>NW_006780658.1:14076-110422 GCF_000442215.2 Lipotes vexillifer | reverse complement strand
TGCTGAAGATCCTCTGAAGAACTATGTGTCTCATAATTGTCTGAAATTGCAAGAGAGAAGTATTTATCCCCCAGCTCTGGTCTGCTGTTGGTCAAGTTTGCCTCACAGAATGTTAACTCCCTAGCACTTCAGACTGCCCTCCCATACTACAGCAGGAAGCCCAGGGCAGAAGGCAGGAGATAAGTGATGCAGTTGAGTGAGGCATGGTCAGACCACACCTGCACATAGCTGTTTGCTGATGCAATGGCCAGATGCCGAATACAGACTGAAAGGAAGCTGGGGGACAAAAGATGACCAACAAGTATGGTTAGATGAATATACATATGCAAATTCCAAGCTACCTCTTATTTACCCTCCACAGTCCCACTTTCCCCTATACTCCCCAAATCTAAAAATACCTTTGGTGGGGAAAGGGGGAGAGGAATAAATTTGGAATTTGGGATTAACGGATACACACTACTATATATAAAATAGATAAACAAGGACCAACCCTATAGCACAGGGAACTATATTCAGTATCTTGTAATAACCTATAATGGAAAATAATCTGAAAAAGAATATATATATATAGAAAATCAACTATACTTCAATAAAAAAATCTAGGATGTAAAAAAAGAATAATTGATCATTAGATTTAAAAATCATTTATGAATTTTATGTTATGTTTATTTCACATGGAGGACTGGGGTAAACAATTTTTAAAAGGGGAAATAAACCAGTATATTTCTTCTCCAGTACTTAAGCCTAAATAATTTAAATTTATATAATTATTACATTTGCATAAATATAAATTTGGATTTAAATATAAAGTATAGTTATCATTTATAATATTTAAATACAATTAAATATAAATTTCTACTTTCAAGGAAGTTCATTATCATAAAATAATGTTCCTACAGCTTCCTACAAGCAGTATCTACCTATACGTAACAAAGGAAACAATTCTAAATAGAAGATAATAAATACATATAAGTATTCTACTAATGTCTTCAGCTGCTAAAACTGAGAGAAAATGCAACACATGTATATTTTTCCTAAGAAAAGCAAACTTCCAATAACTCAGAAATTGATTATTCAATTACTAAAGTCTTCTGTTGCTTTTTCTCTTCCCTCTGATGTTCTCCTTTGTAACTACACTGATACCCTAAAAGGAAACAAAAAACTAAGGTATGATTTTAATCTGGTAAGTACCTAACAGTGCTAGGAAATAAAACTACAGTACTAAAATTCTTTCTTTGTTTAGTGAATCAAAATAAACTCCTCAGCCTATAATTCAAGAGTCCCCTCAAATCAAACAATTTGCCATTTCCTAAAGATCTCTTTGCACTTCTCAGCACTTAAATCTTTGATCATATTATCTAAGTAAACTGACCTTCTTAGAGATTCCGCCTCTGAGGAAATACTGAACAGTATGTGCCAAGCGCTGTAGTAAGTGCTTTACATCGGTTAGCTCATTTAACCCTTATAACTTTATTATAAAGAGATAAAATTATTATCCCTACTTTATAGATGAGATAACTGAGGCTTAGAGTGGTGAAGTAGATCACACAGTATACCACTCAGCTATTAAAAGGCAGATGTGAAGCCAGTCAGCCCAAGTTCACTGCCCAAATTTTAATCAAGAGAGAATTTATTACCGTCTATCTGTAAAAGCAATAACTTTAACAATGAAACAAGATTTTACAGTATTCTCCTACTAGAACTATGATTGGGAAAGAAGCTGCAAAGGGGTAAGGATTTAAGTAAAAAAGAACACTGACCCTTAAAGATAGACTAATATGTACCAGGTGCTGAGCCTGGTCATTTACACTTATAATTTCATTGAATTCTCACAATATTCACAAAAAGAAAAATCTGTATAAATGGCTAACAAACATTCAGGGAAATATTATAGTGCACAGATCTGCAAGATAAAACTAAAGGCCATTTTTCACCTAGGAAACAAGCAAAGATGAAAACAAATAATAATGTTTGTAGTGCTGGCTAATGTATGGGGAATCAGGACCCTCATATGCTACCTGTGAGAGCAGAAAATAGTAAAAGCTTTCCAGAGGACAAGAGGAAATGTTCCACATTTTCAATAATACACATAAAGCCTTTGACCTGAAGGTTCTACATCTCTGGGCTTAACCCAACGTTAAGAGTCACAAGATACTAATCACTCCATTGTATTTAATATAAGACAAATAACAACAACAAACTTGGAATAAATTAAATGCCTAATAATGGCAAACTATGAAATAAAACATGATAATATCCATACAACAGAAAACCATATACCATTACAAATTATGATGTAGTTGTATATTTCCATGAAAATGTTCTCATGGCATACTGAGTTTTTAAAAAGAGCCTATTACAGTGTGGTATGATGTTATAGTTGTTAAAAGAAAAGTCTTATACATGCATGTGTATAATATGAGTACATATGTGTGTATCTACGTGTAACTGAAAGGTTACAAACTAAAATGTTAAGAATATATAACAATGGATTCTGACTGATTTTTATGTTCATTCTAATGCTTTGTTTATGTGTTTTCCAAAATTTCTTCCATTACTGTTGGTCTAATTTTTTTTAAGTTTTTTCGGCCATGGCTCACAGGCCCAGCCGCCCCGCGGCATGTGGGATCCTCCCGGACCGGGGCACGAACCCATGTCCCCTGCAGCGGCAGGCGGACTCCCAACCACTGCGCCACCAGGGAAGCCCTAAAGTATTTTTTAAAAAGAATCCTCACAGCAGCTCTATGGAGTAGTACATTATCCTCATTTTGTAAATAAGAGATCTGCTTAGAGTAGAGTAACTTACTTAAAGCAAGAAAGTAACTTGCTAAGATGACCAAAATTGCTCTATCTGGATCCAAAGCTCATACTTTTTCTTTTTCAATAGAAATGCTGCCTGCTGTATTAGATAAAATAAGGCTAGGTCTATACTGAACCCACACATTCCCTGTTCTCTCTACCCTTGAAAAAGATCCATAAATTATCTGTGTACATGCCTGTTATCTTCAGTGTTCCCTTTAAAGACTCAGTGTACATTTCTGTCCATCTTTAAACTCTCTACAGTGTTTAATACTAATAGAATCTTTCTAAATTTGATACATGAATATATAAGATACAGATGAATTAAATTTAGAGTTGGAGAATGTGAAACTGGAATAGAGCTAATGGACATAGTTATGTCCATAATGCATGAGATAAATGGAAATGGTAAGCCCTTCAATAACTGATCCAGATTGGTCCAAGTTCTGCCACATTCCCTTCCTTCCCACTTTATCTATATTAGTTTTGGCTCCTATCACTTCACACCAAAATTCCTCCAGCACTCTTCTCCCTAACATTAATGTCTTCATACCCCAAGTTCATGTCTTTGTCTGCTTTACAACCTATAATATCTGGCTAATAATTTTCTACTACTATCCAAAATGCACCTCTTCTCAGACCAGTCCATTATCATTTCCATAATTCCTTTTTTGCTCATACATTCATCTACATAGAACAGTCTTCCTCTTCCTTGATACATCTTCAAATTCTATACATTTATTGTACTAGAACCAAACTCCCACTTCTACTATTTTCATAATAATTTCTTACATTTCTAAACATATAGTCACTCCTTGCATTCAATAAATAAGTCCTAGAAACTTCCAAGTACCCTAAGTTGTGAATGTAATAATACATGTAAAGTGGTTGGTGGATTACCCTTAGCATATATTACTAATTATTATCAACATCATTATTACTATGCAGACCCTTCATGAGCATTGCTCAAATCATTAAGATCAGAAGGAAACAAAGCCACTCTGAGATAAAATGCTGAGCAGTCAAATGGTCTCATTCACCAGCTAAGTGACATGACTCCTGAACATCATCCTGCACATATGCCTTAATATCATGACACATGAAAATTACAAATTCTCACATGCAACATAGGCCCCCTTTGAACAGACAGAATATTAATCTATGGCTACCAAGGTCAACTGCATTGCCCTTACAGAAAATTCTCTGTAGTCTAGCACTTACACATTCAGTACTTATTTTATGTGGCTTCTATGTCTGTATCCATTCCCCAAGTTAATTATTTGTTTAAGTAAACCTTCTGCTTTGTTACCACATGAAGCTTTTTGGTAAGTATAGATTCTTGGTGTTCAATGTCAATCAAACTCTAACTTTCCCAATACTATACATTAAAACGTCTTCAGGTCTTGGGATATGGTTAACTAAAACAATTTATTTACATATCACTAACATTAGCTAATGTTCACAAAATTAGAATTAGAAGGTCTCATTAGGAAAAGCAGAGAAGGAAATAGCCTAACAAAGTATTATAAATGCTACATTAGAATTCTAATTTCATGAAAGTGTTTCTTGGGGGACTAAGAGGGTGGGGAAAAGGTAGAAACTGTGGACAGCAGAGTCCAGGAAATACTTCATAGAGGTGATGCTTGAGATTCCTTTGAACAAAGGCCATTCCAACCACAAGGCCTCTGGAATCAGCTCCTCTGGCTTCTTCGAGGACTTTATACTCTTTCAATTATCTGTTCTCTTTCTCCCACCCTGTACTGCTACTGCGAAGCAATCAGGGGTTAAGGTTGTGAGTTAGGACAATGAGTCAAACTGAAAGTATCAAAGCTTTATTTACTTACAACAGTGCAACCAAGAGGCAAAAAAGAGTCTAATGTTCCATTTTTCCCTCAAAGAACAGCATGGGCGAGGGTCAGGTGGATGCACTGGGGCGGGGAGGGGGGTGCAGGTGGCGGGGGGTGGGAGGAGGTGAAAGGGAGAATGGTTGTCTCACTGCTGAAGAACCCAGAGCAAAAGGCTCTTACCTCTTTATGGACCCGTGAAGCATGGGGAGGGAAAGGGGGAAGGGCTAGGAATAGAAAAGTACTGAATCAAAGTACAGAAAAGTACCTCAGATCGCAAATAAGGAGGGCTGTGAAGGGAAGCCCCTGGGCTAGGAACAAGAATGCTTTATGGTTGGGTCTAAAAGATCACACATAGAATTTTGGCCTGGAGCTGGACTCCTCAGCTACCATCCTACTTACTTCTCTGCTTCCCTCAAACTTTTAGAAAGACTACATAGACACTATGTCTCCACATTCCTACCTCCTAACACATCCAAAATTTTCTCTTGCTAAAGTCATCAGCGGTTTCTCCATGTTACCAAGTCCAAAGGCCATTGTATCATCCTTGTCTTTATACACTTCTCAGAAGCATTTGATACTGTCAAACTCTCCCTCCTGCACACTCTCTCCTCACTTGTCTTCTATGCTTTTACATCATTCAGGTTTCTAACCATTTTTCAAAAAATGATTCAAGTCTCCTTTGTAGGTTCATGCTCCTTTCGCCAGCCATCAAAGGTTAGAGTTCCTCAAGGCTTGGTCCTAGGCCCTCATCTTGTCCTATACTTTCTTCCCAATTAATCCTGCCCATAATGCACAGCATTAATAGCAACCCATAGGTAAATAACAACAACAACAAAAATCACATAGTCTTCAGAAGCTCCAGATCCATTCATCCAGCTATCTATTTGACATCTCTATTTGGATGCCTCAAAAATCAAAAACAAAAATTTATACTCAGTTGGCCCAAAACTGAACTCTTAAGTTCCTCCTTCAAATCTGATTCTTTTCAGTATTTCTTATTTTAAAAAGGAGTCACATCATTTATCCTCAAGCCAAAAACCTAGGAATTAACCTCTTTATTTTCTTCTCTCTCTCCCTCCATAGGTAATCTATCACTAAGTCCTATTGCTTCTACCTCTTAAATAACCATAGAAACTATTTATCTCTACTTATCAATTGTCACCATCCTAGTTGACCTACCATCACCTCTGGCATAGTCTGTCTTAATTCCCTCCTAATTATTTTCCTCACTTCCACTCTTGTTTCCCTACCATCCACCTACCCCAAAAGAGACAGTCTAATTATGTAAATATGGATCACATCATTCCCCTGCTCAAAACTCTTCAATGCCTTTCCATTGAAGCCATCATGATTTGGCCCTCCTACCTACATCATTTAGTCATTCATTATTACTGAGCACAACCTTTGGGTCAAATTCTGTGCTAGGTATCAGGGATACAAATATGAACAAAGCAGACTGCAAGGGTTGCAAGGAATTTACAGATAGGTATGAAACACACACAACTTACACACCAATATATAAATTAGTAACTGTGACATGCATAACATTAAAAAGTACTGTGAAGAAATAATGCAGAAACCTATAAGATAGAATAATAGGAATATAAGATCTAGTGTAGAAGGTCAGGGAATTCTTCCTTCATTTTATTTCACTGCTATGCTCACTCACTACACCCTTCTTCAGTCTATTTCTCATGCATTCCAAGCTACCCAGAATCTGAATACTATTCCAGTTTAGGTGAGCTATGAATCCAAAGTAATGCAAATATAGGAAGACCAGGATTATCCAAGGGACTTTGAATCAAGAGTAAATTAAAGACAAGAATACAAAGATTATTCTAGGTAATAGTAGCAATGGAATTCAAGTCCAGTGGCAGCAGTGCTGGTGATGGTGGTGCCAGTGCCTGTATATTAAGTATACTGATACCATGATATAGCAATCTTAACTCCTGATCATTTTCATAACCTGGTTTTCCAGAGTTCCACTGATTACAGAAGCTACCCAACAGTGCTACATAATCTATGTTTGTTTACTTTAGTCTTTTCTAATAGAATCTAAGCTCAGTGAAGACAATTTACATGTACAGGATGGAATGGTTTGTGGTAAGTCCTAAAGCCTTGAAATGGCCTTGCATATAAGAACTTTTGTTTTCTGTAGTTCATATAAAGTGAAAGGACAAAAGAAGAGTCTTCTAGGAGTTATTTTCTTACCATAAATGGTTTTATATTCACCTGCATAAAATAAAAACTAACACTGAATTCATAGGCACTTTCCACCAGATATTTAATAGTAGTATTTGTGGGCCAATAGAGAATTTAAAGAATTGCCAACTATTCTCTTGAGCCGAAAGTCCAAATTAGGGGTCAACAAACTGTGGCCCATGGGCCAAAACCAGCCTGCCACTTGTTTTTGTACAGCACATGAGTCAGAATAATTTTTATATCCTTAAATGGTTGGAAAAAATAAAAATATTTTGTGATATGTGAAAATTATTGAAGTTCATTTTAGTGTCAATACTTAAAGTTTTGTTGGAACACAACCACACTCATTCTTTTTTTTTTTAAAGGTTTAAACATTACATTTTTCACAAGTTTTGCAAATTTGTCAATCTAAGCTTTTGTTCTGCTCCACATGTATTTATGCCACCATCAGTTGTAATACATGTTGGCAGATTTCACACTTCAAGTTGTACAGAATTAGTGTTTTTCTTAACTTTGAAAATGTTCTCACCTGTAATTCTTCAGTCACATCAAACTCTGCATTGATTCCTCAAACAAACAACAACTCAGCAGTATTGATAAACCTATGAACACATCAAGAGCCAAGGAAAACCACTCAAAATCCTTTTCTTATTTTTGACTGTTGGCTTTGCTCCCAATGTCATTTTCTCTTCTGTTATGATTATCCCTCCCATATATTTTTTTTAAAATTTCTCTAACATTGAAATTCCACATTAGAATAGGTTTTGGTTTGCCCACTCTGAGAAATATTTACCAGTTCCCTGGAGTTTTACTTCAGCTTATATATTCAATACTTTTTTTTTTAATTTTAGAAAACTTTCCTAAGATATAGTTTTAAATATTTATTTTTGTTTTGATTTTTCTTCATCTGAGATTCAGTAGTATCCATATTCCATTTCCCTGTTGGTCTTCCATATCTGTCATTGTCTTAAAATCTCTTTGTTTCTAATTTTTAAAATTTATTTTAATTTCTTAACCATTTTTCATTTTCTTTGCTTTCTGTGTCTATCTATTCTTATCTTCCTTCTAATTTACACTTTTCTTTTTTTTGAAACAATGTCAAATTTACAGAAAATTTGAAAGTACAACACAAAGACATTTTCCCTTGAAACTTTTGAGAGTAAAATGTAGATATGATGCCCCATCACCACCAAATGCTTATGTGCATTTCCTACTAACAAGGAAATTTTTCCACATAACTACAACTGTCAAATTTAGAGAACTGACATTGATATATTGTTACTATTTAATATCCAGCCTCAATTCAAGTTGGACCAATATCTCTAGCAATGTCCTTTACAGCAAAGAGGATCCAGCTCAGATTCTTACATTGCATTTAATTGTCACATTTCTTTAGTTAGTCTTCTTAGCTATCTACAACAATTTCTCAGTCTTTCCTTAGTTTTTAGGGCCTTGATGCTTTTGAAGATTACAAGGTAGTTAATTTAGACAGGCCAGTTTAGACTTGTCAGTTTTTCCTACATGTTTATAATTCATTTTTGCATCATTGACTGTAAAAACAAACTCTGTGCTGTTGTGTGTGTGTGTATATATATATATGTGTGTGTGTATATATATATATATATATATATATATATCAAGTCTTATTTATCCATTTATCTGTTGATGGACACACAGGTTGCTTCCATGTCTTGGCTATTGTAAACAGTGTTACTATGAACACTGGGGTACATGTATCTTTTCAAATTAGAGTTTTCGTCTTTTCCAGATATATGCCCAGGAGTGGGATTGCTGTATCTTTTTTTTAGTTTTTTAAGGAAGCTACCTACTGTTTTTCATAGTAGCTGCACAAGTTTACATTCCCACAGTGTAAGAGGGTTCCCTTTTCTCCACACCCTCTCCAGCATTTATTATTTGTAGATTTTTTGATGATAGCCATGCTGACTGGTGTGAGATGATACCTCATTTTGCTTTTGGTTTGCATTTCTCTAATAATTAGTGATGTTGAACATGTTTTCATGTGCCTGTTGGCCATCTGTATGTCTTCTTTGGAGAAAAGACCTATTTAGGTCTTCTGCCAATTTTTTGATTTTTTTTTTTTAATTGAGTTGTACAAGCTGTTTGTATATTTTGGAAATTAAGCCCTTGTCAGTGACATCATTTGCAAATATTTTCTCCCATTCCATATGTTGTCTTTTTGTTTTGTTTATGGTTTCCTTTGCTGTTACACTGAGTTCACAATGCATCCCATTCCATGGTATATTATTTAGATTTTCCTATTACTGGTAATGTTAACTTGGCCACTTGATTACAATATTGTCTTCCAGATTCCTCTACTAATTTTTTTCTCAAAAGTATTTTGTAAAGAGTTACTTTCAAACTATGTAAATATTCTATTCCTCAACATGTTATTATTTAGTTCATTTATTTAAATTAGGATGGACTTGTGGATTTTTAAGGTCTTATAATCCATTATTCTCATTGTTTATTGTAATGTTCAAATTGTCCCAGATTTGGCCAGTGGGAATCCCTTAAAGATGGCTTCTGTGTCCTCTTGAACTGACCCTATTACTTCTTTATTTTCATGCACAACAAGATATTCCAGACTTATTTTGTACTTTCCCTGCCCTACACACTCATTCTTGTACCTGCTTTTATGGCTGCTTTAGGGCTACAACAGCAGCTGAGTTGTCACGACAGAGATCATATGTGGTACTCTCTCTGGTCTGCACTGCTGCTCAGAGCACGAAAATCACAGTGATGCAGTATAACTCAACAGAGTTTTAAGAGCTTCATAAATTGCTGTAATGTGACATTTAATTTTTGTTTTAATACCAGTTGTATACCAATCATGTCAAAACCAGAAAAGAAGAGAGAGGGGGACATCAAATGACATGCTTGTAAGGCACAGTGGAGTGTAGATTATTTTATCAAATTAAATGGCAATGCATTGTGTTTATTATACAATGACACTATAGCCATGCTGAATGAATACAACATATGTTGACACTACCAAACTAAGCAGCCTTCACAATATTTCCAACACACAGGAAAGCAAGAGTCAGAAAAAATAAGAAAATTTAAAAGGAAATAACTCATCATAGCAGACTTTCTTCACAAAAATAAAAAATACAAATGAGTTTCTTACTGCTGTGTTTGTTAGCCAATCAATGAAAGCCGTTTAACAATGATTGAGTTGATTAAATCATCTTTGCTTGCAGCAGGCAAAGGAATGTGTCTGGAGAAAAAAATACTTATTAAAACTATTAGCCTTTCAGCAAGAACAGTTGCTTGAAAGTTGAGGACAGAGGGAGTATCATCAACAGTCAAAGACAAGGCAAATAATTTTGAATGGTTTTCCTTGGCTCTTGATGAATCCACAGATGTTAGTGATACTGCTCAGTGTTGTTTACTTGAGGAGTCAGCGCTGAATTTGAAGTGACTGAAGAATTACTGCCCTCTGTGAGTAGTCTATGTAGAACATGAGAATATTTTCAAGAAAACTGAGAAAACACTAATTCAGTACCACCTGATATGGAATCTGCTAAGATAAGTTACATAGGATGGTGGTTAAAAATAGGTACAGAACCAAAGGATGTTTAGTTGGACAAATTTACAAAGCTCGTAAAAATGTAAGCGTATGTGAAAAGTTAAAGCCTATGATTATTCACTGCATTATTCATCAGCAAATACTTTATGAAAATATTGGAATGTATCATGTGTTATTGAACCAGTGAACCTCATTTACTCTTGTGGACTTGTCCATTGTCAGTTTTGTGAATTTTTGACAGAAATAGAAGCTGAATATCCTGATCTCTCTAATACACACAGCACTTTGATGTCTTAACAGTGGTAAAGTTTTATTGTGATTTTTCATAAGAAATGAAATGAAATGAAAAGAACTGCCCTCAACCACTTTTAGTGAACATGAATGACTTTGGAAATTAGCTTTAGGTGTAGACTTAATAACGTTTCCTAATGAATTCAACCAAAAATTACAAGGCCGCACAACGTTTACGTGCAAAACTTACACGGCATTAAAGTCACCTAAAAAGCAACTAACATTGTTTGGGTCACAGAATAATGTCAAGCTGCTTTATATACTTCCCGTCCTGTCAAAAGTTAAAACAAATGCAAGACCTCCATTCCCACACATCTTTCAAGGAGTATATTTTCCAAGCTCAAACTAAAGCTCCTCTAGTATTTTTCCAACCTCGATGCAAGTGCAAAGAAAACTTGCATATTCCCAAACCCATTCAACTGTGCAATTGAGGAGCTTCCACTCCAAATGAAACTGATTAATCTGCAATATAATAACTAAAAGAAAAACGCCAAGAAAAGAATCTAATAGAATTTTATAAATGTATTCCAAGCAATTACAACGTTCAGTTAAAATCATGTGTTCATGGATTCATTTTCAAAGATGAACTATTTAAAATCTAATTACAAACCAGGAATAACAGATGAATGTTTATAATCAATTTTGATAATAGAGAACACTAACTTTGAACCTCAGTTAAGTTTAATGCTATCCTCCCTGAAGGATTACATTCTTCTCATTCATACACTTGTATTACAAAAAATTCTGCTAAATAATTATTTCACATTTGGCAATAAAATTTTAGATTTTTATTTCCCTTCCTATTATATAAATAGTAACATAATACCCTCAATTTTGCCTCCTAGCCACAAAGCCTAAAATTTTTACTATCTGGCCCTTCACAGAAAAAGTTGGCTGACCCCTGATTTAAATCACTTAAATTCCACTTGTATTCAAGCTATCAATCCATATGAGGTTATTATGATTTGGGGAAACTTAGGGATAGACAGACAGAGGTAAATGGAGATTTCTTGTTTTCTAATTATTTTGATAATTTCATGATAATTGACAGCACCACTGACAATATTGACAGGGTTTCAGAACCCAAACTGCAAATAATAGATACAAATTAAAAAAGGAACATGCAACAATATCGAGCTAAATTTAAAAGTTGAGAACTTAGTCAATTTCTCCTATCTGCTTTTATTCTACCTTACATATCAAAAATTATATGGATTTTCTTAATTTTACATAATAAAAAATATTGGCTGAAAGAAACTACAAAAATGATTACAAAACAATGAAATAAAAGCAAAAGAAATAATTGTAAGACCACACTAAAAGACAGAATTTATACCATGGCAACAATTCAACTCTATATAAAAAGTGAGAGTTTGAGAAAGAAGGAGTAACATGAAAAAAGATAAATGTTAATTATTCCACCTAAAAACTAAACTTAGCATAATCAGTAAGAAACATTCTAGTAGTACACAGGAGAAAAATGGCTTTTTCTTCATTAATTTAAGATAATTTGGTATCACACTGAATAATCAGTTTTACAGGCATTGAATTTCTATAAGTAGGACTATATAATATCACAAAAACATTCTCAGCAATTCAGCTATCCTCCAAATTCATAATTCTAAACATTAAAAGAGAGTGTTTAAATCTCATGCATTATAGGGATATTATTTGTCTATTATAGAGCAACTAAATAAAATTCTTAAAAGATGCAAACACTATAAAATAAATAGTTTAAGGATTCAAACTGGGCAACACTGAAAAAGCATTCTGAATGTTTCAAATTTTGTTACTTTATAGGTTCACAAATATACATATGTCAAAAATTTTAACATTTAAATCTGTATCATTTTATCATGGTAAAATCAGCAACAATACACTTTGCACAAGGTGATATGGAAATAAGGTGACGAACCATGCATCCTCTTTTTGCCTGGGAAAGTTCTGGTTTATTTCTCACATCCTGGCTGAACTATTAACAGCACCTCCTTTCATTTTTAAAGCATCAAAGTCAGGACAATGTATTAAATGGTCACCCTTTATATAAAGGAATGTCAAACTTAAACATATCATAAAAGCATAATACAACACCATGCATACACGGACCAACCCAACTAACATGAGAGTGAGAGATTGAGGGGGGGCGGTGGGAATGGACGAAGAGAGAACAAAATTTGGGAAAAGAGAGTGAAAAGACGGAATATTAAGAAATGATCCTGAGACTCTGGGAGGGCTCACGCCAAGGAGTACGTCCCAGAACTTCTGCTGCCAGTGTCCTTGTCCCCACAGTGACCCACAGCCAGGCTCTGCCTCTGCAGGAGACCCTCCAACACTAGCAGGTGACAGCTTAAAGAATCACTGCTACTTACCAACGTTTGATATAGATACCGAGATGAAGCATCTGTTAGCCTGGGCCACTGAGTTCAGTGCAGGCAGGAAACCCTGGCCACAGCACCAACCTGCTTGGGACATGCACTTTAATCATTCGATAATATCTGCTGAACATTTACTATTTACTATGTGCAAAGAAGAGTGTTGCTATGTGGGGCTGGATGTGGAGGGAGCAGTAAATTAAATCTGAAATTCCACCCTGAGAACTTCCTTACAGAGTCAGAGAGGCAGGAGAGGGCAGAAAGCAGACGCAAGAAGAACTACAATCCTGCAGCCTGTGGAACAAATAACCACATTCACAGAAAGATAGACAACATGAAAAGACAGAGGGCTATGTACCAGATGAAGGAACAAGATAAAACCCCAGAAAAACAACTAAATGGAGACAGGCAACCTTCCAGAAAAAGAATTCAGAATAATGATAGTAAAGATGATCCAAACCTCGGAGAAACAATGGAGGCAAAGATAGAGAAGATGCGAGAAATGTCTCACAAAGACCTAGAAGAATTAAAAAACAAACAAACAGAGATGAACAATACAATAACTGAAATGAAAACTACACCAGAAGGAAACAATAGCAGAATAACTGAGGCAGAAGAACGGATAAGTGACCTGGAAGACAGAATGGTGGAATTCACTGCTGCAGAACAGAATAAAGAAAAAAGAATGAAAAGATATGAAGACAGCCTAAGAGACCTCTGGGACAACATAAAACACAACAATATTTGCATTACAGGGGTCCCAGAAGGAGATAAGAGAGAGAAAGGACCCAAGAAAATAATTGAAGAGACTATGCTCAAAAACTTCCCTAACATGGGAAAGGAAATAGCCACCCAAGTCCAGGAAGCACAGCAAGTCCCATATAGGACAAACCCAAGGAAAAACACTATGACACATAGTAATCAAATTGGCAAAAATTAAAGACCAAAAATAATTATTGAAAGCAGCAAGGGAAAAACGAAAAATAACATACAAAAGAACTCCCATAGCGTTAACGGCTGATTTCTCAGCAGAAACTCTACAAGCCAGAAGGGAGTGGCACGATATACTTAAAGCGAAGAAAGGGAAGAACATCCAACAAAGATTTCTCTACCCAGCAAGGATGTCATACAGATTCGACAGAGAAATCAAAAGATTTACAAACAAGCAAAAGCTAAGAGAATTCAGCACCACCAAACCAGCTCTACAACAAATGCTAAAGGAACCTCTCTAAGTGAGAAACAGAAAAGTAGAAAAGGCCTACAAAAACAAACCAATAACAATTAAGAAAATGGTAATAGGAACATACATATAAATAATTACCTTAAATGTGAATGGATTAAATGCTCCAACCAAAAGACACAGGCTTGCTGAATGGATACAAAAACAAGACCCATATACATGCTATCTACAAGAGACCCACTTCAGACCTAGGGACACATACAGACTGAAAGTGAGGGGATGGAAAAAGATATTCCATGCAAATGGAAATCAAAAGAAAGCTGGAGTAGCAACACTCATATCACATAAAATAGACTTTCAAATAAAGAATGTTACAAGAGACCAGGAAGGACACGACATAATGATCAAGGGATCACTCCAAGAAGAAAATATAACAATTTTAAATATATATGCACCCAACATAGGAGCAACTCAATACATGAGGCAACTGCTAACAGCTCTAAAAGAGGAAATCGAAAGTAACACAATAATAGTGGGGGAGTTTAACACCTCACTTACACCAATGGACAGATCATCCAAAATGAACATAAATAAGGAAACAGAAGCTTTAAATGACACAATAGCCCAGATAGATTTAATTGATATTTATAGGACATTCCATCCCAAAAACACCAGATTACACTTTCTTCTCAAGTGCGCATGGAACATTCTCCAGGATAGATGACATCTTGGGTAATAAATCAAGCCTCAGTACATTTAAGAAAATTGAAATCAGATCAAGCATCTTTTCTGACCACAACGCTATGAGATTAGAAATGAATTACAGGGGAAAAAAAATAAAAAACACAAAAACACGGAAGCTAAACACTACGTTACAAAATAACCAAGAGATCACTGAAGAAATCAAAGAGGAAATACAAAATACCTAGAGACAAATGACAATGAAAACACGACGATCCAAAACCTACAGGATGCAGCAAAGCAGTTCTAAGAGGGAAGTTTATAGCAATACAAGCCTACCTCAAGAAACAAGAAAATTCTCAAATAAACAATCTAAGCTTACACCTAAAGGAACTAGAGAAAGAAGAACAAACAAAACCCAAGGTTTGTAGAAGGAAAGAAATCATAAAGATCAGAGCAGAAATAAAAAATAGAAATAAAGAAAACAATAGGAAAGATCAAAACTAAAAGCTGGTTTTTTGAGAAGATAAACAAAATTGATAAACCATTAGCCAGACTCATCAAGAAAAAGAGGGAGAGGACTCAAATCAATAGAATTAGAAATGAAAAAGGAGAAGTTATAACAGACACCGCAGAAATACAAAGCATCCTAAGAGACTACTACGAGCAAATCTCTGCCAATAAAATGGACAATCTGGAAAAAATGGACAAATTCTTAGAAGGGTATAACCTTCCAAGACTGTGCCAGGAAGAAATAGAAAATATGAACAGAGCATTGACAAATAATGAAATTGAAACTGTGATTAAAAATCTTCCAACAAACAAAAGTCCAGGGCCAGATGGCTTCACAGGTGCATTCTATCAAACATTTAGAGAAGAGCTAACACACATCCTTCTCAAACTCTTCCCAAAAATAGCAGACGAAGGAACACTCCCAAACTCATTCTATGAGGCCACCATCACCCTGATACCAAAACCAGACAAAGATACTAAAACAAGAGAAAATTACATACCAATATCCCTGATGACTATAGATGCAAAAATCCTCAACAAGATACTATCAAACAGAATCTAAGAGCACATTAAAAGGATCATACACCATGATCAAGTGGGGTTTATCCCAGGAATGCAAGGATTCTTCAATATACGCAAATCAATCAATATGACATACCATATTAACAAACTGAAAGATAAAAACCATATGATCATCTCAGTAGATACAGAAATAGCTTTCTACAAAATTCAACACCCATTTATGATAAAAACCCTGCAGAAAGTAGGCATAGAGGGAACTTACCTCAACATAATAAAGGCCATATATGACAAACCCACAGCCAACATTGTTCTCAATGGTGAAAAACTGAAATCATTTACACTAAGATCAGGAACAACACAAGGTTGCCCACTCTCACCACTATTATTCAACATAGTTTTAGAAGTTTTAGCCACAGCAATCAAAGAAGAAAAAGAAATAAAAGGAATCCAAACTGGAAAAGAAGTAAAACTGTCACTGTTTGCAGATGGCATGATACTAAACATAGAGAACCCTAAAGATGATACCAGAAAACTACTAGAACTAATCAATGAATTTGGTAGAGTAGCAGGATACAAAATTAATGCACAGAAATCTCTTGCATTCCTATACACTAATGATGTAAAGTCTGAAAGAGAAATTAAGGAAACACTTTCATTTACCATTGCAACAAAAAGAATAAAATACCTAGGAATAAACCTACCAAAGGAGAAAAAAGACCTGTATGCAGAAAACTATAAGACACTGATGAAAGAAATTAAAGATGATACAAACAGATGGAGAGATATACCATGTTCTTGGATTGGAAGAACCAACCTTGTGAAAATGACTATACTACCCAAAGCAACCTACAGATTCAGTGTAATCCCTATCAAACTACGAATGGCATTTTTCGCAGAACTAGAACAAAACATTTCACAATATGTATGGAAACACAAAAGACCCCACATAGACAAAGCAATCCTGAGAAAGAAACACAGAGCTGGAGGAATCAGGCTCCCTGACTTCAGACTATACTACAAAGCTACAGTAAGCAAGACACTATGGTACTGGCACAAAAACAGAAATATAGATCAATGGAACAGGATAGAAAGCTCAGAGATAAACCCACGCACATATGGTCACCTTATCTTTGATAAAGGAGGCAAGAATATACAATGGAGAAAAGACAGCCTCTTCAATAAGTGGTGCTGGGAAAACTGGACAGCTATATATAAAAGAATGAAATTACAATAGTTCCTAACACCATACACAAAAATAAACTCAAAATGGAATAAAGACCTAAATGTAAGGCCAGATACTATAAAACTCTTAGTGGCAAACATTGGCAGAACACTCTATGACATAAATCACAGCAAGATCCTTTTTGACCCACCTCCTAGAGAAAAGAAATAAAAACAAAAATAAACAAACGGGACCTAATGAAACTTCAAAGCTTTTGCACAGCAAAGGCAACCATAAACAAGATGAAAAGACAATCCTCAGAATGGGAGAAAATACTTGCAAACAAAGAAACTGACAAAGGATTCATCTCTAAAATATACAAGCAGCTCATGCAGCTCAATATTAAAAAAACAAACAACCCAATCCAAAAATGGGCAGAAGACCTAAAGAGACATTTGTCCAAAGAAGATATACAGATTGCCAAGAAACACATGAAAGGATGCTCAACATCACTAATCATTAGAGAAATGCAAATCAAAACCACAGTGAGGTATCACCTTACACCAGTCAGAATGGCCATCATCTAAAAGTCTACAAACAATAAATGCTGGAGAGCCTGTGCAGAAAAGGGAACCATCTTGCACTGTTGGTGGAAATGTATATTGATACAGCCACTATGGAGAACAGTATGGAGTTTCCTTAAAAAACTGAAAATAGAACTACCATACAACCCAGCAATCCCACTACTGGGCATATACCCAGAGTAAACCATAATTCAAAGAGAGTCATGTATCACAATATTCATTGCAGCACTATTTACAATAGCCAGGACATGGAAACTACCTAAGTGTCTATTGACAGATGAATTGATAAGAAGATATGGCACATATATACAATGGAATATTACTCAGCCATAAAAAGAAACAAAATTGAATTATTTGTCGTGATGTGGATGGACCTAGCACCTGTCATAGAGAGTGAAGCAAGTCAGAAAGAGAAAAGCAAATACATATATATGGAATCTAAAAACAACAAACAAAAAATGTTTCTGAGGAACTAGAGGCAGGATAGGAATAAAGATGCAGACTTTGAAAATGGAGTTGAGGACACAGGGAGGGGGAAGGGTAAGGTGGGACAAAGTGAGAGTGGCATGGACATATATACACTACCTAGTAGGAAGCTAGCTAGTAGGAAGCCAACACAGCACAGGGAGATCAGCTATGTGCTTTGTGACCACCTAGAGGGGTGAGATAGGGAGGGTGGGAGGAAGATGCAAGAGGGTGGGGATATGGGGATAGATGTATACGTATAGGTGTTTCACTTTGTGATACAGCTGAAAGTAACGCACCATTGTAAAGCAATTAGACTCCAAAAGATGTTAAAAAAAAAAAAAGAAATGTTCCTGCTTTCTTCTCAACTAATTCCAAACACTTTCCCTTCAAGACTATCATCCTGTAACTCAAAGACTATAGGCTTTGGGTAACACTTTTATAGCTTGGTGATGCTTACCAATACAATTAATCATATCTTTAAAAGACTGGCATTTTTATAAAGGTTCTCAGCAGATCATATCACTATGATACGTTACGAATGCCTGGAGTTTCTATTTTATGAAATAGACCTCAGTGCCAATGTTCATGTTGGAAAGCCAACAGTGTAAAATGAGGAATAATTTATTCTTAAATTCCATATTTTATTAAGATATATGCAGCAGAGCAAAATATAACTGTTTGCAAAGAAAAATAAAAAGTTACATAACACACCATTGTAAAGCAATTATACTCCAATAAAGATGTAAAAAATAATAATAATAAAAAAGAGTTACAGAACTTTAAATTTTGAATCCTTAAGCAAAAATTTAAAGATATTTAACTTAAAACTCCATAAGAATATGAGTATGTGTGTGTGTAAGTAAATAAAGGCCTTTTTGGATGGAAAATGCATACTACCTCGATTGGGGGGGGGTTATGTTTACTACTACACTTATATTAAACAGAACATACAAGTTTTAAGTATAATAATCCTCCAATAATAAAAACTATGTGGAGAAGAAAAACAAGGTTCTAGCTTAATGTTATATATAACAAATGCACTAAAATCACCATATTTATTTAAGATGATTAAAGAATATAAACAGAAGCATTATAACTTTGTGGATTTAAAGGAAAAAAAACCCTCACACTGACCTCTTCCCAATATAAGAAGATGAAAAACACAAAAAAATATAGTTTGTGTTGTTTTTTTTTTTTTACTCTGAGTTCTCAAAAGCTATTACTGATTGGTTATGTGAGAGAATATGTGTATTGTAGTTATGGGGAAGGTATTTATGGGGAACAATATTTCCAATATATTCTCCTTTGGTTCAAAACATATACATTTATAAAGATGTGTGTAGAGAGAGGAGGAAGGCAGAGGAGGGAGGGAGGGCTGATAAAGGGGGTGCAAATGGTAAACAACTGGTGAATTTGGGTAAAGAGTACATGGGAGTTTCCTGCACTATTGAAACTTCTCAACAAGTTTGAGGTTACATCAAAATAGTTACCAAGGAAAAAACTTAATTCTATTAAATTTAGCCAAAAGTTTCCATTTTTACTAACCACAATATTGTGTTTGCGAATAATTTTCTACTCCTTAAAAGCCAATAAATGCTTCTGTTTCACCCAATTACTACCATACTTAAATTAATCAAATTTAATTCTGATAAAAACAACAGTAGTCAAACAAATTCTTGAAAAATATAAGATGAAAAACTTCTACACAAAGAAAAAACTCCAAGAGAAAAGTTGCAAATAAAATGGCTATCATAATCTTTTGTTTTTTATTTGCAAGTATAAACCCAAAGAAAAACAAAAGCCTGGAACATGGCATCTGTCATATCAGAATATAAAAAGATGATCCTGGCACAAAATGAAAAAGCTCTAATTCATTTGCAAATCAAGCCTGCCGGTTCCATTTCAAGCTGGCGGTAACTGTCAAGAGTTAACAAGATAATCACTTTCAATCCTGCCTTCAATGGTACATTACACTGTTATTCCATTCAATAAGGCCATTCTTTGGGGCACTAGATGAATGGTTTTCATTTCTAACTCACACAAAAAGTTGTGCGGGGGGGGGTGGGGGGGGGGGGGATCCACGGGGCTTAAGAAAGAAATCCCTTTATGGGCATTTATCTGTCGGTACTTGCTTTTAGGCAAAATGAGATATTTTGAAACATCAGTGTCCATTCACTTCCTCTATTCCTTTATGCCCTTAATCCCTTAAATAAAAAAACTGGCATATGAGAAAAGTGCAAAACCAGTTTCATTTTCTAAATTATCAATGCACACTAAATAAAAATTCTCTATTAAAATGATGCTAGGCAAATATAATGCTATTCTACAAAAAAGACTAATATTAACCAATCTTCTTCTCTCTCATGGTAACTCTCACATGACTTTCCTGGATTACTCACCTATATTTTGGATAAAATGCGGGTGCTTAAAATTTCATATTTCCTCCTATTTTACTTCCAGTGACATGCATGCCTAAAAAGGATAATTAAAAAACAAAACAAAAACCTTTCCAGATCATTCCTAACTCAATGAAAATGAGTTTTAACTAACTATATCCTTATTAATGTACTTATCTTATCAAAAGGCATTATAAAATTTTTTACTATTTCATGGTTTAACTTATTTACTAACAAATGTAGTAAAGGTACTCGTAAAGCGTTTGTGAAAAGATATAGAAACTGCATAAAATATGTATTTTGATTTCAGTTAAAGAAAAATACAAAGTACAAGGATTTAAGTACCTACTACATACGAACAGACAATTAGGTCATCTTCACACTGCAGTCTATAAGAGTAAAAGGACATTAAAATCTCTTCCCTGGCTGCTTATGCTACCTTATATCTTATCAATTTCATCCAAAGTCAAAGTGTAAATTTACAAGGACCATCTGCGTATGAATTACAACTTATTATTCAGGTCTATTTAGCAAAAACAACAATTCATCTTTCTCCACCCACTCCCTCAATTCAGGAAGTAGTATTGCTATATATTTCTATGTAAATCACAATCTCCAGCCAAGACTTTTAATCCTTTCATAATCCCTAATTATCAGGGGTAAACTTGGATTTTTAAAATTCAAATGTTTACAAATGTTTAAAGTCCTTCTTAAAATCATTACTTAAAAAAAAATTTCATTTATATTGTATCCAAAGGGTTTAAGAAGTTAGAACACTCACGTTTATGACTGCAAAGACTACACACTTAAATTTTAAAATTCAGATGACTTCATGAATTCAGACAACACATAAGGATAATCCTTTTATACCAAGTGAGAAGTCTTCTAACTAGGCACCTTTCTACAGCAGCACAAGTTCATCAATTCTTCCAAACTCAGATCTGACCTGTTGGTTTGCACCAAAAAGGAGAAAACTATCCCTGTCCTTATATAAGAAAAAATAAGAGTAAAAAATTTATGGGAAAGTAATTTAGAAACTTTTATATTATCAGATAGACCTGGTCATTAATATTTAAATTTTAAAATAATATCTAAACTAAAATTTGTCATTATGAAAAAATCATGAATTTGTATATTTTAAAAAGTTCTTAATAAAATTTAAGTTATATAAGAAAAATAGTACATTTAAACCATAAATGGCTTGTGTTAAATTCACAGTACAAAGAAAAAGCTTACATGGTATTCTAAAATGTCTATAATATTGAGCACATTTTATTATTCCAAATTTAAAACCCTGGTAACAGACATATTAAATACATCAAGTCAATAGTGAGTATTGTGGTATGCTCAATAAATTTATGACTGAAATGCATGACTACAATGTGTAATTTAAAACCAATTGGTGACAACACTAGAAATTTCTAAAGAAATCTGCAAACACAAGGCTATCTGCAGAGCTCAACTCTTCTTAGAGTCCACCATTGTGAGTCAGTCCCCATACAGAGTGAGGACACTAGGGTCACCCTATCATTGGGCTACCCTATCCTTTTTTGGGGGTTTCCAGGATTGTTGTTAACTCAGGAGGTAGAAATGTTTGATCCTTCAGCTTCAAGCTGCCCTGCTGCAACTCTTTCCTTCATTAGATCCCTGGGGTTAGCTCTAAGCAAACACAGCAGCAAAGGCAGCAGGGAGTATGAGGCATCTCCTATACATCAACCACTGGAACAATGATGAAGAGTGTTTGAGGAACACTACAATCCTAGAACAAAAGCCTTATGAAGAGTCATAAACAGGCTCCAACAAGCAACCTGGTGTCCTGAATTATGTATGCGGTGGCCCTTTATTTACACTGACACCTGACAATAAAATCCTCTGTTTACACAAATATAGTTTTTAAATTGCAGGAATACCTATTTGCAAAGAGAACTTTTGTTTTTGAAATAGGATACCAAGACTCCTACAATCTTTATAATAATGAATACCTATTCCAGAAGACATGTTTCTAACACAGGTAAACTTTACCTATCTCAAAAGAATAAAAATGGATAAACATTCAAATTATTGTTACCATACAATATAGACAGCTTTTTCATGCTGGCAAAAGAATTTATTTGAATTTCTGAATAACTGCAGTGAACTGACATTCTAAAATAATTCCCTTTTAATTTCTTTACTTAAAAGAAGTTCTTCATAAAATACTTTAAATATCAAGATATGTATTCTTATTTCTTCAAAGTATCAAAAGAAATAAATAAGGTATTTCAGGTAGGTAACTCCTTAAAAGTGAGTAAAACAAGAAACCTCTTTACTGAAAATGCTAGAAAGCATGGCAGTTGGGGAAAATAAACTTCATTATCAAATGAATAAGATAGAGAGGAGAGAAACTTAATTAGCATGCAGAAGTGAGATATTTAAAATGCTTCAATTTTGAGAATATGATGAAACTTTACTCAAGATTATTCTTATTTAAAATGCATCTTAAACAATATTACTTATATTAATTTATCACAATTATAATATAAACTAATGAAATCATTTTCTAAATATCTGGGAACATTTGAATGTTTTAAACATATCTGAAATTATTATCCATAATTCACAAAGAGCACCTAAAAAAATCAAAGTAACATTAAAAATATGAACAACACAAACAAAATGAATAAACAACAGAAATTAACTGGCAATTCATCAACAAAATATAAATGATCAATTACTTTATTAAAGATGTTCAACCCTAATAATATTTAAGAAATATCAACCCAATAAAACATCTCTTTGTGTGGGTGCCTACTGGAGTTGCAAAACTTTCTTTAAATTATACCCTTTTAGATGTTGGCTGGGGGAAATGAACACCATATACAGTGCTTTTAGGTGTATAAATTACCACAACATTTACAGGATGCAATTAAGGAATATGTACTCTTAGCCCTACCAATCTACTCTTGGAAATCTTAAGAAAATAAACAGAAAAAATATATATAAAATAATTTTGTACCATGATGTTGCTGACATAATGTGATCCTGGTTAAGTCAGAGGTGAAGACTCAATAATGCTAAAGACTGAACACTGAAGACTAGAGAAAGGGGAAAATACTGTATATTCATATGAGGGAATGATATCTTTTACAGTCATTAAAAGTATCATTTTAGAAGAATGCTCATAATGTACTCTTTAAAAAGAGACATTAAAAATATATACAGTATGAGGTCAATTTTGTAAAAACACAAACACTGAGAAAAAGACTATGATATTACTAAAATGTAAACAAGCCTTTTTTGTGAGAGGTGTTATGGGTAACTTTTATTGCCTTTTCTTACTCTCCTCAATAATTCTGATATTATTTTATAATGAACATATATATTTTCATATTCAGGAAAAACACTTGAAGAGAAAAATTTCTACTTTAAAAGAGTGAAATCTCTGCAATAATAATAATAAAAAACTAACCAGAAAAATTAATTCCCCAATACCCAAGGGAGCAAAACTTTTACTATAATCTTTCTAAATTTATATACACTCACATCAGCACAGAAATCTCTACATAAAAACGACTGAGGGCTTCCCTGGTGGTGCAGTGGTTAAGAGCCCACCTGCCGATGCAGGGGACACAGGTTCGTGCCCCGGTCCAGGAAGATCCCACATGCCGTGGAGCAGCTGGGCTCGTGAGCCATGGCCGCTGAGCCTGCGCGTCCGTAGCCTGTGCTCCGCAACAGGAGAGGCCACAACAGTGAGAGGCCCGCGTACCGCAAAAAAAAAAAAGAAAAAAAAAAAAAAGCGACTGAAACATTTAGCAAATAAAACTCTCTTGAAGATGGAAACATAAAATAATCTTCAGCCAAAATTTTGATCCCATCATTTCCAAAGCTATTGACTCATTACTTTGAATGAAAGGTAAATACCTCAAAGATTATATTTTCAATTTTTAAAACAAAAGGGAAAATCTACTGTGATTAATAAAATGTTCTTTGAAGAATTCTATGCATTTTTAAACTATCAGTAATAATACACAAATTAAAGTTTTAGTGTAAAAATTCTCTCATGTCACAGTATCTTTATTTTAAAGGTTTTGTTACAATGCAATTTTAAGATTAAAATTAAGATTACCTGGGGAGTGTGGGAGGGAGGCTCATGAGGAAGGGGTTATAGGTATACATATAGCTGATTCACTTTGTTGTACAGCAGAAACTAACACAACATTGTAAAGCAATTATAATACAAAACAGATATTTTTTAAAAATTAAGAGTAACTCTAATGAAACTGAAGAAATAAATGGTGGAACAAAACTTCCAACAGATAAAAATTGTAAAATGTAGTAAAAAAAATTTATTCAAAGACACTGGACAACCTCCAAAAAAACCACCAAGGAGAGTTTAATCTCAAAAATTTCACCTGGAAATGAAAATAATCACCATTCTGTGGCTTTCTGGTATGAGGGCACTCCTGTCCATCATAGCTGTGGCTGCAGAAACTTAATGGCAGAAAACCACCACCTTGTAGCTCAAGGTGCCAGGTTCAGAGTTTAGGGCTAAAAGAGTACAGGAAATTTAAAGGGGGAAATGCTGGCAGCAAGAGAATCAAAGAAGGAGTATGACCCAAGTCTGAATATAAATTCTGTCCAAATCCCTGACTGACAGCTAAACTACACAGAGTTGGGGAAATATTCTGGGAATCCAGTAAAACATTATATAGAGATTAGAGAGAAATGTACTGGATGCTTTTTGTAATTGAATGCATCCCCCAAACATGTGTGTTGTGAACTGAGTGTGGCCCCCCAAAACTCATATGTTGAAATGCTAATCTCCAATGTGATTGTATTTGGAGGTAGAGCCTTTCGATGGTGATTAGGTTTACATGAGGTCATGAGGGTAGATCCTCCATGATTGAATTATTGCCCTTATAAGGTGGGGAAGAGACCAGAGCCCTCCCTCACCATATGAGGATACAGGAAGAAGGCATCTGCAAACCAAGAAAAGGGTCCTCATCCACCAGATATCGAACATGCTGGCACTTTGATCTCATACTTTCAGTGTCCAGAACTGTGAGAAATAAATGTTTGTTGTTTAAGTCACTCAATCTGTGGTATTTTGTTACAGCAGCCAGAACCCATTAAGTCAATGAACATCTCTGGTGGGAGAAAACTGAAGTAGAATGTACCTGAAGCATCTAAGTATAAATTATAAAGTGAGTAGAGTAGCTGAAAATTAGGGAATCATCCACAGAAGAAAAGCAGACAAGATGAGCTCTATCTCAACCTAAATTCTTGGCTGACAACCAAAGAACAGAAGAGACTACCCCAACCACCTCAAGAACCAGACTGATAGAGCAGCAGTGGGAAACCATAACAATATAAAAACATTGGATACTGCTGAGACACATGGAGGGAAATTTTACAGTTTCAAATGAGAAACGTGCCAAAACAAAACAATACAAAATAAGACAATAATCCCCAAAAGAGCACAACTGAATCCAGAGTGGCTAAAATGTTCAATTTTTAAGTAAAAATAACTAGACATGCCAATAAACAATTAAGTAAGCGTGAATCATATAGAACAAAAGTGAACATAGGGCTTCCCTGGTGGCGCAGTGGTTGAGAGTCCGCCTGCTGATGCAGGGGACACGGGGTCGTGCCCCGGTCCGGGATGATGCCACGTGCCGCGGAGCGGCTAGACCCGTGAGCCATGGCCACTGAGCCTGTGCGTCCAGACCCTGTGCTCCACAACAGGAGAGGCCCACGTACCGCAAAATAAAAAAAAAAAGTGAACATAAACTATGAGTCAATCAGATATTACTCATAATTTTAGCATACAGGGATTTCTTGGCAGCTATTACAAATTGTTCAAATATTGAAGGAAAAAATAGTGGCAATGAATGCACAGATAGGAAATCACATCAGCAGTATAGAAACTATATTTTTTAAAAAAGGATATTCAAAAGCTAAAAGAAATACTGAAATTAAAATTCACTAAATGAGGTCAGGATAAGATAGAAAAGGGACTTCTGGGGTGGTGCAGTGGTTAAGAACCCACCTGCCAATGCAGGGGACAAGGGTTCGAGCCCTGGTCCGGGAAGATCCCACATTCCACAGAGCAAGTAAGCCGGTGTACCACAACTACTGAGCCTGCGTGCCTACTCACCTAGAGCCCATGCTCCACAACAAACACAAGCCACCACAATGAGAAGCCCACACAATGCAACAAACAGTAGCAACTGCTCGCTGCAACTAGAGAAAGTCCACACACAGCAATGAAGACCCAACACAGACAAAAATATATTAAAAAAAAAAAAGGATAAGACAGAAAAGAGCGGGAGGGTGGGAGGGAGGGAGACGCAAGAGGGAAGAGATATGGGAACATATGTATATGTATAACTGATTCACTTTGTTATAAAGCAGAAAATAACACACCACTGTAAAGCAATTATACTCCAATAAAGATGTAAAAAAAAAAAAAAGAAAAGAGCAAAACAAAAATCAGTGAACTTTAAAGATAGATCAATATGTTACCCAATCTGGAGTACAAAAAGAAGGGAAAAAAAAAAAAAGGATAATGAACAGGACCTCAAGAGATCTATGGAACAACAGCAAGCAGTCCAACATATGTGTAAGTGGAATACCAAGAGGAAGGGAAGATATGAACAAACAGAACATTTTAAGAAATAAGTTCCCCCACAAGGGAAAAGAGTTGGGGGGGGAATATATATATATATACACACACATACACATATGAGAATCACTTTGCTGTATACCTGAAACTAGCACATTATAAATCAACTATACTTCAATTAAAAAAAGTAAAATTTTTCCTTAAATGTGCACTTCTGCACCAGTAGCTATGTTCTCTTTGCCAACAGACCACATTTTTAAGGCACTAAGTTTATTCAATTCTTGGCAATACAGCTGTGAAAGAAAGAGAAAAAAATTTTCCATAGGCAAAAAGTTCACTGAACAAGTGGGATAAACATAAAGAAAACCATTCTTACATGCATGACAGTAAAACAGCTAAAAGCCAAAGATAAAGAGAAAACAAGAAAAAGGCCAGAGAACAAAAATACTTTACATAAAGGAACAATTATAATACTATAGCTAACTTTACAAACGAAACTATGAAAGCCAGAACAGCATTTGAAGTGATGAAAGAAAAAATTGTCAATCAAGAATTGTATATCACAAAAAACTATTTTTCAAAATTGAAGGTGAAATAAAGACACTATTGCTTGGGATAAGTAAAATGGGAAAAGTTGAACTAGAATGGAATGAATTAAAGATTCACTTTAATGGGATAAGTTAAAGATGTAATCTACGATGTAACAACTAAAAATAATACAAGGAGATATAGCTTGAAAAACAAAGAAGTTTAAATGAAATACTAAAAATTATTTTAGTAACAAGAAAAAAATGTATGAGAAAATGAAGCAAATCTAAGCAAAATAAGAGATACATATACACAACTATATCAATAATTATACTAGATAAAAATCTAAACAATAAAAAACTAAAGAATCCAATTAAAAGGCACAGTCAAAACTGAATTTAGAAAAAAAGCCCTAAACATAAGGCTGTCAAGAAGATCCTCACCCTCCTGGAAGGCCTCGGGGCAGAGCGGTCCCACCCCCTGCGCCCATAACGGAGCCCGCGTTTCCGAAGAGCTGGAACTCTAAGCTTGGGGTCTCTTCCCTCCGCCGTCACGGAACTGCCATGGAGCCCAAGGGGAGGGCGGCCTCACTGAGGCTGCTGGCTCTGCAGGGGCCCAGGGGGTGGCCAAAGCCGGAACAGTCGTACGGACGGCGGGCCAGATCACTCATCCTGGGGTAAGCCAGCTGAAGACACTCAAGCAGCCCTAAGGAGAGACCCATGTGGCAAGAAACTGAGGCCTCCAACTGCAGCCATGTTAATACACCAGAAATATATCTACACGTGAAACAACTCCTACAAAACACCTACTGAACGCTGGCAGAAGACCTCAGACCTCCCAAAAGGAAAGAAACTCCCCAAATACCTGGGTAGGGCAAAAAAAAAAAAAGAATAAACAGAGACAAAAGGATAGGGACGGGACCGGCACCAGTGGGAGGGAGCTGTGAAGGAGGAAAGGTTTCCACACACTAGGAAGCCCCTTCGCAGGCAGACACTGCAGGTGGCAGAGGGGGAAAGCTTCGGAGCCGAGGAGGAGAGCACATCAACAGGGGTGCGGAGGGCAAAGCGGAGAGGTTTCCGCACAGGGGATCGGTGCCGACCAGCACTCACCAGCCAGACAGGCTTGTCTGCTCACCCGCCGGGGCGAGCAGGGCTGGGAGATGAGGCTAGGGCTTCGGTCGGATCGCAGGGAGAGGACTGGGGTTGGAGGTGTGCACACAGCCTGCAGGGCGTTAGTGCACCACGGCTAGCCGGCTAGCTGGGAGGGAGACCAGGAAAAAGTCTGGACCTGCCGAAGAGACAAGAAACTTTTTCTTCCCTCTTTGTTTCCTGGTGCGCGAGGAGAGGGGATTAAGAGCACTGCTTAAAGGACCTCCAGAGACGGGCGCGAGCCGCGGCTAAATGGGCAGACCCCAGAGACAGGCATAAGATGCTAATAAGGCTGCTGCTGCAGCCACAAAGAAGCCTATGTGTGAGCACAGGTCACTATCCACACCCCGCCTTCTGGAGAGCCTGTGCAGCCTGCCACTATCAGGGTACTGGGATCCAGGGACAAATTCCCCGGGAGAACGCACAGCACGCCACAGGCTGGTGCAATGTCACGGGGGCCTCTGCTGCCGCAGGCTAGCACCGCACTCCGTACCCCACCCTCCCCCCGGCCTGAGTGAGCCAGAGTCCCCGAATCAGCTGCTCCTTTAACCACGGCCTGTCTGAGCGAAGAAAAGATGCCCTCCGGCGACCCACACACAGAGGCGGGGCCAACTCCAAAGCTGAGCCCCTGGGAGCTGTGAGAACAAAGAAGAGAAAGGGAAATCTCTCCCAGCAGCCTCAGAAGCACCGGATTAAAGTTCCACAATCAATTTGATGTACCCTGCATCTGTGGAATACATGAATAGGCAAAAAATAATCCCAAATTGAGGAGGAGGACTTTGAGAGCAAGATTTATGATTTTTTTCCCCTTTTCCTCTTTTTGTGATTGTGTATGTGTATGCTTCTGTGTGAGATTTTGTCTGTATAGCTTTGCTTTCACCATTTGTCCTAGGGTTCTATATGCATCCGTTTTTTTTCTTGATAAATATCTTTTATTTTAATAAATTTGTTTTATTTTATCTTACTTTATGTTACTTATCTTCTTTCTTTACCTTCCTTCCCTGCTTCCTTCCTTCCTTCCATCCTCCCTCCCTCCTTTCTTTCCTTCTTTCTTTCTTTCTTCCCTACTTCTACTAATTCTTTCTTCCTACTTTTTCTCCCTTTTATTCTGAACCGTGTGGATAAAAGGCTCTTGGTGCTGCAGCCAGGAGTCAGTGCTGTGCCTCTGAGGTGGCAGAGCCAACTTCAGGACACTGGTCCACAAGAAACCTCCCAGCGGCACATAATATCAAACGGGGAAAATCTCCCAGAGATCTCCATCTCAACACCAGCACCCAGCTTCACTCAACGACCAGCAAGCTACAGTGCTGGACATCCCATGCCAAACAACTAGCAATACAGGAACACAACCCCACCCATTAGCAGAGAGGGTGCCTAAAATCAAAATAAGTCCACAGACACCCGAAAACACACCACCAGACGTGGACCTGCCCACCAGAAACACAAGATCCAGCCTCATCCACCAGAACACAGGCACTAGTCCCCTGCACCAGGAAGCCTACACAACCCACTGAACCAACCTTAGCCATTGGGGACAGACACCAAAAACAACGGGATCAACGAACCTGCAGCCCGCAAAACGGAGATCCCAAACACTGTAAGATAAGCAAAATGAGAAGACAGAAAAACACACAGCAGATGAAGGAAAAAGGCAAAAACCCACCAGAGAAAACAAATGAAGAGGAAATAGGCAGTCTATCTGAAAAAGAATTCAGAATAATAATAGTAAAGATGATCCAAAATTTGGAAATAGAATAGAGAAAATGCAAGAAACATTTAACAAGGACCTAGAAGAGCTAAACATGAAACAAGCAATGATAAACAACACAATAAATGAAATTAAAAATACTCTAGATGGGATCAATAGCAGAATAACTGAGGCAGAAGAATGGATAAGTGACCTGGAAGATAAAATATGGAAATAACTACTGCAGAGAAGAATAAAGAAAAAAGCAAGAAAATAACGAAGGACAGTCTCAGAGACCTCTGGGACGACATTAAACACAAAAACATTCAATTATAGGGGTTCCAGAAGAAGAAGGGAAAAAGAAAGGGACTGAGAAAATATTTGAAGAGATTATAGTTGAAAACTTCCCTAATATGGGAAAGAAAATGGTTAATCAAGTCCAGGAAGCACAGAGAGTCCCATACAGGATAAATCCAAGGAGAAATACGCCAAGACACATATTAATCAAACTGTCAAAAATTAAATACAAAGAAAACATATTAAAAGCAGCAAGGGAAAAACAACAAATAACACACAAGGAAATCCCCATAAGGTTAATAGCTGATCTTTCAGCAAAAACTCTGCAAACCAGAAGGGACTGGCAGGACATATTTAAAGTGATGAAGGAGAAAAACCTACAACCAAGATGACTCTACCCAGCAAGGATCTCATTCAGATTTGATGGAGAAAGTAAAACCTTTACAGACAAGCAAAAGCTGACAGAGTTCAGCACTACCAAACCAGCTTTACAACAACTGCTAAAGGAACTTCTCTAGGCAAGAAACACAAGAGAAGGAAAAGACCTATAATAACAAATGCAAAACAATTAAGAACATGGGAATAGGAATATACATATTGATAATTACCTTAAATGCAAATGGACTAAATGCTCCCACCAAAAGACACAGATTGGCTGAATGGATACAAAAACAAGACCTGTATATATGCTGTCTACAAGAGACCCACTTCAGACCTAGAGACACATACAGACTGAAAGTAAGGGGATGGAAAAAGATATTCCATGCAAATAGAAACCAAAAGAAAGCTGGAGTAGCAATTCTCATATCAGACAAAATAGACTTTTAAATAAAAACTATTAGAAGAGACAAAGAAGGACACTACATAATGATAAAGGGATTGATCCAGAAGAAGATATAACAATTGTAAATATTTATGCACCCAACATAGGAGCACCTCAATACATAAGGCAAATACTAACAGCCATAAAAGGGGAAATCGACAGTAACACATTCATAGTAGGGGACATTAACACCCCACTTTCACCAATGGACAGATCATCCAGAATGAAAATAAATAAGGAAACACAGCTTTAAATGATATTTAAACAAGATGGGTTTAATTGACATTTATAGGACATTCCATCCAAAAACAACAGAATACACATTTTCTCAAGTGCTCATAGAACATTCTCCAGGATAGATCATATCTTGGGTCACAAATCAAGCCTTGATAAATTTAAGAAAATTGGAATTGTATCAAGTATCTTTTCCGACCACAATGCAGTGAGACTAGATATCAATTACAGGAAAAAATCTGTAAAAAATACAAACACATGGAGGCTAAACAATACACTACTTAAAAACGAAGTGATCACTGAAGAAATCGAAGAGGAGATCAAAAATTACCTAGAAACAAATGACAATGGAGACACGATGACCCAAAATCTATGGGATACAGCAAAAGCAGTTCTAAGAGTGAAGTTTATAGCAATACAGTCCTACCTTAAGAAAGAGGAGGGCTTCCCTGGTGGCGTAGTGGTTGAGGGTCCGCCTGCCAATGCAGGGGACACGGCTTCATGCACCAGTCTGGAAGGATCCCACATGCTGCAGAGTGTCTGGGCCCGAGAGTCATGGCCACTGAGCCTGCATGTCCGGAGCCTGTGCTCTACAGCAGGAGAGGCCACAACAGTGAGACGCCCACGTACCGCAAAAGAAAAAAAAAAAGAAACAGAAAACATCTCGAATAAACAACCAACCTTCCACCTAAAGCAATTAGAGAAAGAAAAACAAAAAAAACCCTAAGTTAGCAGAAGGAAAGAAATCATAAAAATCAGATCAGAAATAAATGAAAAAGAAATGAAACGATAGCAAAGATCAATAAAACTAAAAGCTGGTTCTTTAAGAAGATAAACAAAATTGATAAACCACTAACCACACTCAACAAGAAAAAAAGGGAGAAGACTCAAATCAATAGAATTAGAAATGAAAAAGGAGAGGTAACAACTAACACTGTGGAAATACAAAAGATCATGAGAGATTACTACAAGCAACTCTATGCCAATAAAATAGACAACCTGGAAGAAATGGAAAAATTCTTAGAAATGCACAACCTGTCAAGACTGAATCAGGAAGAAACAGAAAATATGAAAAGACCAATCACAAATATTGAAATTGAAACTGTGATTAAAAATCTTCCAAAAAACAAAAGCCCAGGACCAGATGGCTTCACAGGCGAATTCTATCAAACATTTAGAGAAGAGCTAACACCTATTCTTCTCAAACTCTTCCAAAATACAGCAGAGGGAGGAACACTCCCAAATTCATTCTACGAGGCCACCATCACCTTGACACCAAAACCAGACAAGGATGTCACAAAGAAAGAAAACTACAGGCCAATATCACTGATGAACATAGAGGCAAAAACACTCAACAAAATATGAGCAAACAGAGTCCAACAGCACATTAAAAGGATCATACACCATGATCAAGTGGGGTTTATTCCAGGAATGCAAGGATTCTTCAATATATGCAAATCAATCAACGTGATACACCATATTAACAAACTGAAGGAGAAAAACCATATGATCATCTCAATAGATGCAGGGTAAGCTTTCGACAAAATTCAACACCCATTTATGATAAAAACACTCCAGAAAGTAGGCATAGAGGGAAATTTCCTCAACATAATAAAGGTCATATATGACAAACCCAGAGCCAATATCATCCTCAATGGTGAAAAACTGAAAGCATTTCCACTAAGATCAGGAACAAGACAAGGTTACCCACTCTCACCACTATTACTCAACATAGTTTTGGAAGTTTTAGCCACAGCAATCAGAGAAGAAAAGGAAATAAAAGGAATCCAAATCGGAAAAGAAGAAGTAAAGTGGTCACTGTTTGCAGATGACATCATACTATAAAAAGAGAATCCTAAAGATGCTACCAGAAAACTACTAGAGCTAATCAATGAATTTGGTAGAGTAGCAGGATACAAAATTAATGCACAGAAAACTCTGGCATTCCTATACACTAATGATGAAAAATCTGAAAGTGAGATCAAGAAAACACTCCCATTTACCACTGCAACAAAAAGAATAAAATATCTAGGAATAAACCTACCTAAGGAGACAAAAGACATGTATGCAGAAAATTATAAGACACTGATGAAAGAAATTAAAGATGATACAAACAGATGGAGAGATATACCATGTTCTTGGATGGAAAAATCAACATAGTGAAAATGACTCTACTACCCAAAACAATCTACAGATACAATGCAATCCCTATCAAACTACCACTGGTATTTTTCACAGAACTAGAACAAAAAATTTCACAATTTGTATGGAGACACAAAAGACCCCGAATAGCCAAAGCAATCTTGAGAATGAAAAACAGAGCTGGAGGAATCAGGCTCCCTGACTTCAGACTATACTGCAATGCTACAGTAATCAAGACAGTATGGTACTGCCACAAAAACAGAAAGATAGATCAATGGAACAGGATAGAAAGCCCAGAGATAAACCCACACACATATGGTCACCTTATCTTTGATAAAGGAGGCAGGAATGTACAGTGGAGAAAGGACAGCCTCTTCAATAAATGGTGCTGGGAAAACTGGACAGGTACATTTAAAAGTATGAGATTAGATCACTCCCTAACACCATACACAAAAATAAACTCAAAATGGATTACCAACCTAAATGTAAGGCCAGACACTATAAAACTCTTAGAGGAAAGCATAGGCAGAACACTCTGTGACATAAATCACAGCAAGATCCTTTTTGACCCACCTCCTAGAGAAATGGAAATAAAAACAAAAATAAACAAATGGGACCTCATGAAACTTCAAAGCTTTTGCACAGCAAAGTAAACCATAAATAAGACCAAAAGACAACCCTCAGAATGGGAGACAATATTGGCAAATGAAGCAACTGACAAAGGATTAATCTCCAAAATTTATAAGCAGCTCATGCAGCTCAATAACAAAATTAAAAAACAACCCAATCCAAAGACGGGCAGAAGACCTAAATAGACATTTCTCTAAGGAAGTTATACAGACTGCCAACAAATACATGAAAGAATGCTCAACATCACGAAACATTACAGAAATGCAAATCAAAACTACAATGAGATATCATCTCACACCAGTCAGAATGGCCATCATCAACAAATGTAGAAACAATTAATGCTGGAGAGGGTGTGTAGAAAAGGGAACACTCTTGCATTGCTGGTGGGAATGTGAATTGGTACAGCCACTATGGAGAACAGTATGGAGGTTTCTCAAAAAATTACAAATAGAACTACCATATGACCCAGCAATCCCACTACTGGGCATATACCCTGAGAAAACCAAAATTCAAAAGGAGTCATATACCAAAATGTTCATTGCAGCTCTATTTACAATAGCCCGGAGATGGAAACAACCTAAGTGTCCATCATCGGATGAATGAATAAAGAAGATGTGGCACATATATACAATGGAATATTACTCAGCCATAAAAAGAAATGAAATTGAGCTATTTGTAATGAGGTGGATAGACCTAGAGTCTGTCATACAGAGTGAAGTAAGTCAGAAAGAGAAAGACAAATACCATATGCTAATACATATATATGGAATTTAAGACCAAAAAAATGTCATGAAGAACCTAGGGCTAAGACAGGAATAAAGACACAGACCTACTAGAGAATGGACTTGAAGATATGGGGAGGGGGAAGGGTAAGCTGTGACAAAGTGGGAGAGAGGCATGGACATATATAGACTACCAAACGTAAGGTAGGTAGCTAGTGGGAAGCAGCCGCATAGCACAGGGAGATCAGCTCGGTGCTTTGTGACCGCCTGGAGGGGTGGGATAGGGAGGGTGGGAGGGAGGGAGACGCAAGAGGGAAGAGATATGGGAACATATGTATACGTATAACTGATTCATTATGTTGTGAAGCTGAAACTAACATACCATTGTAAAGAAATTATACTCCAATAAAGATGTAAAAAAAAAAAGGAACCTCAAATTAAATATAAAGAGCAAACTGAACAGAGAAGGCAAAAAAAAGATGGACTATGCAGTCTGTAATAATAAAAAAGCTAGGATAAATAATCAATATTAGACAAGAGAAACTTCAGAGAAACAAGGATTACTACAGCGTAAAAAAAAATTACTACTACAGATAGAACCCAGGTAGAGCCTGGCAAATGACTCAATTTAAGGAGACAAGGGAGCTAAGATTCCATGGAGACTAAAGCAGCTACAGAGTTTATAAGACAGAGTGTAGGAATGGAGACAGTAGCACAGAGACAGAACTCTGGAAGTCTACTGAGAATCCCCTTTGTATACTCAGCAAAGTACTAATTAGTGCATTCCTGTAATGAAGGAACACACATCCCAAAGAATTGTATATCAGAGCCTGGTGCTCACACAAAGTGGGAAAGAATGCCTGTTCCAACAAATCAGACAAGGAAAACTCATAATGCACAAAGCACTGGTTAGAATAGTCAACAAGTTCATACTTCAGTTGTGGGGAATAGTTAACACCAGACTGAGTGCTTCTTCAGACCCCCCTAACATATCGTAACAGCGAGACCTAAGAGGACCAAATTTTCTCCAATTAACTGCATCCCAGAACAAAGCTTTAAGAATATTTTTGGATTGCAAAAATATCCAGGCAAATCCAGGATGTGGTTGGAGATTTCAGTTCCATTCTTCTCAATATTTGATAGAACAAGTGGAAAGAAAATCAGCAAGGACATAACAGATGTGACTACACTATCAACCAACTTCACCCAATTGACATTTACGGAATACTGCATGAAATAACAAACAGAATATACAATGTTTTTCAAAACATTCACTAAAATAGAACATATTCTGAGCCATAAAATGTCTCAATAAATTTAAAAGGATTTACATCCAAGTATTCTCCTTCACACAATGAAAGTAAATTAGAAATGAGTTACAAAAAGATGTCTAGAAAATTCCAAAATATCTGGAAACTAAATACCACACTTTCAAATAACCCCTGGCCAAAGAATAAATCAAAATGAAATGAGAAATTATTTGAACTGAACGAAAAAGAAAACACAGCATATCAGAACCTACAGGTGCTACTGAAGGAGAAGATATTTGGCACTAAGTACCTACAGGAGAAAAGATAAAAGGTCTAAAATCAATGGCCTCAGTTTATACCTTAAGAAACTAAAACAACAACAACAACAAATTAAACCCAACATAAGCAGTAAAAAGGAAATAATACAATTCGATGTGAAAAGCAATGAAACAGAAAACAGAAAAACTATAGAGGAAAGCAATGAACCTAAAGCTGGTTCTTTGAGAAAATCAATAAAATTGATAAACCTCTACACAGACTGATGAGAAAAAAAGAGAGAAAACACAAATTACCAATATCAGGAATAAATGAAGTGACATCAGTATAGATTCTACAGATATTAAAAGGATAAAAAGAAACATTACAAACAGCTTTATGTCTATACATTCAATAACTTAGGTAAAATAAACTAACCCAATGAAAGACAAACTACCAAAGTTCACTCAAGAAGAAATAAACTGAGTAACAGTATTTCTCTAATTTGTTACTAATTTCTCTACTAAAGAAATTTAATTTTTAGTCAAAAGCCTTTCCACAAAGAAAAATCCACGTCCAAATGGACTCACTCCTGGATTTTATCAAATACTTAAGAAAGAACACCAATCCTATACAAACTCTTCCAGAAAATTGGGAAATAAATAATACTTCCCAACTCATTCTCTGACGCCAGCATTACCCTGAGACCAAATACAAAGAAAATTACAAGAAAATAAATCTGCAGACCAATATTCCTTACAGAAGACAGATGCAAAAGTTATAAACATAATTTTAGCAAATCAAATGCAACAATATACAAAAAAGATAATGCATCGTGACCAAGTGGAGTTTTATACTGTAAATGCAAAAGTGTTTTATATTTGAAAATCAATGTAATTCACCATATTAACAATTAGATAAGGAAAAAATATGATAATCTCAGTAGTCACAAAAATAGCACTTGACAAAATCCAACATCTATCACTAAAAAACTCAGCAAACTAGGACTAGAAGGGCACTTCCTTAACCTGACAAAAGGCATTTACCAAAATCTTCCACCTAACATACATAATGGTGAAAAAGACTGAATACTGACTAAGATCAGAAACAAGACAAGGATGTCCAATCTTACCACTTCTATTCAAGGTTGCAATGGAGGCTCTAGCCTGAGCAATCAGGCAAGAAAAAGAAATAAACAGCATCCTGATTGGAAATGAGCAAAACTGCCTTTATTGCAGATATAATCATCTATGTAGAAAATCTTAAAGAATCTATAAAAAAGCAACTAGAATGATATGAGTTTAATGAGGTGGAAGGATACAAGATCAAAATACCAAATTCAACTGTATTTCTGTATACTAGAAACAATCAGAAATTGAAAAAATATATATTTATACACTTACAGTATTATCAAAAATATGAAGTACTTCAGGATAAATATGAAAAAAGAAAGTATCATAGGCCCCTAAAATGTAAGCTACAAAACACTGATGAGACCTCAATAAATGGAGAAATACATCTTGTGAGGGGGTCAGAAGACTCAATATCATTAAGATGTTAATTCTCTCCAAATTGATCTACAGATTCAATGCAATCCCAATCAAATGTAGGCAGGGTACTTTGTAGAGATTGAGAGGATGATTACAAAGTTCATATGGTAATACAAAGGACCTAACATAGCAAAAACACCCTTGAAAAAAGAATAAAGTTGGAAGGCTGTGACTACATGAGGCTAAGTATTATAATGGTACAATAATCAAAACAGTGTGGTACTGGCATCAAGATAGACAAGTATTTCAGCAGAACACAATACCTATGCATTTGTGGACAACTGATTTTATTACAAAAATACGAAGGCAATTCAATAAAGGAAAGATGGTCCCATCAAAAAAATGATGCTGGAAATACTGAATTTTCAATATGCAAAAAGAAAAAATGAACGTTAATCCATAACTCATACTATACTCAAATTTTATCTCAAAATAGACCACAGACCTAAATGTATAAAACTTGTGGAAGACAACAGAAGAAAGCCTTTGTGGCCTTTGGTTAGGCAAAGATGTCTTAAGTCAATACCAAAAGCATGATCTATAAAATAATAAACGAATTAACTGAACTTCATCAAAACTAAAAACTTCTGTCCTTCAAAAGGCACTCCTAGTGAATGAAGAAAAGCTACAGCATACATCTAATAGAGTAGCTGAATCTTGAATATAACTCTCCAAGCTTAATAATAAGGCAACAACCCAATACAAAAAAAAAATGAGCAAAAGATGTGAACAGATGCTTCACCAAGAAATACATGCAGGTGGCAAATAAGAACATGAAAAATTTTCAACACAATTAGTTATCAGGGAAATGTAAATTAAAACCATAATGAGGTACCACTACACACCTTTCAGAATGTCTAAAATGAAAGACTAACCACACATAGCTAGTTTTGATGAGGATATGGAGTAACTGGAACATTCATGCACTGCTGGCAGAAATGTATAAGGTACAACCACTTTGGAAAACAGTTTGGCAATTTCTTTAGAAATTAAGCTTAAACCTACCATATGATCCAGCCCTTCTACTGACAAGAGAAATGAAAGTATATGTCCATAAATAGACCTGTACATGAGTTTTCATAGCATCTTATTTTATAATAGCCCCAAACTGGAAACAACCTAAATATCCATCAATAGATGACTGAGAAAACAAATTGCTTCATATACATACAATGGAATACCATTCAGCAATAAAGAAAAATGATACATGCAACATCACAGATGACTCTCAGAACAACTATGCTGAATGAAAGAAGCCAGACAAAAAGAATATATACTGTATAACTACATTTATGTAAAGCCCGAGGAAATGTGAACTAATCTACAGTGACAGTAAATGCATGAGGAAGAGCAAGTAGAGAGGGAAGAAGGGATTACAAAGGAGCATGAGTAAGCCTCTGGTGATGAAGGATAGGTTCATTATCTTGATGGTAATGACAGTGTCACAGGTAAATACACAAAATCAAAAAATATCAAACTGCATACTTTAAAATCTGTGAAGTTTATTGTATGTTATTGTATCACAAAAGAAGTTTTTTTAAATAGGAAAAAAGCTGATCAGACACTACACAAAAGAAGACATATAAATGGTCAATAAACAAAGAAAAGATGCTCAACATTATCTAACATCAGAAAAATGAAAATTAAATCCATACCAGGTTACATGTACAAACCCATCAGAATGGGCAAAATTAAAAAGAACTACAGTATCAATTGTTGGTAAGGCTCTGGAAAACCTGAGATCTCATACACCAGTCATGCAGATGTAAAATGGTACAACCCCCTAAGAAAATTATTTGGCAATTATTATTACATTATTAAAAAGTTAAATCTAATCCTTCCAAGCAAGCCAGTCATTCACTTTCTAAGTAAAGAAAACACATGTCTACTTAAAGAACTTTACCTGAATACTCATAACAGCTGTAGTAATAGCGAAAAATGGGAAATAACTCAAATATCTATTAACAGATGACTATAAAAACAAAATGTGATAGATTTAGATAAGAGAATACTACTCATCATTCAAAAGGAACTGACTGTTGATACATCCAACATCATGAATGATCGCAAAATCATAATGCTGAGAAGAAAAAAGCCAGAAACAAAAGAGTACATACTGTGTGATTCCATTTATATAACATTCTAGAAAATATAAACTAATTTACAACGACAGAAAGCACACTAACAGTTGTCTAGGGCTGGAGTAGAGAGAAAGATGGACTACAGAGGGGCAAGGAGAAACATTTGTGGCTGATGGAAATATCCACTATCTTGATGTGATGGTGGTTGTATGAGTGTATACCATGTTGGCTCTCAATTACTCTTTCAGCATTCTGAGCTCCACGATATTAGCAAAAGTAGCTTACTCTCTTGATTTTTCTCAAAGAGGTATCATTGGCATTTTTGATGGCAAAATTTTTTTTCTTTTTTCTTTTTTTTTTTTCTTGCAGTACACGGGCCTCTCACTGTTGTGGCCTCTCCTGTTGCGGAGCACAGGCTCCAGATGCGCAGGCTCAGCGGCCATGGCTCACGGGCCTAACCGCTCTGCGGCATGTGGGATCTTCCCGGACTAGGGCACGAACCCGTGTCCCCTGCATCGGCAGGCAGACTCTCAACCACTGCGCCACCAGGGAAGCCCCAAAATTTCTTTTTGAATGGGCTGTCTTGCACACTGTTAAGATACAGAGTATCCTATTTTTTCTCCCTAGCCACTATGATCCAAAAAATTCCATCATCTATTTCCCAATAGGCTTAAATGTGCCAGTTCAACTCTGATAAATGAAAGCCTAATAAACTTTTAATTATCACATTTGGTACTTTCTGTAAAATGAAACTGACGAAGAAATAAAGTCAGTTACAACTAGATCTATAAGAAGAGAACATACAATCCAAGAAGTCTTGTCCTTAAAGCAGTAATTCTTTCAGCATTTTTACTTTTTACCTAAAACTCTTCTAATCAAGTAGAATACTCAGGAAGGTCTAAATAGAAAGAAATCTTCCTTATTCATTTCCCATTCCTCATCAGTAGTGATACTAACACCACTCAAATTAAAAAAGAAACAGAATGCTATATAACATATACTGCTTACTTCTATAACAAAAGAAATGTAATTTCTATCTAACTTTAAAACTACATATTCCATAAGGAACAATGATTTGAGTGCTGTCAAAAGAAATATGCAGTATGTGGCGTGACATATGTAAAACAGAATGAGAGTTAGGGTGGGAAAGAAAGAGATAATTCAGGAAAAGAAACCCTCTAAAAATGAGTTCTAAATAATCTAGCACAAAATGTCATCTTCAAAGAAGTAAGAGATGCTTTTGTTTCTCTTTCATAAAGAATATAAAAAGGAAGTGAAGAGTGAGCAGGGAACAATAGACAGAATTAATATTTAAAAGGGAGAGGGGGATGGAGCATAGACCAATGATGTAGAGGTTTAAAATCAATAAAAGAATATCATGTGAAGAAATTTGTAAGCTCAAACAAATTTGTCTGACAAATTTCTAGAATGAAATCTTACAAAAACAGATTTAAGATGAGATAGAAAGCTTTCATAGTCCTACAGCCATCAAAAGAAACCTGAATAAGTAGTTTAAAACCCCTCACAATGGAAATACTAGGCCTAAATTTTATTATAGGCTAGTTCTACCAAATATTCAAGGAATATATAATTTCAATCCTACAAATTTTTCCTGAGAATAAAAAATGATGAACTATTCAACATCAGTTTTTTCAATAGACTTCCATTTTAGAGCAGTTTCAAGTTCATAGCAAAATTGATTGGAAGGCACACTGTCCCCACATGCACAGCTTTCCCACTATCAACATCCACTGCCACACTTCCCCATCACATTTTACAAGGCTAGTATAACCTAGATACTAATATTGGAGAAAGAAAAATTACAGGCAAATCTCATCCAGAAACAAAGAAAAAAATTCTAATAAACAAATAAACCAAATCTAGTAATATATAGAAAAAGATAACACATTGAGTAAGTTGAGTTCATCTCAGGAATGCAAGGGCAGATTAATAACAGAAAAATCAGTTAATATTATTCACCACATTCCTAGATTAAAATAGAAAGAATATAAAATAATTTCAATTGATGTAGAAAAACTTTATGATAAAAATCAATATGTAAATAAATGATTTCTAAAAACTTTTATCCAACAAGGAATAGAAGGAAAACTTGTTAAAAAGTTAATATTATCTACCCAAAACCAGAATAAAATTATATTCAGTGGAAAAATATTAGCAGAATTCCCATTCAAATCCCAAATAAGACAGGGATACTAGGAATAAATATAATAAATACATAAGGTAGATAGGCATAAATTCAATAAAATACTTGCAAAACCTTTATAGAAGAAAACAATTGTTTTTTATTCAGAAGTTTTTATGTCCTAAATAAATGAAGGAGTATATTATGTCCATAGTAAACATAATATCTTACACATATGAAATCCCACCAAACATATCGATAGATTCGATGCAATACCATCAAGGTACCAACAAGGGTTTTCGTGGAACTTGACAAGCTGATTCTAGCTTTTTACATGTAAGAAAAAAGGTACAAGTACTAAACATAAAGAAAAAACTGACATATAGGACTTCAATTATAAAACTATCTTTTATCTTAAAACATTGGTAACAAATAAACAGGAAAAGCCATAGACTGGGAGAAATATTCCCAACACATAGCTGACAAAGGAATTTAACCCAGAATATGTAAGAAATTCCAATGACTCAGTAATAAAAGGATGAATAATCTTTTTTGAAAAATGGATAAAAGGCTCGAACATCTACTTTACAGGGGAAAATACACAAATGGCAAAATAAGCATATAAAAAAGTGTTCAACATCACTAGTCATCATTAGGTAAAACTCACTTCAATTCTATTAGAAGAGGTGGAATTCAAAGGTCTGATAACAGACATTGGCAAAGACATGCAAAAACTGAAACTTCTTGCTGGAACATTCATTGTTTATGGAAATGTAAACTAAAACAACAACTGTGCAAAACCATTTAGCAGTTAAACACAGACCTATCACATAATCCTTCTATTCCATTGCTAGCTATTTACCCAAAAGAAATGAAAACATATGTCCCTTCAGAAACATGCACACAAATGTTCATAGCTGCTTTATTTTCAAAAGACAAAAACTCACTGTTAGGTATTTACACAAGAGAGCTGAAAACATTTGTTCCACAAAGATTTATACAAGTAAGTCCATGGCAGCTTTATTCATAATAGCTCCAAAGTGAAAACAACCCAAACATCCTTCAATAGAACAAATTGTGGTACATTCATACAATGAAATACTAGTCAGAAATAAAAGAAACAAACTGCTAATACATGCAATAATGTGGATAAATCTCAAAAACATTATACTGAGCAAAAGAAGCCAAAAACAAAAGAGTACATACTATATGATTCCATTTATATGACATTCTAGAACTAATCTATTGTAAATGAAATTAGAACAGTGGTTGACTCCAGAGGGCGGGGACAGGGACAGACTGCAAAGAAGTACAAGAAAACTTTTTAAAAGAATGAGATGTGGGGGACTTCCCTGGTGGCACAGTGATTAAGAATCCGCCTGCTAATGCAGGGAACACAGGTTCGATCCCTGGTCCAGGAAGGTCCCACGTGCCACGGAGCAACTAAGCCTGTGCGCCATAAACTAAGCCCATGTGCTGCAACTACTAAAGCCCGTGCGCCACAACTACTGAAGCCTGTGTGCCTAGAGCCCATGCTCCTCAACAAGAGAAGCCACCGCAATGAGAAGCCCACACACCGCAACAAAGCCCCCTTGCCGCAACCAGAGAAAGCCCGTGTGCAGCAACAAAGACCCAACGCAGCCAAAAATAAAATAAATAAATAAATTTATTTTAAAAAAAAAAGAATGGGGTGTGGGTTACACAAGTGAATGTATCTGCTACAATTTACTGAATTCTATACATAAGATAGATACATTTTACTGTATGAAAATTACACCTCAAGAAAAATTTACCTTATATTTTTAAAAAATCACATAATAACAATAGTCTGGATCTTAAACTATATATTACCAAAAATAAATGAAATAGAGAAAGGTAGACATCATTAAACTCTTCTGACCTATTACTATTGCTAATTATACTAAGAAATTTCACAATATTAAATCATCTTTGTATTCCTGGAATAAGCCACATTTAACTCCTGGCTTATTTTTTTAACTTACTGCTGGATCTGATGATAAAGTTCTATTTATACTTTTTATATTAATATTTTATACACTCAAGAACATTATTTTAAAAACCATTTCATGTATATCATACAATAAAGCAAATAAATAATTATACTAATGTTATTAGGAACACATTCACTGAAAGAGAAAAAATACATGAATAAACTAAACCTTACGTAAAAATTCTGTAATATTAAATTTTATTTTAAAATATTAATATGAACACATGATGGTGTCTTAAATTAATAGGCAATGGGATTTTTTTTTCCTTCTTAGTAGTACATAAAGTTACAATTGGCCACATCTTAGATTCAATGAAACATAGTATGTTTCCAAACTAAAGCAATGACATCCCTAATAACACTACCAACATCATATTTTGATCTTTAAATACCATTTCTGACTAAAAGGAGCCACGGTTATTTGGATAAGTGACGATTCCAGGGTCTAGGACAAAAAATGTTTAATATGAGACTGAAACAGAATGTAAAAACTCATGTTAAAACTAATGGAGTCATGTATAAAGGCCACAAGAGCCAATTTGAAGAGTTTCCTAATGATCAAACCTGCTACTATTTGAGCCACAAAATAACAACTGTAACTGACTGAAACATGCTGAATAACTCAAAAAGGGGAAAGCAAACAGCAAAAGAAAAACAGCTGACTACTGCTGGAGGGGGCTTTTTTTTTTTTTTTTTTGCGGTACGCGGGCCTCTCACTGCTGTGGCCTCTCCCGTTGCGGAGCACAGGCTCCGGACGCGCAGGTTCAGCGGCCATGGCTCACAGGCCCAGCAGCTCCACGGCGTGTGGGATCTTCCCAGACGGGGGCACGAACCCGCGTCCCCTGCATCGGCAGGCGGACTCTCAACCACTGCGCCACCAGGGAAGCCCTGGAGGGGGCTATTATATTAATTCCTCATTTTAGAAATTGGTTCTATAATGGAGGTTTCATAAAAAGCATCGAATGTCTACAGGCCTTCGATATGTATATCAAAATATAGGCTATCCATGCATAGCAACTTAGCTGGACTTAACAGTTGGCTAGGACATTTGAGAAACAGTGATAAAAGATTTGTACAAGAAATTTTCACACGTTTCTATCTGCCACTATGACTATTCCTCTTCCAAGAACATATCCAAAGTCAAAAATATTCAAGTGAAGAAAAGGAGAATAGGTTGAAGAGAAGTGGGGAGTGAAACAGGAAGAGAGAAGGCAAGGCAAATGTGTTAGAATCTACATCCTTTTAACTAATATCAATTACCATCAAACCATGCATCATCAAAAGACTAAACTGGTTCTAAATAATGCTTTTATATTGTTACATAATGTCTTCTTCAGTTTAGAGACCTAAAATGTCACTGGATCTTTACTCATTTGGTATTTACATAATCATTGCACAGGTGGAAGCTAAATTTCAGTTTCTGATGGTTAGTTTAACCTTTAAATCGCCTGATTAAACTCTGTCTTCATTCTTAAAACCCCAAATTAGCAAACAAGCAACAATATAATATATGCTATGGCATAGGTCTTCTGTGAATAGCTGGGATCTTCAACTGCTTCAGCTGCAATACAAGCCATTGAGCCTTGGCCAATATAAACCAATTTGAATAATCAATATGACAACCTTATTTTTCTAATGCAAACAGGATTGCTACAGTAAGGTGTCTCACTGCCACATCACAGTCATGGCCTCTTTTAACCCCTAATTAGATTGAGGTGATTATCCCTGCTCTTCCTTACAAGTGTACAGCTTGGATAAGGGATGACAAAAGCTATCTGCCACTTATTCAGCCTTTGCAGACAGCAGGTTATCCAGGGAGATAGAGAATAAAATCAACAAACAATTGTTATTCATATCATCATCTAAAGTGTTAAGATAGTCACAGTTTCCATACATGCAGAGTGAATATAGCCCAGAGCATGAGGTAATGGCAGACTGTTCTTAGGCTTAAGAACATCAGGGTTACACAGATGGAAATTCATGGTGATGTTGGGGAATTATGTCTAAATCAAATGCATTTGCATAAAAAGAAATGATCAGGGATTTGTCTTTTGTATATAATATATCAAGATTTCATTATGTTTCTCTTCATGAATTCGTTGAAGCTAAATTTTAATATTGCTTTTTCAAAACACATAGCATTTATCATGAAAGGAATGCCAAAATTAATGGTTTGCAGAAATTTAAATGCTTTAAGATTCAATTAAAATACTCAAATATAAAATAGGAAACCTTTTTCTTTTCACTACGATACTACACTAGTTCTTGTATTAAATTTAGATAATCAAGAATTATTTCACTAATTCTGTGGATTCCAAATGTTTTTCTTAACTCTTATAATAGTCAATTTCTCAAATCTTGGTCATTACCTCAGATCCATTATTAACAAAATAACTCTGGTCACTATAAAACAATCAAGGGTAGTTGCAAAGACACCAAAATGACAGTTTCCAAGTAAATTTAACTAAGCTAACTTCAGAACAACATAGAGAAGGCTGGACCCACTGATAAGAAAAAACTTTGGTGGGAGTAAGTGGATCTACTCTGAATAAGCTAAAGTCACAGTGGAAGTAATTAGAAAAGGAAATATTGAAAAGGATTTTATATCTTTTCACTTGCAAGGGTCAGTAGGTGTTTCTTAAGGTCATAATCACTTTGCTGGAAGAAAAAAAATGGTAAGGCCACCATCTTTCCTACTGACTTCTGTTTCTGCTTTTTATTATTCAGTCACTCTACTCAACATTGTTGCCTTTAAAGCAGCCAAGTATATTTTTTTCCTAATAACTGAGGTCACAGCTCAAAACTTCATGTAGCAGCACTACAAGAACAACTAAAACATTTTAAATATCTCCACTGGCAGCAAAAATTTGCCACATAAGATTAATTTTTGTAAAGAGCCATAAGTTACTGAACCCAGCTTCTCATGTAGAGTGTTGATTACTTACTTATCAGTGGATCATTTAACCAAGCTGTATCATGATAGTTTAATTTAGTGATTGTCAACCTGTCTGAGCCATATAAAATTATCTAAAGTGCATGCTTTGTTCCCCTGATATAGGCTGAAACATGACTTCATTCTTAAAGTTGAATACTAACTCATGATATTGCACAGGTCTTTAAATGTGACTCATAATTCACTTCTAAATATGCCTCCAGAGCACCATCCTTGGACACAGAAACCCAAGGCTTCTATATATATTTTTAACAGAAGGTTTGGAGTCAACAGCTTCATTTTAAACATCTGATTTTAAGTAACATGCTTTTCTTGTATCTCAGATAATACGTGTTTTTGTAAAAATGGTACTGATAAGAGAAAACCAATTGTCAAAAGATATGGGAATTCGGAATACTGTGCAAGATATGATAAGATGTATTAACCTTTGTGTACTTAAACTGAATGTCAAGATCTGAATCAATTAAGATTTTATTTCTCTAATCCATTTCTGGTCTTTACAATATATATACATTACACATATTTATGTTTATACGTTATATAATTATGTATATACATAAACATACACATAAACATGCATGCATACCTTCCAGAAGTAAACACAAATCATACACATCTACTGTAGATTTTAGACTAAAATATTTTAAGAATTTAGTAAAACATATGCAGGTAAAATTGCATAAAGCCAAACTACAGTAAACAAAAACATATAGACAGTTGTCCTCAATTATTTTCTTTCATATGGAAGTAAACCATCAGGGCTAAAATCCAAAAACATTAAAAGGTAAAGAAAGTAACAACAAATCACATTTTAGCCAATGGGCAAAGAACAATCTCACTACTATGGTCCTATTTTAATTATTATTTTACTATTTTTCAGTTTTCTTTATTCTTTCACTCAGATATGCTTGAAAAATTGTTAGCGACTTTATTAAAAGTACAATAAAATATTAGACCCTTGAATAACGTGAGAAATGCAAAGCGTAAGGTTAAATTATAACCTTAATTTTATAAATTATAACATATAAAACTATTGGACTTCCCTGGTGGCATAGTGGTTAGGAATCTGCCTGCCAGTGCAGGGGACACGGGTTCGACCCCTGGACCGGGAAGATCCCACATGCTGCAGAGCAACTAAAGCCTGTGTGCCACAACTACTGAGCCTGCACTCTAGAGCCCATGAGCCACAACTACTGAGCCCGTGTGCCACAACTACTGAAGCCCACATGCCTAGAGCCTGTGCTCCACAACAAGAGAAGCCACCGCAATGAGAAGCTCGCGCACCGCAACGAAGAGTAGCCCCAGCTTGCCGCAACTAGAGAAAGCCCCTGCGCAGCAACAAAGACCCAACACAGCCAAAAATAAATAAATTACTTTAAAAATATATATATATATTTATATATATATATAAAACTACTGATTTTCAAACTTTCTTCATAGCGCAACTTGTTATTTAAAAAAAACTCCAATATTGTCAGCGTATCACAATAATATTCCCACTCAAAAGAAGTAATGCATTATTGGCTTTTTTTGCTTTGATTAAAAGCAATGCAGCATGCTGTAAATTTAAAACCATAAAAGTTGAGGTCAATAAACAGAAGGTCCGTGGACCTCATCCAATTCTGGATTTCTAACTAAAGAGTGGCATGACAACCACAGGTTAGTTGCACATATGACTAGAGAACAAGAAAGTGCAAGTAATTTATTCAGGATATGGGCCTTGGTAATTTTGAAGCCATTTTTATACAAAGACTAATAACTAGTTATTCATCTGTACTACTGACAAAGAAGAAACAGGATAGCAGATTTAGGTCAACTACAAGAAAGCATTTCTAGTGTGCCTGTTGAGTACTTGGATAGGTTCCTAAAGGAGACTGAAATTTTCCAATGACAAGGACTTTAAAAGAATACATTCTAATCTTTCAGGAATGGTTTCTCTGAAAGCAGGGGAAAGGGCTTGTGACAGTCCTTCTAACCTTAAAATCCTTCTTGAAACCATGTATTTATGTAATATCATGCTTTTGTATTTATGTTTCATTCATAATTTAAAGTTTATCTAAGAGGAGTACACAAATAATGGAGTATTCCAGATTTGATATGGAAGAGAGCTAGAAACAATGGGGGAGGGTTAACATATGTAGAGCTCAGCACTGTATGAGGAGAATAAAGTATTAAAACTCTTAAAAGAACTAAAAAAAATTAAAATTCTGTATCATAAGTAACTCTTTAGATAAGTTATAATATCATCTAACAAGACAGTCTAACTTATGAAGGATTTCAAACAAAATGAAGTAGAAATAAAACTCCCTAAAACTGATATAAGTAGAATGATACAAATCTATTTTATTTAATTTATTCACTTAATTTCTTCAACAATATTAAACTAATAAGCCCATTTTGTTTTGTTTTGTTCCCCATAGAGAATAGGTAATATACACAGAGAAAATATACCAAGTAATTTATCCAGACAAGAATGAGGACCTTAGAAATCGTACCACTATACAAGTTCTGTTTATTTATATTGCCAAGTCAAATTTTGATTGGACAATAGCCAAATAATCAAAGTTAACATTACAAATAATGGAACAAACCAACATCTTCTGATTCCTGATATGATATGCTGAGGATACAATATCATTTCTGTGGTATTTCTGGACAAAAAAAATTTTTAAATGCACAACCTGAATCTAATCATTAGGAAACATTAAACAAACCCAAATTGAGGAACATTCTATAAAACAACTGGCTTATATTGCTTTAAAAGTGTCAAGGTCATGAAAGAAAAAGCTGAGAAACTGTTCCACATAAAAGGGGACGTGACAACTAACTGCAATATATGACCCTGAATTGAAGATGGAGGGGAGGGGTGATGATGTATAAATATGAGGGTGTATGACATAATCGGGAATATGGACTGCTGATTAGATCATAACATTGTATCAATGTTAAATTTTGATTTTTGTTACTATACTGTGAGTATGTAAAAAAATTTCTTATTAAATATACATGAAAATATTTAGGCATAAATGGACTGATGCCTGCAACTTACTCTCAAATGATTCCAAAAAAAAAGTGTGTGTGTGTGTGTGTGTGTGTGTGTGTGTGTGTGTGTGTGTTCAGAGAGAGAATTTGATACAGAAAATGGGGCAAAATGTAAACAACTGGTGAATCTGGATAAAGGGTATGTGACAATTTTTACTTTTCTTGCAACTTACTTTTAAGTTTAAAATTGTGTCAAATAAAAAGCTTCAGAGAAATCTTCATTGGGCATACTAATTCCTACACAGTACTTTCAGTTCCACCCAGGAACTTACCTCCTTCAAATATGAGAGCACAGAAAAAAACTCACATATACTAAACAAGGAAGAGTTACCCTTAAAAAAAGTGTGTACACACTCTTTAAAATACATATTTATACTCTTTAAAATATATATATATAATACAGCTCTGAAACACTATTTACTATATTTAGAAATCTGAACTTTATAAAACTGTATTAGAAAGGACAACAACAAGCTTAAAAACCCCAGGAGATTTGGGTATTTTTAGTCTTAAACTGCTTTCATCTGATGATAATTTGACAAATCATAATCACCTGGTGTTTTTAGAATCCCATTCCTAAGGTGATGCCAAACTCAATTTTTTCAGGAATTTTATCAATAATAATACCATAATTGAGATACTATGGTGGAAAAATTATGGCATATGGTATTATAAAAAGACGGTCCCGGGCTTCCCTGGTGGTGCAGTGGTTGAGAGTCCGCCTGCCGATGCAGGGGACACGGGTTCATGCCCCGGTCCGTGGAGGATCCCACATGCCGCGGATCGGCTGGACCCGTGAGCCGATGGCCGCTGAGCCTGCGCGTCCGGAGCCTGTGCTCCACAACGGGAGAGACCACAACAATAAGAGGCCCGCGTACCGCAAAAAAAAAAAAAAAAAAAAAAAAAAAAAGGCGGTCCCCACCCCCCACCATTAACTTCAGAATGTAAGAAGCTAAAGCCATCCAGATTCAAGGTATACAGTTCTTAATGGTTTACTACTTCATACAAATAAAGCTCTAAAAGTGAAACTAGCCTCTTGGGATAACCGATCAATCAGCAAATGTCTGAAGACCTGTCTATTCCTTGTTACTGACACAATGCAAAAATAAGAGGGCCTGAAACTGCTTCACTGAAGCACTGTATTTCTTACTTCCTGGCTGCTCAGCCATTCTTTCATCAGATCTGTCAGTATCCATCACTTTTTTGAATCATCGAGAAATATCATCAATTAAATTTTCCTATGGAAAGGGTATTATGTTCAGAAATGACAAAGTAAATTTTGTCATCCACCAAAATAAGCAGCATCATACTATCCTATACTTGTTGTAATTCTAATCATTTCATTGATTCAGTCAATAAATATTTGGCTAGAGTAATATTATTTTGGTATATAAAAAGTGAGCACTAGGGCTTCCCTGGTGGCACAGTGGTTGAGAGTCCGCCTGCCGATGCAGGCGACACGGGTTCCTGCCCCGGTCCGGGAAGATCCCACGTGCCGCGGAGCGGCTGGGCCCGTGAGCCATAGCTGCTGAGCCTGCACGTCCGGAGCCTGTGCTGCGCAATGAAAGGCCCGAGTACCCCCCCCAAAAAAAAGTGAGCACTTACTCACTGCTAGAGGTGGGAGGTGGAGGGGGCATCCGTACTACGGTCCCAGGATGCAAAATGATAATGTGCATTAACTTCAAAAAAACCCATACCCTTTGACACAGCAAGTTCACTTCTAGGAATTTACAAAATACAGTTGACCCTTCAACAACATAAAGTTTGAACTACACAGGTCCACTTACACCTGGATTTTTTCAATAGTAAATAGTACAGCACTACACAATCTACAATTGATTGAATCTGTGGATGTGGAACTGTGGATATGGAGGAACCAGGTATATGAAGCATTGACCATAGGTTATATGCAGATTTTTGACTGCACGGAAGGTCAGCACCCCTAACCCCCTCACTGTTAAAGGATCAACTGTATAAGCAATATATATAAAGAAGATATTTATATACAAGAAAATATATACATAGATTTACATAAATACATGTATGTACATATACATGTATGTATAAGACTATTCATATACAAGAATATCCATAGTTTCAATTATAAATTAAAACATCTTAAATGTCCATGGACACAGGGATTGCTAAATAGGTTACTTCAAATTCCTACAATGCAAAGTATGCTGTTCCTAAAAATGAAGACATAATAGATTGGTACAGTAGTACATCTATTTAACTCTTAAATAAACTAGGAAATATATATACATATGCTAAAGTGCAATCAAAAGTGTTTGCACCCCATCTGGGACACCACTATTCTATACAACAGGCTTAGGCAGTCTGGGCCAGGAGATGGCAAACTACAGTCCTTGGGCCAAATTGGCCCCACTGCTTGTTTTTGTAAATAAAGTTAGCTGGAACAAAGACATGCCTATTCACTTACGTACTGTCTATGGCTGCTTTCACACTACAACAGCAGAGCTGAGTCGTTCTGACAGAGACTATAAGCATACAAAGCTGAAAATGTTTACTCTATGGACCTTTACAGAAAAAAAGTTTCTGACCCCAGTCCAGAAAGCTAGCTCACATTTCCCACATTTCCCTCTAATGTTTTCCAAACAGCCTTTCAATTTATTGACTCTTATGATATAATCATATAGACTAGTCACTAGTAGTTTTCAAACTACCTCTGTGTATGTGGCAGGATAGTAAAAGGATCCCAGTCCATCCACTCACCCAGCCAAACAAGGAAGGGAAAGAAATGGAGCAAGGAAGGGAGAAAGAAAGGGAAGAATAGGAAGGAAAAGAGGAAGACAGGGAGAAAAGAAGCGGTAAAAAAAGTCTGAAAGCCACTGATCTATTTCAGGGGTGGAGGGAAAACTGGGATACAAGGAGGTCCCTGTTTAGTAACTGAGTTTGTATTCAGGAAAGAGAAATTTAAAGTTTCTAATATAAAAGGATGAAAACGGCAATTAATGGTATGTTAGTTACTAAACTATTGTCTAGTAACCCTACTAAGATACTAAATCCTTACAATCCCAGTCTCTTTGTTGCCCTAGAAGAGATACCCGATTCTTGCTATTACTATCTCTTGTTATCTTCTCAGTGTTCCCTTTTGCACTACCATCCCATACCTATTTAACCAATTCCCCATAAGAAATTCTCTCTATTAAGACTAGTGTGGTTTCACCTGGTTCCTGACTGATACAATGGTATCAGGTAGTCCTTATTTTAAATGGAATTAATATTGTCTTTAGGTGCTATTTTTAGAGTTTAATTTCAGTTTATGTAAAAAATATTTTTAAGGGTTCTCATAGGTTTACACACAATTCAGTCCCCCTGGAAGATTTTTTCCCCACAATTCTTGTGGTTAAATCTGTGAGAAAGCCCCAAGTCACTAACGTGTCTATGATACTTTTACCTTAATCTGTCCTTTTACCGTCTGTGTCTAAGCTAAAAAGGATGCAAATCTTCCTTTTAAATAAGAAAAGCAAACCTTTTAGTTCTGGGCAGCCAGTGAAAGGTGGGGAAGTGGACTTAAGGCAGCAAGTTTAACAGGGCACCAGCAATTAATAGAAACTTAAAATCCTAGGAAAATGCCCCATATTTACTGATTAAAATATATCTATTTATATATAATATATACTGGAGTTAGCCACAGTGGGGAGACTAAAAAATCTCTAAGTATAAGACATGTAATTACCTTCAATAAGGTAAGATTTATTTATACAACTATGTAACTACTAACATATCAACTTCTCACCTTGTTGACTATCTGGGGAAAATACAACATTTAACGTCTGGTAGCCTCAGTTTACTCACCTGTAAAGGCTGGACTAGGTCTCTGTTGCTGTGTATCTACCATGACAATCTATAAAATTTCTTTTTGTACTGAGGCATAGGGAGCTTGGCATCATTATCAAGAGAGGTTTTGTAAGGGGAAGAAGTAAAGAGGTGAAAAAAAGAATACCGAGGTTGGTGGTTTAAAAACATAATTTGAAAGAGATTCAACTACATCAATGTTAGGGAATTCTTTACTTTCCTCCTCTAAGTCAAAGAAAAGGAAAAAATACATCATAGGCAAATTACCTGGTTAAAAAAATTAAAAGTTTCTTCATTTCTATTATCATAGTCTTTGAAGACATTTACTGAGGCAGAAAGGATACTTCCTAAATACTCTTCAAGATAGAAAACATGTCTTTTGTTGTCTTCCAGTTATAAAAACTAAGTTAGTGTTGATACTCTTCTCTCAAACTAAAATATTTGATCACCTGCCATACAGTGGACCATATGCTTTCACAGCTTGTTTATAGAAATAATTATATTTAAAGTACTAGTTAAAGGTTCACAGGATAGGCTAGATCATTTACCATTTAGTAGTACCATTTATCACTTACTTAGCACAACTGGTACCTTTGGATGCAAGGGCCATTTGGTGAAAAATAGTATCAAATTTTTAAATCAGAGTACTCCAATGTAAACTCGGGGAAAAGACTCCAATTCTGATTATTTGCTTTATATCTCACCAGCATTGCTATAGTATCCTTCATAATTTCCTTCTAAACTTTAAAATTCACCACATACAGAAGAAATGAGAAAGATTTTAATTTTAGAATATGAATTTAACCATCTACTCTTTAAAACAAAGAAATATCGTTATTTCAAAACTGAAAACATCAGGCTTTAGTACTCAAGAGCTACCATTACTAGAAAAATCAATTTGCAGAAGTCTGTCCAGCATAGTCTCATTAATGTAGTATAATGTATATTGTTTTAAGTGCCCAGATGAAAGTACAGAAGCACAAAATCATGCATGTAAATGTTAACAGTGGCTAATTCTGAGGAAAAAGATGAGGGGACTATAGAGCAGAGTTGATCACTTAAAATGCGTTCTAAGTTTAAAAAGCTTTTACAAAGCATATGCCTATAATAATTTTTAATTAAAAACATTTTATTTAAAAAATGAAAGTTACAGCTAACCCACTGAAGAAACCTGAGCTTTAAATGTAAAGAACATATTTAATCATTTAATTCATTTATGGATAAATCTTATTTCAGCACCTTTTAAATATCAAGCACTGTTTGTAACCTCTGGGAATACAGCAGTGAACAAGGACCCTGTCCTTTTGAAGCTTATATTCTGGTGGGAGTACTAGCAAGATGATTACACTCTGGATACATAAATCAGGTGTAAAGTAATGGGGTGGGGAAACAGTTAATTTATATTAGGTATGCAGGAAAGGCCTCTTTAAAAAGATTATGCTTGAACTAAGGACCTAAATAATGAGAATGAGAAGCCATATAATAAGATCCTGGAGGAAGTGTTCCAGGCAGAGGCAACAGCAATTGCGAAGATCCTAGAGGATGGAAAGAACAGTGTGGCTAGAGCATAATGAGTGGTTAGAGATAAGCAGGAGTACAAGAGCCTCTGGGACTTTGATACCAAGGTAAGGAATTCAGTAAGAAGTCGCTGAAGGGCTTCAGGCAGAGAAGTGGCATAACATGACTTACATTTTAAGAGATCCCTCTGGTTGCTGTGTGGATAATGGTTTGTAGGAAGGGCAAGAGTGATGGTAAGAAGACCAATTAGGAAGCTATATACCTCAGCTGGAAGATGATCGTGGCTTATTTGTATCAGTAGAGACATCAACCCATTCAAATATGAATGGAAATAAATAAAAGTGAAATAATTGTTATATTTTGAACTTAATTTTTAACGTGTGGAAATGTACTTTTTTCTTTTGTTCTATATGTGCCTACATAATATACCCAGTTTCGCCTCTTAGTCCACAAAGCCTAAAACATTGACTAGCTGGCCTTTTAAAGAAAAAGTTTATTAAACCCTGACTGTGAAGAAAGTATGTAGAAATTGAAAAATGATGGACTCAGATAAAAGCCTTGAGCTGCTTCAACACTGGAAGAAGCAGGAGCCAGCAAAGGAGAGGCCATTGAGATAGAATTACAGCAGATCAAGAGAGGAAGGTATTTCAAGGAGGAGGAAGAAGGGGGCCCGGGAGAAGAAGATTAAAGATGGAGTAATAAACTGTGCTGAATACTGCTGAGAAAACCTGTAAGATGATAAAAGAGAGGTGTCTACTGGATCTGGCAAAACAGAAGTCACTTGACAAGAGCAGCTGACTTGACAAGAGCTGTTTCAGTGCAGAGGTAAAAACAGAAACTCAAAAGTGTTGAAGAGTGAATAGGAGATGAAGTAAAATAAATAAATAAAATCAACTGATATTCTGAGCAGAGGAATGCAGAGCAGAGAAATGGTATAGAGCTGTAAGACATGAGAGGTCAGTAGAGGGTTAAGGTCTTTTTGTTTTAGTTTGTTTTAGTTTGATTTTGTAAAATGCTGGTAAGAATTACCCAGTAGAAGGAGGAATTGATCCCTGGAAAGAGTACAATTAGAAGAGGTAATTGGATTCAGAGTAAAAGATAAAAACAAGGACACTTCTTCCATTTTCATAGGAAAAAATGAAACTTATTTGGGTAAGAAGGAAAGTGAAGACAGGAAGTAGATGATGGATAATGAACAGTGGTGTGTTTGATGGTCTCAGTAAGGTCCAACATTTTTATAGGGGATACTAGAGTAAATGACCTGGAAATGTGGGAGATGGTAGACAGAGAAAGGAATATATGCTAACAAGACTTGAGTGAGGTTATAGCTGGTGATAATGACAAGCTTGTTAACCTTTTAAGATGTGACCATAGGAGTAAGCAGCTTAGAAAGAAGAGGCAAAAATGGTTACAAGTGAGAAAATAGAGGTATGAGCGATAAATAATGTTATCATTGTTAGCAAATGCTTGAATATTTCCCCACAAATATCTGTTGGTCAGAATGTTTTACACAATGTACATAGCACAATGTATGTAAATGAAAATATTATAACTGCTCTTAAAATATCAAATTTAGAATATCCCTCTTAATATTATTTCTTATTAATCTAAACACATACCCAAACTTCTCAGTCCACTGAAATAGCAATGAAGCTTTTAGAACGTCCATGGAGACATCAGGTAATATAATAACAGGTTTTCAAAACTATTTGTATACACCATTTCTAAAACAGACCACATACTGCAAAGTGTTGGAAGTGAAAGATGAATAAATTAGATTTATTATACCCATCATCTACTTTTTCATATGTTGGAATCTACATCTAATAAAAAAGTTTACAGAAAAACTAAGTATTGCAAATGTAGACTGACAATCACAGTCCTTAGAATCTATATTTCTGATGAAAAGTAGGCTTCCCTATTTTGAAGGACTGGCATGTTGAGCTCTACAAAATTGCCTGAGGCAAAGCGATAAGCATAGGAAAGGCATCTACTTTATGAAACCTTTGTCCTGGAATAGACCCTATGAATCTTTCAAAACAAAGGAGTTCAAGTTTGCTGTTCAGAACAATACACTGAACATAAAAAATTACTAATGACTTATGAACTCCTAATGTAGCATGAATCATGCCGGCAACACTAGGATATTTGTTTCAACAAATAGCCTATTTTATTTTATAAACTTCACCAGAATATTATCAACAGCACTATTAGAAAATGGAAAGCTAATGAAATTAGGAGGCAGCACCGGCATACTGCACACTGTGTTTCTCATCACTCTAATGCAGAATCTAATGGATGAGAGATCCATCTTTTAACAACAAAAAAAAAACCAGCGTGTAAAACTAGAAAAATAGACTGTCATTTGACAAAGTTATCAGAGAATATTTTGCTACCTAAATTCAATAAACTGCATTAGTGGAACCAGTTTCTTTTATAACAAAAAAAGAGCATACTTCCTTCTTGTCTTTTATTATAGTTCAAAAGCCTGATTATCTTAACAGTTTGTTTTCTGTTAGCGATATCTGAAAGTAGAAGACGACTGAAAGATTAGAGGATTATAAATATTTTCTTTCTATAAAGATGTTTTCCTGAGTCTGTAATAGTCAGAGGATATTATAAATACTGGATAACATCAAATTTACAGAAATCAATACTTTTCACAAACACTGGGTTGTCTACCTGTGAAATATAGCTTTTAATATCTAACCCTGATTTTATTTGATATCATGACCAAATATTTTTCTGAAAAGTAAATGGTTATTAGCGATTTCTACTATAGTTCCGTAACAGCAAAGACAGAATCTATGTTTAGGTGATTACTGTATGTTTTGATTCAGTTATCTGCAGGGTGTCTGCATGGTACTCTAACTATTTAAAGCCAGCAAAAAAGATTACAGCTCACACTAACTGGATTTTCACAGCTCCCTATCATTCGGCTTGAATTCCTCATGGGCAAATTAAAAGGGCCAAGGCAAACAATAGACTTTTTACAAGGTGGTTACTGAAAAAAAAATAAAAGAAAAATAAAAGGAAAAAGTATCTCTTTCTTTTATCGTCAAAACAGCAAAATTATTTAAGGAAGCACATAAAAACAAAGTTAAATGTATACAGAGGTAAAACTCTGTGTGTTGCCATATAATAAATCTAAATCAAGAAATTAATAGGATCTGAAAGAACTGTAGTTTTCATTCTGAAATCTGTAACATAGATTATATGACTTCAGAATTCAAAGATGGCTAGGTAGGGTATCAGGAAAACAGAATTGGAAGGACCTTGATCATTTAGTCTAACTTAACTATTATAGTATGGATAAACAGACTGAGGCCTATCACTGGCATTTCCAAGTCAACTACTGCCAGATTACCAAGGTTAACTGTATAAGTATTTCATATTCTTTTCCATTTTGACTTAACCACCTTCTCATTCTCTACTCACTTCAAAGGTAAAGACTTCCCAATCTGTGATTAGCCTTGCTGGGTGAGCCCTGGATAAAAAGCCTTCCTTAGGTATTATCTCTTCTAATCCTCATCCAATTCCAGGAAGTAGTTATGTTTACCATAGCCATTTTACAGATAAAGAAACCAAGACTTAAAGAGATTAAGGGACTTGCCCAAGATAATATAGCTAGTAAGTGGAAGAGCTGGATTTAAAATCAGGTCAACAATCAGGTATGAGCTATTAAGCGCTGTGCTACACCTAGCTTCTCTATTAGCTTCTTTTCCTCAATTTCATGGATAAGCCCCACTGGTTTACATTCTTCTCTCCACTCACCATTCATTCACACAACTCATCAAAACTCCATCATTAGTGTCTCCACACTATTGTTTATTATTAAATACGTGGTTAGTTTCTAAACCCAAGTCTTAAGTAAGATCAAGATCAATTAAATGACATTCTTTCTCCACTACCACTACCTTAATGAAGGCTTTTTTAAGAGAGTCACCACTCTCTCAACATTACTTACTATAAGACTCCTCAATGGTCTCTTGGTCTTTAACCCATTCTCCTTGGTGCCACTTCTCTGATTTAAAATCCTTCAAGTCAAAACTCCTCTGGCACCTCCTCTTATATCCCCTTCTTACATTTTTCTTAAGCCAGGATGAACTAAAGATCCCAAAAAGAAAAATGAATTTTAAAATATATATTTATATTTGCTTATAATTTTTCTTAAAGAAACTCTAGAAGAATATATAATAAATAAATATAATGACTGGATTTTGTGGGGGAGTAGGAGGGAAGGAATTAGGTGGATGGGGGACAAAGTGGAACAGAGATTCTTTACTGTATGTATACCTTTATATAATCTCCAATTTTGAACTATATATTACCTATTCAGAAAGGGAGATGAAAGGGGAGAGGAGAAAGAAGAAGGGAGAGAAACAAAACAAAAAGAAAAAAGACCCAACAAAGCCAAATGTCACCCTCTTCTTTCCAGAATGCATCTTCTGTTCTGTCTGACAATAAAATGGTAGTTTCACCCAGAAAGGGGGGAATAAAAATGGTTTCCCAAACACACTATGATCCCTCTTGCCTCAATCCTTTCATTTTCCCCTCTCCTGTCTACTTCCTTTTCCATGTTCTCCCAGATGGCTTAGGTATCAACAACTCTAGAAAATCTTCCTTGACTGGGCCCATTTTGGGTTAAGTGTCCCTCTGATATGTTGCCCTAAGCATCTCTCTGTCACAGCACTCACACTACATTGTTATCATCTATTTACATGTCTGACTTCCAAACTAGATGGAAGTTTCTTGAGATCAAAGACCATGTCATCCATTTCTGCAATATCCAATAACTATAACAGTGTCAGACACATTTTAACAGCATCCAAAGTGATCCACAGCACATTGCATTTATTTTTGTTATGGCCTTTGGGTAAGGTCCAGAACTCATCATGATTTGATCTTGCCATACAAGAGATATTGCATTGGTCACTACTGCCTCCCCTTTATAGGTCATTATAGTTTTCAAATTCCAAGTAAAATACCTAAAGAGTTAAAGATAAAAAGGAATTGAAAGCCTAATACTGCAGGCTAGAATTCTCGTGAGTTCTGCACCTACATATCCTACTGGCTACTTTATCTGTCCTCTTGAATGTTCCAAAGACTTCTCACACTCAATACGTTCAAAGTAAACTTATGATCTTGTACCTCATACCATGGTCTCTTCCAGTGTAACCCTTCAAAGGTCAGTAAAAATGTAACAGCATCATTTCACTGAGCAAACTGGAAAACTACTGGTTATCCTTAACATCTTCATCTCTTTTACTAAATCAAATCCAACATTAAATACATAAATATCTCTCAAATTCATCAACTTTTCTATCTCCATACCAAATCCCTGGTCCAAGCTACTATTACATCTCTCCTAGACTACTGTGCTACTTATCTGGTTTCTTTGCATTCACTCTTACCCTCTGCAATCTGTTTTGTACACTGCAGCTAGAGTGATCTTTTCAAAGCACTAATCTGACCACATTACCAATCAGATTAAAACACTTCAAAGGCATCCTGTTACTCTTGAGATAGAGACCAAAATCCTTAACCAAGTTTACAAGGCCCTGCAGAGTCTAGTCCCTATCTGCTTCTCCAGCCCCATCTCATACTGTGCTCCCTCTCCTCTCCATTCTAGCTACTCTGACCATCTTTCACTCCCTGGTCATATCAATCTCCCTCCCATCCAGGGACCTTTGTTGATGATGTTTCTTCTGACTATAATGTTCTACTTCCTTTCCTTAATAATTTCTATTCATCCTTATTTCTTCAGGAAAGTTTGCTTGACTGTTCTAAGTCAATGCCTCCCTCCCCCTCAATTACATGCCATTTAACACTATGCATCCCTTATCCTTGACACTAATCATTACTAAAATTTTATATTTATTTATGTAATTCATAACAACTATTTTGCCAAATGGACCATAAACTCCATAGAGTCAGGTACCATAACTGTTCACCATGGGATGTCCAAGATCCAGCTCAAATAAATATTTGATAAACAAGTGATAGAAGGGAGGCAGGGCATCTGTTAGGTGATTATACCTGCACTATACTCAGTCACCAAGGTCCTTGCCCATGCAAAAGGTAAAGACTCCATACCAAGGTAATTAATTTAATGTGAGGAGACTGATCATTATATTTTAAGGGTTAGTCTAAGACATCCCCCTTTCCCCTTCAATCTCAGAATATTATACTCTTCTTCATTCAAAACTAGTGAGCTAATCTTCCACCACAAAAAGAGACTTCAGAGGCCATTTACTCTATCCCTCTCCTTTTAGAGCTAAAGAATATAAACCCAGAGACGTTAATAAGTGAACAGCCCAAAGTCACACGCAACTTTGGAGAAAAGAGCCAGAACTAGAACCCAAACAAACTAGGCTAATGTTGTAGTGGGGGGGGGGGGGTGCGTATACAGTACTCATTACTAATTTACAATCTAGTAACCTTATAGGTACAAGTTGGTGTGATCATACATTCTAATTCTGGGTTGAGAAAATGTAGTAACCATAATTATACTTCCAAAGGGCCATGAAAAAATTATATACTTAGTAACTGCATAGTTCTCATCTATGAGATGAATTATTTGAAATCAGTTTCTTAGACATCATCAGAAGTGGAAACCCAAGGGAAATTTTTTAAACTTAATTGCTTCATGGCTGTGAGAAACCTTTGGATGGAGGGGTCATGAGATTAGTTTTGGATATGCTGGACCTGAGGTTCTAGAAATATCTAACAGGTAGACATATGTATAGAAAGTTCAAGAACAGTTCTGACCTACTGAAGACTTGGATAATAGGTTCAAGGACAGGAAGACTGTGAGCCAGATGCCAGTTTTCAGTGAAAAAGGAGTAATGGCTAGGAAAGATACAGCAGCAAAAGGAAGGAAAAGAAAGTTTTATGATGAATGACACACACTCAGAGGAATATATTTTAATTTACTCTATTTAAAATAAAGGGTGGAAAAACAATCATTTGCAAGGGAGAATGGAAACTAAGAAGGGTAACAAATTCACCTCCTGACATTAAGGTATAGAGGACGTAATAAAATAGGATGGATATTCAGATTCTAGTGATACTAGACTAAGTAAATCCAGATCATTTCTTTCTCTAAAAACTACTACAATGACTAGGAAATTTATTTTAAAATATTTATGGTTTGTTTGATGGCATCTAAGATTTAGAAATTCAAGTACTAAAACTACATTTTTATCCCAGATTGCCCTCAGAGGCAATAGAAATGGAGCCATTGGGACAACACACAATGAAGTCACAGACTATAAAATAACTAAAGTTAGTAAGTTATAAACACACCAATTAGAAGAGAGTTATTGTCAGAACGGATTTCAAAAATCCATCTATATGTAAGAGACTCATTTCAAATATAATAATCTAGGCATGTTAAAAATACAAAGATGGAAATGATATACCATGCAAACACTGGTAAAAAGTTATGTGTAGCTGCTATATTAATATCAGACACTGTGTATTGTGCAGCAATAAAACAGCCAAGAACAAAGAGGGGCATTATATAATGAAGAAAGACATAATCTTAAGTGTACATACACCTAACAAAAGGACTCAAAAAAGCACAACGAAAAATCTGAAAGGAAAAATAGACAAATCCAGGATAACTTCTCTCTCAGTAATCAACATAAATAGTAGACAAAAATAAGCAAGAAAACAGAATACAATAAGTGTATCAACTAACTGGATCTAATTGCCATTTATTCAACCCATGACCCAACAATAGCAAAAAACACATGGAACATTCACCAAGATATACAATATCCTGAGTCATAAAACAAACCTTAACTAATTTACAAAAAAAAAAAATCATACAAAGTATGTTCTCTGATCATAATGGGAATGAAACTAGAAATCAATAACAGAAAGATACAGAGAAATCTCTAAACACTTGGAAATTATACATCTCACATCTAAATAATCTCTAGGGTAAAGAGGAAGTCACAGAAAAAGAATTGAGGAAAAAAAGATTACAAGGAGACTAAACAACATGTTACTGAAAAAACAGTGGGTCAATGATGAAATAAAAGAGGAAAGTGGAGGGGAAGATGGCTGAAGAGAAAGACGTGGAGATCATCTTCCTCCCCACAAATACATCAGAAATACATCTACACGTGGAACAACTCATTCCAAACACTCACTGAACGCTGGCAGAAGACCTCAGACCTCCCAAAAGGCAAGAAACTCCCCTACGTACCCGGGTAGGGTAAAAGAAAAAAAGAATAAAAATAGGGATGGGACCTGCACCAGAGGGAGGGAGCTGTGAAGGAGGAAAGGTTTCCACACACTAGGAAGCCCCTTCGCGGGCGGAGACTGTGGGTGGCGGAGGGGGAAAGCTTCGGAGCCACGGAGGAGAGCACGGCAACAGGGGTGCGGAGGGCAGAGCGGAGAGATTCCCGCACAGAGGATCTGTGCCGACCGGCACTCACCAGCCCGAGAGGCTTGTCTGCTCACCAGCCGGGGAGGGCGGGGCTGGGAGTTGATTGAGGCTCAGGCTTCCGACAGAGCCCAGGGAGTGGACTGGCAGCGTGAACACAGTCTGAAGGGGTTAGTGCACTACAGCTAGCCGGGAGGGAGTCCAGGAAAGTCTACACCTGCCTAAGAGGCAAGAGACTTTTTCTTCCCTCTTTGTTTCCTGGTGCGTGAGAAGAGGGGATTAAGAACGTTGCTTGAAGGAGCTCCAGAGACAGGCACAAGCCGCGGCTAAAAGTGCATGAGACGCTAAGGCTGCTGCTGCCGCCACCGAGAAGCCTGTGTGCGAGCACAGGTCACTATCCGCACCTCCATTCCGGGGAGCTGTGCAGCCCGCCACTGCCAGGGTCCCGGGATCCAGGGACAACTTCCCCAGGAGAATGCACGGCGCGCCTCAGGCTGGTGCAACGTCACGCCGGCCTCTGACGCCGCAGACTCGCTCACTACTCAGTGAGCCAGATTCCCCGAAGCAGCTGCTCCTTTAACGCCATCCTGTCTAAGTGAATAACAGACGCGCTCCATTGACCTACACGCAGAGGCGGGGCCAAAACCAAAGATGAGCCCCTGGGAGCTGTGAGAACAAAGAAGAGAAAGGGAAATCTCTCCCAGCGGTCTCAGAAGCAGCAGATTAAAGCTCCACAATCAACTTGATGTACCCTGCATCTGTGGAATACATGAAGAGACAACGAATCATCCCAAATTGAGGAGGTGGACGTTGAGAGCAAGATTTATGATATTTACCCCTTTTCCTCTTTTTGTGAGTGCGTATGTGTATGCTTCTGTGTGAGATTTTGTTTGTATAGCTCTGCTTCCAACATTTGTCCTAGGGTTCTATCCGTCCGTTTTTGGGGTTTTTATTTGCTTAATAATTATTTTTTATTTTAATTATTTTATTTTACTTTATCTTCTTTCTTTCTTTCCTTCTTTCTTTCTTTCCTTCTTTCTTTCTTTCTTTTTCTTTCTTTCTTTTCTTTCTTTCTTCGTTTCTTTCTTTCCTTCCTTCCTTCCTTCCCTCCTTCCCTCCTTTACACAACAAATCATCCCAAATTCAGGAAGTGGACTTTGAGAGCAAGATTTATGATTGTTTCCCATTTTCCTCTTTTTGTGAGTCTGTATATGTATGCTTCTGTGTGAAAATTTGTCTCTATAGCTTTCCTTCCACCATTTGTCCTAGGTTTCTATCTGTCCATTTTCTTTTTATTTTTCAATTTAATAACTTTATTATATTTTATCTTACTTTATCTTCTTTTTTTCTTCTATCCTGCCTTCCTCCCTCCCTCCTTTCTTTCTTTGTTCCTTCCTTCCTTCCTTCCTTCCTTTCTTTCTTGTACTAATTCTTTCTTTCTACTTTTTCTCCCTTTTATTCTGAGCCATGTGGATGGAAGGCTCTTGGTGCGGCAGCCAGGAGTCAGTGCTGTGCCTCTGAGGTGGGAGAGCCAACTTCAGGACACTGGTCGATAATAGAACTCCCAGATCCACAAATCAAACGGCGAACATCTCCCAGACATCTCCATCTCAACACCAGCATCCAGCTTCATTCAACGACCAGCAAGCTACAGTGCTGGACACCCTATGCCAAACAATTAGGAAGACAGGAACACAACCCCACCCATTAGCAGAGAGGCTGCCTAAAATCATAAGTCCACAGACACCCCAAAACACACCACCAGACGTGGACCTGCCCACCAGAAAGACAAGATCCAGCCTCATCCACCAGAACACAGGCACTAGTCCCCTGCACCAGGAAGCCTACACAACCCACTGAACCAACCTTAGCCACAGGGGACAGACACCAAAAACAATGGGAACTACAAACTTACAGCCTGCAAATCAGAGACCCCAAACACAGTAAGATAAGCAAAATGAGAAGACAGAAAAACACACAGCAGGTGAAGAAACAAGGTAAAAACCCACCAGAAAAAAAAACACACAGCACATGAAGGAACAAGGTAAAAGCCCACCAGAAAAAACAAATGAAGAGGAAATAGCAGTCTACCTGAAATACAATTCAAAATCATGATACTAAAGATGACCCAAAATCTTGGAAATAGAATAGAGAAAATGCAAGAAACATTTAACAAGGACATAGATGAACTAAAGATGAAACACATGATGAACAACACAATAAATGAAACTAAAAATACTCTAGATGGGATCAATAGCAGAATAACTGAGGCAGAAGAACGGGTAAGTGACTTGGAAGATAAAATAGTGGAAATAACTACTGCAGACAAGAATAAAGAAAAAAGAATGAAAGAACTGAGGACAGTCTCAGAGACCACTGGGACAACATTAAATGCACCAACATTTGAATTATAGGGGTTCCAGAAGAAGAAGAGAAAAAGAAAGGGACTGAGAAAATATTTGAAGAGATTATAGTTGAAAACTTCCCTAATATGGGAAAGAAAATGGTTAATCAAGTCCAGGAAGCACAGACAGTCCCATACAGGATAAATCCAAGGAGAAATATGCCAAGACACATATTAATCAAACTGTCAAAAATTAAATACAAAGAAAACATATTAAAAGCAGCAAGGGAAAAACAACAAATAACACATGAGGGAATCCCCACATAAGGTTAACAGCTAATCTTTCAGGAGAAACTCTGCAACCCAGAAGGGACTGGCAGGACATATTTAAAGTGATGAAGGAGAAAAACCTGCAACCAGGATAACTGTACCCAGCAAGGATCTCATTCAGACTTGATGGAGAAATTAAAACCTTTACAGACAAGCAAAAGCTGAGAGAGTTCAGCACCACCAAACCAGCTGTACAACAAATGCTAAAGGAACTTCTCTAGGCAAGAAACACAAGAGAAGGAAAAGATCTACAATAAAAAACCTAAAACAATTAAGAAAATGGGAATAGTTACATACATATTGATAATTACCTTAAATTTAAACGGACTAAATGCTCCCACCAAAAGACACAGATTGGCTGAATGGATACAAAAACAAGACCCATATATATGCTGTCTACAAGAGACTCACTTCAGACCTAGAGACACATACAGACTGAAAATAAGGGGATGGAAAAAGATGTACCATGCAAATGTAAACCAAAAGAAAGCTGGAGTAGCAATTCTCATATCAGACAAAATAGACTTTAAAATAAAGACTATTAGAAGAGACAAAGAAGGACACTACATGATGATCAAGGGTTCGATCCAAGAAGAAGATATAACAACTGTAGATATTTATGCACCCAACATAGAAGCACCTCAATACATAAGGCAAATACTAACAGCCATAAAAGGGGAAATCGACAGTAACACATTCATAGTAGGGGACGTTAACACCCCACTTTCACCAATGGACAAATAATCCAAAAGTAAAATAAGTAAGGAAACACAAGCTTTAAGTGATATGTTAAACAAGATGGACTTCATTGATATTTATAGGACATTCCATCCATAGTGCTCATGGAACATTCTCCAGGATAGATCATATCTTGGGTCACAAATCAAGCCTTGGTAAATTTAAGAAAATTGAAATTATATCATGTATCTTTTCCGACCACAACGCTATGAGACTAGATATCAATTACAGGAAAAGGTCTGTAAAAAATATAAACACGTGGAGGCTAAACAATACACTACTTAATAACAAAATGATCACTTAAGAAAACAAAGAGGAAATCAAAAAATACCTAAAAACAAATGACAATGGAGACACGACGACCCAAAACCTATGGGATGCAACAAAAGAAGTTCTAAGAGGGAAGTTTATAGCAATACAAGCCCACCTTAAGAAGCAGGAAACATCTCGAATAAACAACCTAATCTTGCACCGAAAGCAATTAGAGAAAGAAAAACAAAAAAACCTCAAAGTTAGCAGAAGGAAAGAAATCATAAAAATCAGATCAGAAATAATTGAAAAAGAAATGACGGAAACGATAGCAAAGATCAATAAAACTAAAAGCTGGTTCTTTGAGAACATAAACAAAATTGATAAACCATTAGCCAAACTCATCAAGAAAAAAAAGGGAGAGGACTCAAATCAATAGAATTAGAAATGAAAAAGGAGAAGTAACAACTGACACTGCAGAAATACAAAAGACCATGAGAGATTACTATAAGCAACTCTATGCCAATAAATTGGACAACCTGGAAGAAATGGACAAATTCTTAGAAATGCACAACGTGCCAAGACTGAATCAGGACAAAACAGAAAATATGAACAGACCAATCACAAGCACTGAAATTGAAACTGTGATTAAAAATCTTCCAACAAACAAAAGCCCAGAACCAAATAGCTTCACAGGCGAATTCTTTCAAACATTTGGAGAAGAGCTACTACCTATCCTTCTCAGACTCTTCCAAAATACAGCAGAGTGAGGAACACTCCCAAACTCATTCTACGAGGCCAACATCACCTTGATACCAAAACCAGACAAGGATGTCACAAAGAAAGAAAACTACAGGCCAATATCACTGATGAACATAGAGGCAAAAATGTTCAACAAAATACTAGCAAACAGAATCCACAGCACATTAAAAGGATCATACACCGTGATCAAGTGGGGTTTATTCCAGGAATGCAAGGATTCGTCACTACACACAAATCAATCAATGTGATAAACCATATTAAAAAATTGAAAGAGAAAATCCATATGATCATCTCAATACCTGGAGTTCCGGAAGCTTTCGACAAAATTCAACACCGATTTATGATAAAAACACTCCAGAAAGTAGGCATAGAGGGAACTTTCCTCAACATAATAAAGGCCATATATAACAAACCCACAGCCAACATCGTCCTGAATGGTGAAAAACTGAAAGCATGTCCACTAAGATCAGGAACAAGACAAGGTTACCCACTCTCACCAGTCTTTTTCAACATAGTTTTGGAAATTTTAGCCACAGCAATTAGAGAAGAAAGGAAATAAAAGGAATCCAAATCGGAAAAGAAGAAGTAAAGTGGTCACTGTTTGCAGATGACATCATACTATAAAAAGAGAATCCTAAAGATGCTACCAGAAAACTACTAGAGCTAATCAATGAATTTGGTAAAGTAGCAGGATACAAAATTAATGCACAGAAATCTCTGGCATTCCTATATACTAATGATGAAAAATCTGAAAGTGAAATTAAGAAAACACTCCCATTTACCATTGCAACAAAAAGAATAAAATATCTAGGAATAAACCTACCTAAGGAGACAAAAGACCTGTATGCAGAAAATTATAAGACACTGATGAAAGAAATTAAAGATGATACAAACAGATGGAGAGATATACCATGTTCTTGGATTGGAAGAATCAACATTGTGAAAATGACTCTACTACCCAAAGCAATCTATAGATTCAATGCAATCCCTATCAAACTACCACTGGCATTTTTCACAGAACTAGAACAAAAAATTTCACAATTTGTATGGAAACACAAAAGACCCCGAATAGCCAAAGCAATCTTGAGAACAAAAAATGGAGCTGGAGGAATCAGGCTGCCTGACTTCAGACTATACTACAAAGCTACAGTAATCAAGACAGTATGGTACTGGCACAAAAACAGAAAGATAGATCAATGGAATAGGATAGAAAGCCCAGAGATAAACCCATGCACATATGGTCACCTTATCTTTGATAAAGGTGGCAGGAATATACAGTGGAGAAAGGACAGCCTCTTCAATAAGTGGTGCTGGGAAAATTGGACAGGTACATGTAAAAGTATGAGATTAGATCACTCCCTAACACCATACACAAAAATAAGCTCAAAATGGATTAAAGACCTAAATGTAAGGCCAGAAACTATCAAACTCTTAGAGGAAAACATAGGCAGAACACTCTATGACATAAATCACAGCAAGATCCTTCTTGACCCATCTCCTAGAGTAATGGAGATAAAAACAAAAATAAACAAATGGGACCTAATGAAACTTCAAAGCTTTTGCACAGCAAAGGAAACCATAAACAAGACCAAAAGACAACCCTCAGAATGGGAGAAAATATTTGCAAATGAAGCAACTGACAAAGGATTAATCTCCAAAATTTACAGGCAGCTCATGCAGCTCAATAACAAAAAAACAAACAACCCAATCCAAAAATGGGCAGAAGACCTAAATAGACATTTCTCCAAAGAAGATATACAGACTGCCAACAAACACATGAAAGAATGCTCAACATCATTAATCATTAGAGAAATGCAAATCAAAACTACAATGAGATATCATCTCACACCAGTCAGAATGGCCATCATCAAAAAATCTAGGAACAATAAATGCTGGAGAGAGTGTGGAGAAAAGGGCACACTCTTGCACTGTTGGTGGTAATGTATATTGATACAGCCACTATGGAGAACAGTATGGAGGTTCCTTTAAAAACTACAAATAGAACTACCATACGACCCAACAATCCCACTACTGGGCATATACCCTGAGAAAACCATAACTGAAAAAGCGTCATGTACCACAATGTTCATTGCAGCTCTATTTACAGTACGCAGGACATGGAAACAACCTAAGTGTCCATCGACAGATAAGTGGATAAAGAAGATGTGGCAAATATATACAATGGAATATTACTCAGCCATAAAAGAAGTGAAATTGAGTTATTTGTAGTGAGGTGGATGGACTTAGAGTCTGTCATACAGAGTGAAGTTAGTCAGAAAGAGAAAAATAAATACTGTATGCTAACACATGTATATGGAATCTAAGAAAAAAAAAGAAAAGTCATGAAGAACCTAGGGGTAAGACGGGAATATGGACACAGACCTGCTAGAGAATGGACTTGAGGATATGGGGAAGGGGAAACGTAAGCTGTGACAAAGTGAGAGAGTGGCATGGACATGTATACACTACCAAATGTAAAATAGATAGCTAGTGGGGAGCAGCCGCATAGCACAGGGAGATCAGCTTGGTGCTTTGTGACCACCTAGAGGGCTGGGATAGGGAAGGAGGGAGGAATGGAGACGCAAGAGGGAAGAGAAATGGGAACATATGTATAAGTATAACTGATTCACTTTGTTATAAAGCAGAAACTAACACACCATTGTAAAGCAATTATACTCCAATAAAGATGTTAAAAAAAAAGAGTTGCAGAAATATATGTATTGCAAATAAGCATATGAACAGGTATTCAATATTATTAGCATTGGGCAAATTCAAATTAAAACCATGATGAGATACCACTACAGACATGTATGAATGGCTGAAGTAAATAATATTTAAAATGGCAAGTGCTGATGTGGATTTGGAGCAACTGAAACTTTTATACATTGCTGGGAAGAATGCAAAACAGTACAATCACCTTGGAATACAGTTTGGCAGTTTCCTATAAAGATAAAGAGTAAACTTATAATATTTTACATCAATCCCTCATCTAGTTATTTACTGAAAGAAATGAAAACTTATAATCACAGAAAACCCTATACATGAATGTTTACTGCAGCTCTATTCATAATCACTAATGTCTTTCAGCCAGTGAAAGAATAAACAGTAGTACATTGATACAATGTAATGTGACTCAGCGATGAAAAGGAATGACCTGTTGAGCTTGCTGCAAATTGAACAAATCTCAAATGCATTATGCCGAGGGAAGAAAGCAAGTCTCAGAGGTACATGCTATATGATTCACTCACATAACATTTTCAGAAACATAAACCTTTAGGGGCTTCCCTGGTGGTGCAGTGGTTAGGAATCCACCTGCCAGTGCAGGGGACAAGGGTTCGAGCCCTGGTCTGGGAAGATCCCACATGCCACGGAGCAACTAAGCCCATGCGCCACAACCACTGATCCTGCGCTCTAGAGACCATGAGCTACAACTACTGAGCCCACATGCCACAACTACTGAAGCCCGTGTGCCTAGAGCCCATGTTCTGCAACAAGACAAGCCACTGCAATGAGAAGCCTGAGCACCACAATGAAGAGCAGCTCCCCCTCGCCGCAACTAGAGAAAGCCTGCATGCAGCAATGAAGACGCAACACAGCCAAAAATAAATAAATTTATTTTTAAAAAAACAAGATAAACCTTTAAATATTTAGTGACAAAAAAAAGAAGAGATCAGTGGTTACCAGGTGCTAGAGATAGACAGAGTATAAATTCAAAGGGATAACACGAAAGTTATTTTGGGGTTAATAGAACTAAACTGTTCTGTATCTTCATTGTGGTGGTAGTTACATGAGTCTATATATATATGCTAAAATAGAACTGTCCACCCAAAAAAAGGTCAATTTTGTTATAAGAAATATTTTTCTAAATTAACTCATAAATCAAATGGAGATGTTGGAATATAAACTAGAAAATATTCTGAACTGAATGACAGTGAAAATACTCTATACTAAAACTTATGGGATGTACCTAAAGCTATGATTAGAAGAAAATTCATAATTTTATATTAATATATTAGAAAAGGAGAAAAATTCAAAACGAATGAGCTAACCATCCTTCTCAAGATGGTAGAAGATGAACAGCACATTAAACCTAAAGCAACTAAAAGGAGAAAAAATAAGAATTAGAATAATAATAAGAATTAATGAAAACAAGTACACATAATACAAAGAAAGCCAAAGGTTGGTTGCTTGTAAAAACTAATAAAATTGATAAATTCCCAACAAGATTGATTAAGAAAAAAATGGAAAGCACAAACAATAGATATTAGGATGGAAAAAGGATTAGTGACACATAATTAATAATATATACGGAAAATCTTGATAGATTATAAAAAATTTTATGTCAGAAGAACTGAAGAGGGGCTTCCCTGGTGGCGCAGTGGTTGAGAGTCTGCCTGCCGAGGCAGGGGACATGGGTTCATGCCCTGGTCCAGGAAGATCCCACATGCCACAGAGCAGCTGGGCCCGTGAGCCATGGCCGCTGAGCCTGCGCGTCCAGAGCCTGTGCCCCACAGCAGGAGAGGCCACAACAGTGAGAGGCCCGTGTACCGCAAAAAAAAAAAAAAAAAAAAAAATTGAAGATTTAGAGGAAATGAACAAATTCCTACAAAAAAATTTAACTTACCAAAACTGACACAGAAAGAAAGAGAAATCTAATTAGTCCTATAACTATTAAAGAAATTAAATCTACAAAATAATCTTTAGATCAAGTGGCCTCACTTGTGAATCATACCAAACATATAAGGAAGAAATAACACTGAAATTACACAAACTCTTCAGCAATATAGAAAAAGAGGATACATTCTCTGACTCTTCAACTGATAAATGGAAAATAATTCATGCTACATCCATAAAACAAAGTACTACTTAGCAATATAAAGGAACAAACTGATACATGTATCAGCCTAAATGTATCTCAAAAGCATTACACTAAGTGAAAGAAGCCAGATGCAAGAGGCTACATACTATATGACTCAGTTTATGTGACATTAAGAAAAGGTAGACTTTGCAGTTTTGACAAGGTCTGGAAGTGGCATAAGGATACTGCACACAGAGTATGAGGAAACTTTTTAGGGTTATGGAAATACTACATATCTTGACTGTGATCAGAGTTACATAACCATATAGTTTGTTAAAACTCAGAGAACAATATATCTAAGAAGTGAATTTTACCGCATGTAAATTATATCTCAATAAATCTGACAAAGACAAAATAAAAGTATACGAAAATTTCTAGAAACAGTATCAAAGTAAATATTTTAAGCAGACATTGCTCTGTTAGTTTCAGAAGCACACATCTTGTGATAAAATATCAACACAACGCCTCTGGGCTTAGGTTAAGCCATGACAATTTTTCAAATTAACTGCAGCTGCAAATTTACTGCACCTAACACTACTGACTGATGGATGAAATCTCAACATCTTTAAATTAGAGTAAAAATCTAATAGTTACTTATCAATTCGAGCAATTGTATATATGTATTTACATAAAAGCACTATTCATTTGTCTAGATAGCTGTGAATGATGAAAACATATTTTTTCTACTCTTGTCTTCCACCATTTTTGTGGATTTAATTTCTAAGCAGTCACAATATAGGTTTTAACTTGGCTTATTACAAATACACATTACTTTTCAAAATCTGATACCTACCAGTTTCTTTTGCTAATGTGGAATGCCCTCCTTTACCTTTCTCAAGAAAAAGAAGCTAGGACTTCAACATGACAACCAAATTGATTTTCAGGATCTACTTCCAGGTGGCCTGTCACGGGCTAACACATCCACAGGGGACAAAGGGTGCCATTTCAAAATCCCCTCTAAGAGTTCAGAAAGAATTAAAACAGCAGCACTCATTGTTTTAATTCCCTAACTGTAATTGCTGTGTTAGTGATCACCACAAATATACTAGCATTTAAAAAGTGCTTTATGTCTATACCTGCAAGATCCAGTCTGTGAGATGCATCCCAATCTTCCTGTAGTTATGCACTATCTCAGAACCAAAGGACCGAATCCTGAGCACTAAATGAAAAGCATTAACCCCAAAGACACCATCTGGAGTCTTTCTTTTATTATATACTTTCACTGCCTTGAAATGTAAGATATGTTAACAGCACTTACATGAATGGAATGTATTACAACTCACTCTGCTTTAGTGGAAAAGTGTACCCCATTACTACATCTATCCAAAGAGATACATGTTATTCCTATTGTATGGCTACATACACTCTATTTACTAGGATATTAAAAATATTTAAACCAACCACCTTAAAACTGTCCTATAATATCACATTAGGATATTAAAAAAACTTCACATAGATATGTATTTCTCAACCTTTGCTTTTTAATCAAAAGAGGTTAAACTTCTGTTTCTATTCTTGTGCTGACCAAGATTTAATGAAATGTGAATCACATAGAATTATGGTTTATTCCAACCTGTTCTATTTTGGACATGCTATTGCAATGGTCACTAGGCTGGGAAGAAAGCCTATGAGACCTGAATAAACTAGACCTTTTTTTTTTTAATATTGAACAGATTGCTTCTATTCAGATCAAAATCATTCATATCTGAGATACTCAACGTGCTTACAATGAGGTATAAATTAGAATTATTGTGAGTAATTATAAGTAACAGCTTAGCTTTTAGGGGAACTGCCTTATTATTTAGGAAGAAAAAACTTGGCTGGCACTCCAAGTTTATTCCGTCTACATCTCTCTAAAAATAGTGTAGAATTTTTACCTTACGAAACCATACATAACCTAACTAAAGGCAAACACCAAGGCCTTCGGCAAAAAATCTCTATGGAATGGTATATTTAAATCTAGTAGTTTGCTCTATAACCACGTACTAAATCAACAGAGTAGGTGATACCAATTAAGATGCTGAAATAAACTAAACTAGGCAAGAAGAATCATCAGTGAGGACTGGAATTCTAATCAGTATTTAAAGTATAATTCCTAGAAGTGACATTCACCTTTTTAAACAACTGATGCTAAATGATATTAACTGCAGCATGATTGATAACATTTAAAGTACAGAAACGGATGGAGAAAGTTCAGTACACTTTTTAAAAATGTAGTCTACTGTATATATGCTGTCTACAAGACACCCACTTCAGACCTAGGGACACATACAGACTGAAAGTGAGGGGACTGAAAAAGATATTCCATGCAAACGGAGATCAAAACAAAGCTGGAGTAGCAATTCTCATATCAGACAAAATAGACTTTAAAACAAAGACAATTACAAGAGAGAAAGAAGGACACTACATAATGATCAAGGGATCAATCCAAGAAGAAGATATAACAACTGTAAATATTTACAAACCCAACATAGGAGCACCACAATACATAAGGCAAATACTAACAGCCATAAAAGGGGAAATCGACAGTAACACAATCATAGTAGGGGACTTTAATACCCCACTTTCACCAATGGACAGATCATCCAAAATGAAAATAAATAAGGACCCACAACCTTTAAATGATACATTAAACAAGATGGACTTAATTGATATTTATAGGACGTTCCATCCAAGAACAACAGAATACACTTTCTTCTCAAGTGCTCATGGAACATTCTGCAGGATAAATCATATCTTGGGACACAAATCAAGCCTTGGTATATTTAAGAAAATTGAAATTGTATCAAGTATCTTTTCCAACCACAATGCTATGAGACTACATATCAATTACAGGAAAAAATCTGTAAAAACTACAAACACATGGAGGCTAAACAATACACTACTTAATAACCAAGAGATCACTGAAAAATCAAAGAGGAAATAAAAAAATACCTAGAAACAAATGACAATGAAAACATGATGACCCAAAATCTATGGGATGCAGCAAAAGCAGTTCTAAGAGGGAAGCTTATAACAATACAATCCTACCTTAAAAAACAAGAAAATCTCAAATAAACAACCTAACCTTACACCTAAAGCGACTAGAGAAAGAAGAACAAAAAAAACCCCAAAGTTAGCAGAAGGAAAGAAATCATAAAGATCACAGCAGAAATAAATGAAAAAGAAATGAAGGAAACGATAGCAAAGATCAATACAACTAAAAGCTGATTCTTTGAGAAGATAAACAAAATTGATAAACCATTAGCGAGACTCATCAAGAAAAAAAGGGAGAAGACTCAAATCAATAGAATTAGAAATGAAAAAGGGGAAGTAACAACTGACACTGCAGAAATACAAAGGACAATGAGAGATTACTACAAAAAACTATATGCCAATAAAATGGAAAACTGGGAGGAAATGGACAAATTCTTAGAAATGCACAACCTTCCGAGACTGAACCAGGAAGAAATAGAAAATATGAACAGACCAATCACAAGCACTGAAATTGAAATTGTTATTAAAAGTCTTCCAACAAACAAAAGCCAGGGGCAGAAGGAGGAACCAAGATGGCGGAGTATAAGAACGTGCTCTCACTCCATCTTGAGAGAACACCAGAGTCACAAGTAGCTGCTGGGCAATCATCAATAGGAAGACACTGGAAATCACCAAAAAAGATACCCCACATCCAAAGACAAAGGAGAAGCCACAATGTGACGGTAGGAGGGGCGCAATCACAGTAAACTCAAATCCCGTAACTGGTGGGTGGGTGACTCACAGACTGGAGAACACTTATACCACAGAAGTCCACCCACTGGAGTGAAGGTTCTGAGCCCCACATCAGGCTTCCCAACCTGGGGGTCCGGAAACAGGAGGAGGAATTCCTAGAGAATCAGACGTTGAAGCCTAGTGGGAGTTGATTGCAGGACTTCGACAGGACTGGGGGAAACACAGATTCCACTCATGGAGGGCACACACAAAGTAGTGTGTGCATTGGGAACCAGGGGAAGGAACAGTGAACCCAGGGGAGACTGAAGCAAAATTACCTCCCAGTGTTGGAGGGTCTCCTGCAGAGGCAGGTGGTGGCAGCGGCTCACCATGGGGACTAGGAAATTGGCAGCAGAAGTTCTGGGAAGCAATCCTTGGTGTGAGCCCTCCCAGAGTCTGCCATTAGCCCCAGCAAAGAGCCCAGGTAGGCTCCAGTGTTGGGTTGCCTCAGGCCAAACAACCAACAGGGAGGGAACCCAGCCCCACCCATCAGCAGTCAAGTGGCTTAAAGTTTTACTGAGCTCTACCCAGGAGAGCAACACTCGGGCTCTACCCACCACCAGTCCCTCCAATCAAGCCTCTTAGATAGCCTCATCCACCAGAGGGCAGACAGCAGAAGCAAGAAGAACTGCAATCTTGCAGCCTGTGGAAAAAAACCACATTCACAAAAATATAGACAAGATGAAAAGGCAGAGGGCTAAGTACCAGATGAAGGAAAAAGATAAAACCCAGGAAAAACAACTAAATGAAGTGGAGATAGGAAACTTTCCAGAAAAAGAATTCAGAACAATGATAGTGAACATGAACCAGGACCTCCGAAAAAGAATGCAGGCAAAGATCGAGAAGATGCAAGAAATGTTTAGCAAAGACCTAGAAGAATTAAAGAACAAACAAACAGAGATGAACAATACAATAACTGAAATGAAAACTACACTAGAAGGAATCAATAGCAGAATAACTGAGGCAGAAGAACTGATAAGTGACCTGGAAGACAGAATGGTGGAATTCACTGCTGCAGAACAGAATAAAGAAAAAAGAATGAAAAGAAAGGAAGACAGCCTAAGATACCTCTGGGACAACACAGAACACAACAACATTTGCATTACAAGGGTTCCAGAAGGAGAAGAGACAGAGAAAGGACCAGAGAAAATATTTGAAGAGATTATACTCAAAAACTTCCCTAACATGAGAAAGGAAATAGCCACCCAAGTCCAGGAAGCACAGCAAGTCCCATATAGGAAAAATCCAAGGAGAAACACGCCAAGAAACATAGTAATCAAACTGGCAAAAATTAAAGACAAAAAAATATTATTGAAAGCAACAAGGGAAAACCAAAAAATAACATACAAGGGAACTCCCATAAGGTTAACAGCTGATTTCTCAGCAGAAACTCTACAAGCCAGAAGGGAGAGGCATGATATACTTAAAGTGATGAAAGGGAAGAACCTACATCAAAGATTTCTCTACCTGGCAAGGATCTCATTCAGATTCGATGGAGAAATCAAAAGCTTTACAGACAAGCAAAAGATAAGAGAATTCAGAACCACCAAACCAGCTCTACAACAAATACTAAAGGAACTTCTCTAAGTGAAAAACAGAAAAGTAGAAAAGGCCTAAAAAAACAAACCCATAACAATTAAGAAAATGGTAATAAGAACATACATATATATAATTACCTTAAATGTGAATGGATTAAATGCTCCAACCAAAAGACACAGGCTCCCTGAATGGAAACAAAGACCCATATGTATGCTGTCTAGAAGAAACCCACTTTAGACCTAGGGACACATACAGAGTGAAAGTGAGGGGACAGAAAAAGATATTCCATGCAAATGAAAATCAAAAGAAAGCTGGAGTAGCAATACTCATATCAGATAAAATAGATTTTAAAATAAAGGATGTTACAAGAGACAAGGAAAGACACTACATAATGATCAAGCAATCACTCCAAGAAGAAGATATAACAATTATAAATGTTTATGCACCAAACATACAAGCACCTCAATACATAAGACACATGCAAACAACCATGAAAGGAGAAATCGACAGTAACACAGTAATACTGGGCGACTTAACACCTCACTTACACCAATGGACAGATCATCCAAACAGAAAATTAATAAGCAAACACAAGCTTTAAATAACACAACAGGCCATATAGATTTAATTGATATTTATAGGACATTGCATCCAAAACCAGCACATTACACTTTTTTCTCAAGTGCACACGGATCATTCTCCAAGATAGATCACTTCTTGGGTCACAAAACAAGCCTCAGTAAAAGTAAGAAAATTGAAATCATATAAAACATATTTTCTGATCACAACACTATGATATTAGAAATCAGTTACAGGGAAAAAAACATAAAAAACACAAACACATGGATGCTAAACAATACATTACTAAATAATCAAGAGACCACTGAAGAACCCAAAGAGGAAATCAGAAAATACCTAGAGACAAATGACAACAAAAACACGACGATCAAAAACCTACGGGATGCAGCAAAACAATTTAAATGGCAAGTTTATAGCAGTACAAGCATACCTCAAGAAAAAACAAAAATCTCAAATAAACAATCTAAAATTACACCTAAAGGAACTAGAGAAAGAAGAACAAACAAAACCCAAAGCTAGCAGAAGGAAAGAAATCATAAAGATCAGAGCAGAAATAAATGAAATAGAAACAAAGAAAACAATAGCAAAGTTCAATAAAACTAAAAGCTGGGGCTTCCCTGGTGGCGCAGTGGTTGAGAGTCCACCTGTCGATGCAGGGGACGTGGGTTCATGCCCCGGTCCGGGAAGATCCCACATGCCGCAGAGCGGCTGGGCCCGTGAGCCATGGCCGCTGAGCCTGCAGGTCCGGATCCTGTGCTCCACAACGGGAGAGGCCACAACAGTGAGAGGCCCGTGTACCACAAAAAAAAAAAACTAAAACCTGGTTCTTTGAGAAGATAAACAAAATTGATAAACCATTAGCCAGACTCATCAAGAAAAAGAGGGAGAGGACTAAAATCAATAAAATTAGAAATGAAAAAGGAGAAGTTACAAAAGACACTGCAGAAATACAAAGCATCCTAAGAGACCACTACAAGCAACGCTATGCCAATAAAATGGACAACAAACAAAAGTCCAACAAACAAAAGTCGAGGCCCAAATAGCTTCACAGATGAATTCTATCAAACATTTAGAGAAGAGCTAACACCTATCCTCCTCAAACTCTTCCAAAAATTACAGAGGAAGGAAAACTTCCAAACTCATTCTATGAGGCCACCATCACCCTGATACCAAAACCAGACAAAGATGTCACAAACAAAGAAAACTACAGGCCAGTATCACTGATGAACATAGATGCAAAAATCCTCAACAAAATACTATCAAACAGAATCCAACAGCACATTAAGAGAGACTGATCAAGTGGGGTTTATCCCAGGAATGCAAGAACTCTTCAACATACGCAAATCAATCAATGTGATACACCATGTTAACCAACTGAAGGAGAAAAACCATAGGATCATCTCAATAGATGCAGAAAAAGCTTCTGACAAAATTCAACATCCATTTATGATAAAAACCCTCCAAAAAGTAGGCATAGAGGGAACTTACCTCAACATAATAAAGGCCATATATGACAAACACACAGCTAACATCATCCTCAATGGTGAAAAACTGAAACCATTTCCACTAAGATAAGGAACAAGACAGGTTGCCGACTCTCACCACGATTATTCAACATAGTTTTGGAAGTTTTAGCCACAGAAATCAAAGAAGAAAAAATAAAATAAAAGGAATCCAAATCAGAAAAGGAAAAGTAAAACTGTCACTGTTTTCAGATGACATGATGCTATATATAGAATATCCTAAAGATGCTACCAGAACACTACTAGCACTAATCAAAGAATTTGGTAAAGTAGCAGTATACAAAATTAAAGCACAGAAATCTCTTGCATTCCTACACACTAATGATGAAAAATCTGAAAGTGAAATTAAAAAAACACTCCCATTTACCACTGCAACAAAAAGAATAAAATATCTAGGAATAAACCTACCTAAGGAGACAAAAGACATGTATGCAGAAAATTATAAGACACTGATGAAAGAAATTAAAGATGATACAAACAGATGAAGAGATATACCATGTTCTTGGATGGAAGAATCAACATTCTGAAAATGACTATCCTACCCAAAGCAATCTACAGATACAATGCAATCCCTATCAAACTACCACTGGCATTTTTCACAGAACTAAAACAAAAAATTTCACAATCTGTATGGAAACACAAAAGACCCTGAATAGCCAACGCAATCTTGAGGAAGAAAAACAGAGCTGGAGGAATCAGGCTTCAGGACTTCAGACTATACTACAAAGCTATAGTAATCAAGACAGTATGGTACTGGCACAAAAACAGAAAGATAGATCAATGGAACAGGATAGAAAGCCCAGAGATAAACCCACGCACATATGGTCACCTTATCTTTGATAAAGGAGGCAAGAATATACAGTGTAGAAAAGACAGCCTCTTCAGTAAGTGGAGCTGGGGAAACTGAACAGGTACATGTAAAGGAATGAAATTAGAACACTCCCTAACACCATACACAAAAATAAGCTCAAAATGGATTAAAGACCTAAATGTAAGGCTAGACACTATAAAACTCTTAGAGGAAAACACAGGCAGAACACTCTATGACATAAATCACCACAAGATCCTTTTTCACCCACCTCCAAGAGAAAGGGAAATAAAAACAAAAATAAACAAATGGGACCTAATGAAACTTAAAAGCTTTTGCACAACAAAAGAAACCATAAACAAGACGAAAAGACAACCCTCCGAATGCGAGAAAATATTTGCAAATGAAGCAACTGACAAAGGATTAATCTCCAAAATTTACAAGCAGCTCATGCAGCTAAATATCAAAAAATAAATAAATAAATAACCCAATCCAAAAATGGGCAGAAGACCTAAACACACATTTCTCCCAAGAAGATATACAGATTGCCAACAAACATGAATGAATGCTCAACATCATTAATCATTAGAGAAATGCAAATCAAAACTACAATGAGGTATAACTTCACACCAGTCAGAATGGCCATCATCAAAAAATCTAAAAACAATAAATGCTGGAGAGGGTGTGGAGCAAAGGGAACCCTCTTGCACTGTTGGTGGGAATGTAAATTGATACAGCCACTATCGAGAACAGTATGGAGGTTCCTTAAAAAACTAAAAATAAAACTACCATATGACCCAGCAATTCCACTCCTGGGCATATACCCAGAGAAAACATAATTCCAAAAGATACATGCACCCCAGTGTTCATTGCAGCACTATTTACAATAGGCAGGACATGGAAGCAACCTAAATGTCCATCAACAGAGGAATGGATAAAGAAGATGTGGTACATATATCTAGGCCTGTGAGCCATGGCTGCTGAGCCTGCATGTCCGGAGCCTGTGCTCCGCAACGGGAGAGGCCACAACAGTGAGAGGCCCACGTACCGCAAAAAAAAAGAGTCATGTACCACAATGTTCATTGCAGCTCTATTTACAATAGCCAGGACATGGAAGCAAGCTAAGTGTCCATCAACCTATGAATGGATAAAGAAGATGTGGCACATTATACAATGGAATATTACTCAGCCATAAAAAGAGACGAAATTGAGCTATCTGTAGTGAGGTGGATGGACCTAGAGTCTGTCATACAGAGTGAAGTTAGTCAGAAAGAGAAAAACAAATACTGTATGTTAACACATATATATGGAATCTAAAAAACAAAAAAAAAAATGGCAATGAAGAACTTAGGGGCAAGACAGCAATAAAGACGCAGACCTACTAGAGAATGGAACTGAGGATACGGGGAGGGAGAAGGGTAAGCTGGCACAAAGTGAGAGAGTGGCATGGACATATATACACTACCAAATGTAAAACAGATAGCTAGTCGGAAGCAGCCACATAGCACAGGGAGATCAACTCGGTGCTTTGTGACCACCTAGAGGGGTGGGATAGGGAGGGTGGAGGGAGGGAGACACAAGAGGGAAGAGGTATGGGGATATATGTATATGTATAACTGATTCACTTTTTTATAAAGCAGAAACTAACACACCATTGTAAAGCAATTATACTGTAATAAGATGTTAAAAAAAATAAACTGTAGTCTAGGGACTTTGATAGAAGTGATGTGTTTATGTGTGTGCACATGCACAGTTATACCAGGCATGGAGTAGTAGGAAAAAAGGTGGTTATTTTCCTAATACCCAAAATTCAATTTTACCATTTTTAAATGCTTAACAGCTACATTTTGTTACTAGAAACAACTTCTAAAACCATTACTTATTCATACATTCTACAAATATTTCAGTACTTGTTATGATCCAAGAAAATATACATGCAATGTTGAATACAACAGACAAGGTATTGAATATGTATAATCTGGCAATTATGAAATTTTATACAAAGCTCTCTTTTATTACAAAGCTCTCTGTTCAGATTAGGTGTAGATACTATGAGTGCTAACTGCAGAGCTATTTAGCACACTCATGAGGGGCAGGAAATACTTCATAAAGGATGTGATCTCTAAAATGAGCCCAAAACATCAACAGAACTGTCAGGAGAGGTAGGGAAGAAAGAGTTTTTAAGGCTGAGGGAATATTTCTTTAAAAAGACACAAAAGTAAGAAAAAAGAATGACAACTGGGAAACTGGTAATCACGGGAATCAATAATTAAATTTGTGTTATTCAAAAAAAATAAAATAACTACCATTTATTGAAATCCTACTACATAGTACTAGCCTCTTACACACACTGCTTCTAATCTTTACAGCTTTTCAACTATCATTATCCTAATTTTACAGAAGAAATTTAAGGCTTAACAAGAATAACTTGCCCTTGTCAGGAAAAAATTTTAAATGAGATGAGATGACCAAATAAGATGATTGGATGTTTTGTCTAGGGTGCATTTCCAAGTTATCTCCACTTTTCTGCTTTTCCTCATCTGACATATTTTTAAATTCCACAAATTATCAATAATTGATAGCAATGCAAAAGTTTATTTTCCATAGATATGAAAAAGAATTATTCCAGTGGAGTTATAACTGATTTCCCTCCCCACGTGGAAGGAGGCAATTTTGAATCAATTAAGCAAGTTTGTGTCCAGTATTCCTGGTGGCCTATGTATGTGTCTGTTCTTTGGATTCTCCTTGAGCTCCATGTAACATCTTACTGGGTTCCCTCATTAATTAATGAGCTAACAGCTTTGGCATGGGTTTATGTACATGTTTATGAGTCATGATTTTACCTTTTTAAAACATTATCCTTTAATATCTCCAAAGCAAAATAAGTCAGAATTTGAAGGTTTGTGTGGATTCTGCATGGTTCCAAAGACAAAGTTCCTTCCATCCCATACAACTCACTACCTCTCTCCTTTTAATCTTGAATGGTAATGCCAACATAATTTTTGTAATACATCTTGTAAGGGGTCTCACCAAATTTTTGATAGTCCATGTGATAAAACTTACTAAAAAGTCCAGCTTGTGGCTACTTTCACTCTTACTAATTCTTCATACAACCATAATTCATCAGCTTCTTGTGGAATGAAAAAGGAAAATAAAAGTACCTTCTCTCATTCCAAGTCTTTTTTACAGTCAGGCAACCACAAAAAAGAATGAACCTACAATTCATGCCATTTAATATTCTATCAGGCATAATTCAAGTCAAATTCCATTGGGCAAAGTCTGGGATAATTAAAAGTACTAATATAATGAATAAGAGAAAGGTGGTGACCTGGGGGAGAACTTATGAAACCCTTGTCTCCTGCTTTTGTTGATTATTCTTTTTGTTATGATGGATTCCCTTTCTTGACCCCCCCTTTTTTTTTTTTTTTTTTTTTTTTGCGGTACGAGGGCCTCTCACCGTCACGGCCCCTCCCGTTGCGGAGCACAGGCTCCAGACGCGCAGGCCCAGCGGCCACGGCCCACGGGCCCAGCCGCTCCGCGGCATGCAGGATCCTCCCGGACTGGGGCACGAACCCGCGTCCCCTGCATCGGCAGGCGGACTCCCAACCACTGCACCACCAGGGAAGCCCTGACCTCACCTTTTTGAAAAATAACAGATTGTTTCTGTTAAACAAAACTAATAGCTAGTGACAAATACCCAAACCTATATAATGGAAACTGGGTGGTAAATTTCACTGTAATATAAAATACCCAACAACATAATAAGCCACTGTTATGGTATTCATTCAATTCACAAGGAAATTGTAAAACCTTTAATTTAAAAAGGAAAAAGAAATCCAGTGCACACACTTTAAAGATGGTTTTGTTTACCTGCTTAACAAAATTGACAGTACGAAGCTTCTTTCACATGTTACAATGCCATGTGTTAAAGGTATATTTCCTTCGAACCAAACATTTACCCTTCGCCACTGGTGAAAGGCAACAAGATCTCTTTACAGAGTCTCGTCTTTTTCAATAAATTTTGCATGAAAACATGTTATCCTGGCACAAAGTTGCCTGCTGTCACATTCGAAGTATAATAAATGTTTAATGAAAAAACAACACCACACAGCTTGGTGTCAGACAACAGCTATCACACAGCCCTGCTTTGATCGAAACAGACACTTAAAAGGAGTTCTAAGCACACTCTGCACCACAGAACTCTATAACCTATATGCAAATAGGGGTAAATTAGCATAAATGATTTCCTGCTGCATAAAGAAATAAGAGGTAAAGAAAAATATGACAGCATCTAAGAGTATGGAACTGCTGTCAAACTCAAGAGTCCAGCATTCCCAAACCACTTCCAACACCTTCTGCCAAGCACTAGGTAGGAAAAATGGGCTATAACTATAGCCCATATTAGCATGGGCTATAACTGAAGCCCAAGTTCACTGCTATCCCAGTGGCTTCTATACATATTTTCAAAAAGTCTTAAGACAAATGATTTAGTGAGAGTCACATTTAAGAAATTCTATTTAAGACTTCCCTGGCGGTCCAGTGGTTAAGACTCCACACTTCCAATGCAGGGGGCATGGGTTCAATCCCTGGTTGGGGAAATTCCACATGCCATGTGATGTGGCCAGAAAAATTTTTTAATTCTGTTTAAATGCATTCCACTCCAATTACCTACCAAAAAGCACTGCTTCAGTTGTCAAAATTTGTATCCAGAGGGAAATTCTTAACCTCTCTCTAAAAGTACAAAGCTTCAGAAAGTTATATAAAGGAAATGAGGAAGATAAGTATAAACGACACAAGTGTTTGGGCAAAATATTCCAGAAGTCTTGATGGGCACATTTCTGAGTACAACATCCACCTACTGAAAAGCTAATAAGTATATAATAAAAGTGAAAACCTTTCACAGTAGCACATCATAGGGGAGAATAGGCTACGGAATACTAAATTAGGTTCCTGATGAATCCTAAAGTTACTCAAATTAAGAAAGCATTTTACTATGCAATAACTGCTTTAATCCAAACTTTCCTGGCTGGTGGTTTAAATCATGATTGAAAATAAAGTTAAATCAGGGACTTCCCTGGTGGTCCAGTGGTAAAGAATCCACCTTCCAATGCAGGGGATGCAGGTTCAATCCCTGGTCAGGGAACTAAGATCCCACATGCCGCGGGGCAACTAAGCCCGCACGTCACAACTACTGAGCCCGCGTGCCTCAACTAGAGAGTCCACGTGCCACAACCTACAGAGCCCATGCACTCTGGAGCCTGTGTGCCACAACTAGAGAGAGAAAACCCGCACGCCACAACTAGAGAGAAGCCTGCACGCCACAACTAGAGAGAAGCCCATGTGCCGCAAGGAAGAGCCTGTGTGCCATAACAAAAAGATCCCACACGCCACAACCCGCATGCCACGGTGAAGACCCGAAGCAGCCAAAAATAAAATAAATAAAAATAAATACATAAATATTTTAAAAATAATAATTAAGTTAAATCAAATCCATCCAAATTCTACCCTTAAGGATGGCACTATGATTTAAAATCAATAGTAGAATGTCACTGGTGGCACTGACATTTACTCACAACTAATTTTTCAAGGAAGTCCATAAAATGTTTTATAGTGGATGACTATACTTTTTGGAATTTGATTAAAATGCTTCTAAAGAAGGCTCAGTAAGATACTAATCCACAGAAGACTCAAATGGGGTGTACAATGTTCACAATCATCAAACCAAGTTGTAATTATGAGATGCCATGGCAAGTTTCATATTTCTGATTTTTGACTCTCAATAAAAGCTTGCTTAAAATGATGTTGTTAATGTCCAGCTTCAATTTAATAACTCTAGTATTAATAAAATTTGTTTTCATATTGCAAAGACATGTCCTCAGAAAAGAAATACAATTATCTAATGATACGCTGAATATTTGTTCTAAAAATTTGGGGGGGAAACTAATAAAAACAAAGAAAATCTGTATCAGTATTTTAAAAATTAAATATTCTTAGAAACCAAATTTTATAAATGTAAAACATTAAAAATTAAAGTCATTAAACCTTTTTGATAAAATCTAAGACAAGGTTTGGTCGGTGTCTTTCTTATATTAATCTTTCACTCAGTGTTGTAAGGAAAGGCACCTTTTAATCCCTACAAACTCCTGATATCCTTCTAGTTTATATTAGGCCTCCCTTATTCAGCAAAATTATAAAATAAATAGATCAACTTATGACATTATAGACAAATCCTAATTATAATCATTCAAATGTTCCAGAAATTTCCAGAACTTGTACTTAATTAGATGCTACTTTAAAAAGGTTTTTCAGAATTGCCTAATTTTATATTTTTTTTCTCAAAAGGCTAATAAAAAAAGCTCTTCCACATTATTAGGCTCATAAATTCCTGCTTGAGCATTTCTTCCTTTCCTGCTTTTATTTTTCCCAATTTATAAAATATTCCCTTACCATTATTGTACTTACTCTCCTTGCTTTATATTTCATAAATGTATGCTTTATGTTCTATCAATATTTATAAATATTGATATTTTCAAACTGGTTTGATAAAAACAAAGATTGTTATATATAAAGAAACAGAATCACATGAGTTTTTATTTTCTCTTATGTGAGGAAACATCTAGGTTATTTAGCACAAGCTAAAATATTTGTCATTGAGTCACACAATCACAATGAACTAATACGTCTAAGTCCAAATTCAATCATTTGTGAATCTTTTTTCCTTTCTCTCCACCTACACATGTTCTTAAAAAAAATAATAAAAATTTCAAAAGAGCCAATAAAACCATCACAGAAATACATTTAATTAAGGTCTAGAAATTTTTTGTCATTTTATTAAATATAATTAAAAGTAATTCTAAATAAACAGATTAAATGCTGACGTGGGAAAGTAAGGAAGAGAAAGGAAGAAAAAAACGAATCAGTCTTTTACTAATGACAGATTTCTGACCCGATCAGAGAAAACAAGGCACAGAAAATTCTTTCTGTTTTCCTTAGCTATTTTCTAGGAAAGTTTAAGCAATAGCATATCACTTGATCTCAAACACTATATATCATCATCAATAATCATGGATTACTACAGAAATAAATATAGTGTACTATTAAGAGTCAAGATACGGTTGTCAGTGAACCTGATTTAGAAAACTAACTCTGCCATTTATTTACAAGCCCTATGATCACAAGTGTTCATTTGTATAAATGGGAAAATAAAAGCACCTGTTTCACTAGGTTATTATGAAAATTAAATAAGATAATACATAATGCTTAGCAAAATTTCTGATACCTAGAAAATAAATTTAAATGTTAGATGCTTATTATTATGTCCACTGTAAGTAAAGCATTTTGTTCATACCTTATGTAGACCTTATCATAAAAATTACTCTACTTGAGATTTCACTGGCTTCTCACTACCTTTAGAATTAACTCTCTCCTTAGCATAACATATACTCCAATAATCACCTCTCATCATTATTCCTCTTCTTCTCTAAACTAATCCCCATGAGACTTCAGTTTCTCAAATACGACATACCCACCTTGCTTTCCTCCAAGTATTTCCACATGGAGTTCATTTTGCATGCACCCTTCTTTCCCATCTCTTCCTTCCTTCAGTGTATAAACACCGCTTCTTCTGAGAGCCCGTCCCTAACATGCTGACTAATCTAGCTCAACCAGCTTAAAGTTCATGAAAATATCTTGCAACCAAAATGTGTCAAGACTGAGGATGAAACCCAATGTGCTGAGACTGGCCTGCTGGAACAATAAAAAGGGCACAGGTCTGCTTACCTCCGAACTTTTTCTTATATTAGCAATAAATGTACTTAATTGTTTAAGCCATATGTTGACAAACTACAACCCATGGGCAAATATAGCCATCTGCCCATTTTTGTAAATAAAGTATAAAACTTTACTGGAATACAGCCATGCCACTCATTTAGTATTATCTATGGCTGCTTTCATGCTAAAAGGGCAGAGTTCAGTAGTTGGCAACAGAGACATATGGCCAAGAAAGCCTAATTTATTTACTACCTAGCTCTTCACAAAAAGTTTGCTGCTCTTGGTTTAAGCTAGTTTAGTTAGGTTTTGTTACTTATACCCAAAAGTACCCTAACACGTAACAGTTAGTTTCCTACAGAAACATTCATCTGATTTTACTGTAATTACTTATATATCTTCCCTTCTATATATGCTTATTTTGCCACCTGCATGAAATCTCCAAGTAAGACTAGCCTGCCATTATGTCCCCATTACCTAACATATACTTGACAAATAGAAGGCATTCAAGTATTGTTGACTGAACAAGTGAACAAATGAATGAATGAGCATATGTGATCAATACCCAATAAATATTTATGAAAAACTACCATGTACATTAGGTACGCTGAGTAATACAAAAGAGTATAAGACCCATGCTCTGCCCTGAATGGCTTAAAGATCAGGTTTAGGAAATAAACATGTAAGCTGTAAAAAATATATATGTTATTTCTGGAGCAAAATGGGGTGTATCTGTCATATATAAATACTACCATATTAAATGTATACATCAACCCCCCCCAATCCTGATTTCAGATCGTACTAAATGGTATGAATTCATGTGGCCTTAGCACTAATCAGAAGGGAGGGCACATTGACATAACACCACCCTGTACTATGGTCCACTAAAACCATGAAGATGACTAAATCAGGCTACTCACAGCTTTTTGGCATCAGTACTCATGGCCCTTCAACTGACACCTCTTGTTTTGACCTTGTTCATTGCCTTTGTTGAGATTTAAGAAATAATGACAAATACAACATTATTATCTTGTGAACCTGTCATCTAGGAATCAGTCCCTAGAACAAAATCAGCTCTGAGTGATGGCAGAATCTAACCTGTAAAGCTGTTGCCAACCTTCAAAATTAATGTCACCATATGGAACCCTTTCCTGAAGCCACCCGACCTCCCTTTTGATTCATGCTCTCATTTTTCTTACCTTTAAAATACCCCAAATAATGCTTTATGTAATATCAACTTCACACAACTGTGTAAATATTATTCTAAAAAGTAAAACTTGGGGCTTCCCTAGTGACGCAGTGGTTGAGAACCTGCCTGCCAATGCAGACGACACAGGTTCGAGCCCTGGTCTGGGAAGATCCCACATGCCATGGAGCGACTGGGCCCGTGAGCCACAATTACTGAGCCTGCGCGTCTGGAGCCTGTGCTCCGCAAGAACAGAGGCCGCGATAGTGAGAGGCCTGCGCACCGCGATGAAGAGTGACCCCCACTTGCCACAACTAGAGAAAGCCCATGCACAGAAATGAAGACCCAACACAGCCATAAATAAATAAATAAATAAATACATTGTGTATTTAAAAAAAAAAAAAAAGTAAAACTTGGTGAAGTAGAAAGCAAAGATTTAATGACCAGTAAAAATCATAGTCATTTCACATAGTTGTGTAATATCTAAAGTGTAAACCAAAAGGAGGAGGAAAAAAAGAACAAGGAGCACAGCATTTCCTTGACTGATGTAATTTATTCATCCTCTTAGTCCATGTTTTCCAGTCTTAGAAACCTACTCTACATCTTCTCTTCAACTATCATCCTCCTGACTTTCTCCCTTTATCAACAGATTTCCCCCATATCCTCTCTGATCCTCACTCCATTCTACCAACTCTGGGTAAGTCAGGTTCCCTAAATTTAAAGCCAGATATCCAACTCTATCTCCTCTCCTATAATATTCAACAGTCCTTAAAACTAGAAAAAGACAGAACTCAGAATTTTTCAGGAACACAACTGCTCAATGTACATTAATGGCATTGAGGGAAAGAAAGTCACACAATAACGTTACACTCTCCCAAAATCCACCACAAATTTATCATTTCAAAGAATACATAAAAGCCAACAATCCAGGCAGTTTTATATAATATCACTGTAAATCTGGATTAAAAAATAAACACACAGCCACCTGTGAAACAGAGAGGGATGAGAAGAGCCCCATAACCTTTAATAAACTTAATTCTTCATAGAATCAAGATCTCAAGGAACCATATCCAAAATCTTGGTAAGCTCTTCAATTTAACACTGAAAAGTGACACACTAAAGATAAACACTTCTGTATTGAAGTATTAGAGTAAACATATATAGGGTGTTGAAAGACTAACAAAAGAGGATAAATTCTAAGATGTTCTAAACACTTCATAGAATAAAAGATCCCAGTGTTGGTTTGGAATAAAACAAACAAGAAGCTGTAATTTAAGCCAGGGGTCCCCAACCACTGATACCGGTCTGCGGCCTGTTAGGAACCAGGTTGCACAGCAGGAGGTGAGTGGTGGGCAAGGTAGCGAAGCTTCAGCTGCCACTCTCCACTCCCCATGGCTCGCATTACCACCTGAACCATCCTCCCAGCCTCACCACCACACACCCGTCCATGGAAAAATTGTCTTCAACAAAACTGGTCCCTGGTGACAAAAAGGTTGGGGACCACAGATTTAAGTTACTAAACAAGATTTTATTTCACTTTAACATCTTCTAATTAAATAAACTGTTTTAAATGGACTTCAACCTCCAAACAGACAAAACTAGAATAACTGTTTCAATGATATCAATTCCAGAAAAAATAAATTCTGGGTCCCATATGCACATACACTCATCTAACACGTACATATACCTTAATATTGACCAAGTCCTCATTCTACATTGAAAGAGGTCTAGCCAACAGTAAATCACGTGGTTCCCTCCCTTCGTTCCATCTTTATCCTTTTCCCCTAACAGTTTTACAATAAGCTAACAGACATCTTTAATTGTAAGTAGTCTTCAAATTTTAAATATTGTATTCATGATAAAGAAAATGGAGCTTTCCTAACAAATTATGTAAATTTTCCTTTACTAACATACTAAGTATTGACAGTGCTATTTGTTTCAAGATTTGTTTTGTAAATATTAAATGAAAACAGGAATAGAAAGGAAGCACAGTAAAAATCTGAGGTAACTATTCTGATTTATCCTTTCTTTATTCTATACTATATTCTCCTCTTTTTTCCATCTTAGAAAAACCTCAGAAGATGAAAATTTAGTTTGAATATTGCTATGGAATCACGGAGTCATCACTGCTTTAGATCTGCTTCAACTTACCCACGTTTGATGCTGTGTAATTCCTTGTCCTTGCCTTTATCCTTTTCCTTTTCTCTTTTCTCCTTATCTCTGCCTTTACGTCGTTCTCTATCCCGAGACCGACTACGTGTTCTTCTGTGACTGGACCTTTCACTGCTTCGACTATGGGAACGTGGACGTGGTCTTGATCGGGACCTACAGTAAGTAGATTTCATTATATACATTTAGTGTATATTTTGTATTATGAAATAAAAATATCCTTAAAAATTGTCTGAAAGAAAAGGATTTAGTTTTAGTTAAGGACTCAGTTAAATAACTGTTTGAAGCAAGCATCTAAAGATGATTATGAATAAGTACTCTGTTAAAGAACATGAGGGAAACATATGTGTCAACTTTACAGGAATATAAGGTTTAGTGTTTGTTTAATCAAAAAAGTCTTAAAGTTCAAATCAAATCTTCATTACTCAAATCTCTTCAAGATAATATAACAAATCTAAATGTATATTCTAATCTGCAAGGATTAGGGTCTTCCCTATCCCTACAATCTCTACTTTCTATATTGATTCTACCTAATTTCCTATTTCTAACTGTTAGAATAAAACTATTCCTCTACTCTACTATAATCCAGCTATTCTTTGCATAAAATGAAGGACAGTATTAGGATATATTATGTGCTTTTACAAAGTAAAGATTTTTAGGGGCTTCCCTGGTGGCGCGGTGGTTGTGAGTCTGCCTGCCGATGCAGGACACGGGTTCGTGCCCTGGTCTGGGAGGATCCCACATGCCGCAGAGCGGTCAGTCCCATGAGCCATGGCCGCTGAGCCTGCGCGTCCGGAGCTTGTGCTCTGCAGCAGGAGAGGCCACAACGGTGAGAGGCCCACGTACCGCAAAAAAAAAAAAAAGATTTTTAGATCCTGACTTACAGTATTGACAAGAAAGCCTCTACCAGATTGATGATCCTATAGAAACTATAAAAAAACAACTAACTGAAGTCACTGAATAGTGACCAAAAAGAAGGCACTGACCTTAAAAAGGAACAAAAACTTACTATATAAATATGCTGTTGATTTATTTAATGTAATTTCAAGCAACTAGATTATGAACCAAAAATGATGAGCAATGCCTACACTTGGAAAAAAGAAACAGCAGTAAGGAAGTTTCCCATTTTATCAGTTGCTTTTCTGAGGACAAGCCTAAGTCTGTGCCATGCAGGACAGCTAAAACTCTAACAGAAAACTTTCAAATTTAAGGCCTGAAAATCCAGAACAAAGACTCAATGCAACCATCACAAAATGAAAATGAAAGGGGAATCCTGGAAAACAGTCAGTTTAAGGAGCCAAAAATTGTAGATGTAAACTCTATTCAAATCTCTAGCTGAACCCTACATCATGCATGTGAAGGGCAAACTCCAAATAGCTAAGGACGAAAGAACTGAACTAAAATTTCAACTGCCCAAAAGAGACTGAATTGTTGTAATTTTAATTCAACTAAGTTAATTCCTGCTTTAAAAAAAAAGTAAACCAAAAAATCAATATTCTTCAGAGGAATATAACACAATCCAGAGTACTCAAAATATGACATTCACCATGTCCATGATAAAATACAAAATTACTAGGTATACAATGAAACATGAAAAATGTGAGAAAATATAGTCTATACTGAACAACCCTGAGATGAGCCAGATGTTGGAGTTAGCAGGCAAGGATTTTAAAGTAGTAAGTATAACTATGCTTGTAATGAATATAATGTTAAGAAATTTTAGAAGACAAACTAGAAGTAAAAAAAAAAATTCTGTAATTGAAAAATACAATATCTGAAATTACCATTATGCTAAAAGGGATCTGAAGCAGATTGGTAGCAACAGAGGGGAAAAAAATCTGTGTACTTGAAAACAGATAAATCAAACTTTTCCCACCTGAAGAACTAAGAGGAAAAAAAAGATTGTTAAAGGAAAAGAAAAACAGATCCTATAAGATCTGTGTGACAACATTCAAGTGTCTAACATGTTTATTTAAACTCATAATTAGAGAAAATAATGAGATACAAATCAATTTCTTTTTAAGTGGTGGTCAAAATTTCCCCAAATTTAGTGAACAAAAAATGTACAGATTCTATAACTTTAGTTAACTCCAAAATAAATATGAAGACCATGATTAGTAAATCCATAGTCAAGCTGATGAAAACTAAAGATAAAGCGAAATCTTGAAAGTATTCAGAGAAAAAATGGACACATTACATACAAAAGAACAATGACGTGAATTACTGCTGGCTTCTCATAAGAAACAATGACGATCAGAAGACAGTGGAACAAAATTCTTAACATGGTGAAAGAAAAAAAAAATCAACCCAGAATTTTATGCCCAGCAAAAATATCCCTCAAGAGAACAGAAGTAAGTAGAACACTTATTTTTGCTGGGTATAACATTCTGGGTTGATTTTTTTTTTCTTTCACCATGTTAAGAATTTTGTTCCACTGTCTTCTGATCGTCATTGTTTCTTATGAGAAGCCAGCAGTAATTCACGTCATTGTTCTTTTGTATGTAATGTGTCCATTTTTTCTCTGAATACTTTCAAGATTTCGCTTTATCTTTAGTTTTCATCAGCTTGACTATGGATTTACTAATCATGGTCTTCATATTTATTTTGGAGTTAACTAAAGTTATAGAATCTGTACATTTTTTGTTCGCCGCCCCGCGGCACGTGGGATCTTCCCAGACCGGGGCACGAACTCGCGTCTCCTGCATCGGCAGGCGGGCTCTCCAACCACTGCGCCACCAGGGAAGCCCGGAAGACCATGACTATTAATACCATAGTCAAGCTGATGAAAACTAAAGATAAAGCGAAATCTTGAAAGTATTCAGAGAAAAAATGGACACATTACATACAAAAGAACAATGACGTGAATTACTGCTGGCTTCTCATAAGAAACAATGACGATCAGAAGACAGTGGAACAAAATTCTTAACATGGTGAAAGAAAAAAAAAATCAACCCAGAATTTTATGCCCAGCAAAAATATCCCTCAAGAGAACAGAAGTAAGTAGAACACTTATTTTTGCTGGGTATAACATTCTGGGTTGATTTTTTTTTTCTTTCACCATGTTAAGAATTTTGTTCCACTGTCTTCTGATCGTCATTGTTTCTTATGAGAAGCCAGCAGTAATTCACGTCATTGTTCTTTTGTATGTAATGTGTCCATTTTTTCTCTGAATACTTTCAAGATTTCGCTTTATCTTTAGTTTTCATCAGCTTGACTATGGTATTAATAGTCATGGTCTTCCGGGCTTCCCTGGTGGCGCAGTGGTTGGAGAGCCCGCCTGCCGATGCAGGAGACGCGAGTTCGTGCCCCGGTCTGGGAAGATCCCACGTGCCGCGGGGCGGC
>NW_006780658.1:0-13811 GCF_000442215.2 Lipotes vexillifer | reverse complement strand
AATGGAAATAAAAACAAAAATAAACAAATGGGACCTAATGAAACTTCAAAGCTTTTGCACAGCAAAGGAAACCATAAACAAGACCAAAAGACAACCCTCAGAATGGGAGAAAATATTTGCAAATGAAGCAACTGACAAAGGATTAATCTCCAAAATTTACAAGCAGCTCACGTAGCTCAATATCAAAAAAACAAACAACCCAATCCAAAAATGGGCAGAAGACCTAAATAGACATTTCTCTTAAGAAGATATACAGATTACCAACAAACACATGAAAGGATGCTCAACATCACTAATTATTAGAGAGATGCAAATCAAAACTACAATGAGGTATCATCTCACACCAGTCAGAATGGCCATCATCAAAAAATCTACCAACAATAAATGCTGGAGAGGGTGTGGAGAAAAGGGAACCCTCTTGCACTGTTGGTGGGAATGTAAATTGATACAGCCACTATGGAGAACAGTATGGAGGTTCCTTAAAAAACTAAAAATAGAACTACCATACGACCCAGCAATCCCACCACTGGGCATACACCCTGAGAAAACCATAATTCAAAAAGAGTCATGTACCACAATGTTCATTGCAGCTCTATTTACAATAGCCAGGACATGGAAGCAACCTAAGTGTCCATCGACAGATGAATGGATAAGGAAGATGTGGCACATGCATACAATGGAATATTACTTAGCTATAAAAAGAAATGAAATTGAGTTATTTGTAGTGAGGTGGATGGACCTAGAGTCTGTCATACAGAGTGAAGTAAGTCAGAAAGAGAAAAACAAATACCATATGTTAACACATATATATGGAATCTAAAAAAAAAACAAAAAATGGTTCTCATGAACCTAGAGTCAGTACAGGAATAAAGATGCCAACATAGAGAATGGACTTGAGGACACGGGGAGGGGGAAGGGTAAGCTGGGGCGAAGTGAGAGAGTAGCATTGGCATACATACACTACCAAATGTAAAATAGATAGCGAGTGGGAAGCAGCTGCATAGCATGGGGAGATCAGCTTGGTGCTTTGTGACCACCTAGAGGGGTGGGATAGGGAGGATGGGAAGGAGATGCAAGAGGGAGGGGATATGGGGATATATGTATACATGTAGCTGATTCACTTTGTTATACAGCAGGAACTAACACAACATTGTAAAGCAATTATACTCCAATAAAGATGTTAAAAAAAAGTAAATCAAAGACCTTTTTGAGATAAAGGAAAAGTAAAACATAATCATCAATAGTTAATAATATGCATTAAAGTATGTACTAAAGTAAGTTTTTCAGGCTAAAGAGAATGATAAATGATGGAAACTTGGACCTTTAGAAAGGAAATGAAGGCCACTAGAAATGGTAAATATATGGGTAAATATAAAAAATGACTTCCCTTTAGTTAAAATACATATGTACTTAAAGTAAAAATTACAGTATTTTACTGTAGGGTTTATAATGAAAGTGGATATAATACATATAATCTCTACAGAATAAAGTATGGAGCAGGTAAATTAACCTAGACAGTTAGAAAGCTTTTACACTTTGCATGAACAGTGAAACAGTAACTCTAAGTACACTGAAACATACTTAAAGTACTGAATCATAAGGGCATATATGTAATCCTTACAGTAGCCACTGAAAGAAAAAAAAGAAATGAAATGCAAAGAAATATAGCTAAAAAGTCAAAGGATTAACTGAAAGAAAATTCTTGAAAATATTCATTAATCCAAAAGGAGGCTGGAAAGGCTCGCATGTCTTCTCAGAACACTTTCAGGATCGAGCAATTCCTGGCCAAGAAACAAAAATAGAATTGTCCTATTCCCCAATGGATTCAGATGAAAAAAGTAAAAAATTGAGTACACCTCCACAATGAGACACTGGAGAAGAACCAAGCTGGGTCTAAATCACACAAGAGATGGCACAAATATTTATGCTGTATGAAAGTCACTTACATCTTACCCTAACACTCTGAAAGCATACACTACTATCTGGACAGTTGGGTGTGTTTTATTGGGAAAATGATTTTTCTCTTTGTTTCTATGTTTCTGCACTAGTAGGTTGGTCCAGTAATAAATATGTGAGATCTTTTGTTTGAGAAGGGGAAAAAAAGCCAAAGCCTGTCCAAATAAATTAAAAAGCAACACACAACTATAAGCTATCTACAAGATATGCACTTTAAATATAGACACAGGTTGAAAGTAAATGGCTAAAATTAGATATATCATGTAAACAAAAATGACTGGAATGAATATATTAATATCAAATAAAGTATCATCCTAGACACTCAGAAACTAGGAGTATTACCCCAAATAAAAATGGATACTTCATGATGATCAAAGAGTCAGTTCAAAAGTAGAAATCATACAAAATCTTTATCGGACCACAACAGAATTAAATTAGAATTCAGTAACAATAAAACATAAAGAAAAAAACCAAAAGTGTAGAAATTAAATAATACACTTCTTAATAAATCATGAGTACAGTAAGAAATCACAAAAGAATTAGAAAATATTTTGAACTGAAAGGCAATAAAAATATAGCATATTTGAATTTGTGTGATGTAACTAATGCAATGTTTAGAGGGAAATTTATAGCTTTAGATGTTTATATCAGAAAAGAAGAAAAGTCTAAAACCAATTACCTAAGGTTCCATCTTAAGAAGCTAGACTAAGAAGAGCAAAGTATATCCAAAGTAAGTAGAAGAAAGGAAACATTAAAGAGCAAAAATCAATGGAATAGAAAGCAATAAAGAAAATTAACAAAGCCAAAAGCTGGTTCCACAAGAATATCAACAAATTTGGTAAATCCCCAGCTAGACTGATCAAGCAAAAAAGAAAAGAGCAAACACAAATTACCGAAATAAATAAAGCCTGTGGATAAAGAGATCACATGAACTAGTCCTGGGTACTTAGGACATATGTAGGGCTTGAAGAGAATTATATGGATTTCACTGGCAGTATGTTCTGTCTTCTTTCATCCTTAACTGGTTCATTCAGTGAGTGAAGAGCAATACTGTATCATTAGATCACAAACTTTTTTTTTAATATGCGATTTTGAGAAGTTACAATATTTATTGCTAGGAATGTCAACATGGGTTTATTATACTAATTTACAAAGGTTAAATTTCCTTCATTTTCTCTTTGACTACTCCCTCTCAATTTTGACACATGCTTCTTTCCACATAAAATAAAGTTTTAATTTATCAATAATTTATTGCCCCCACAGACATTATCTATTCATTTTTAATGAAATCTTTTATTATATGTGGATATGTAAACATTTTAACAGATTATTCTAAAGTCTCTGAAAAATAATCAATCAGACTAAAGTTCTCTGATTAAAAGAAAGTAATAATAATAATAAAAATGAAGGGGGCCTTTTTTGTGATAATCAGAGCCACTACATATACAGTATACACACACACACACACGTTATGTTATCTTAATTTGGTTCTACATTATGATTCTGGCAATTACTTTTTCACTTAACCAGTGAAAATATAGTGTAACAAAAGACAAAGAGTTAAATATTAGTTTAAACTCTAACAACAAATCCCTAAGAGCTTCTTTTTTTTAAATAAAACTTTGAAGTAAGCTCATTTCTTAGTGGTTTGTCACTAAGAAAAATATACTGTTGGACAAAATGTGCAATCATTTGTGGATTACAGATAAGGTAGATTTTGGTAAAATCATGTTTTCACTGTATCTTAAAAATTAAATATATATGCTCTTAATATACCCAAAGCTACAGAAGTATTGTTAAAAAATAAAGAAATTCTCATATAATGGTGTCCTCAAACAAGTTACTTCCTCTCTGGGCATCTGTTTCCTCATCTACAAAATGTTGATAATAACTACCTTTCAGGGTTATTATAAGGATTAAATAATAACACCAGTGAATTGTGAGATAGCAGACAGGTGATTTGGGAGTAGGCAGGCAATAAGAAAGAAGTAACTGTGGGATGTGCTAATCTAAATGAACGAGTAAAATCTGATTCAAAGAATATGAAATGTTTCTCTCATACCACAGCTAATCCAGTAAAGAGAAGTATTCTGATTCTGATAGACCTTTAAAATCTTAAGGCTGGCATAAGGATTACTTAAATTTCAATATATTTCTTTTCTATAGGAAGGTAAATAATAATAATCTTGGTTAAAGATTATCATCTTCTCCACAGGGAACCCTCAGCAGCCAAATACATGCATGATCTTCACCAGTTTGCTACTAACATGGAAATCGTATCACCTATCATCCAAGCCTTTGGAAAATAAAAGGGGATTTTTTTTAGAGTCCAGGAAGGCTCTATAACATAAGGACAACAGGCCTAAATTGGCTCTGTCCCAGAGAAACCAGAAAGTAGGATCACTCTATCACCATCATAGCAAAGCTAAATACCACAATTAGAGGCCTTCTATCAATTACTATCTGCTTCACTCTCCCAACAGCAACTACTTTCCTAATCTCTACTCCTCTCAACTTACCCAATACCTGAAATAAACTCAGTTAATCTCCAAATTCATCTCATGGTTTTCCCTAACACGAAGATTCCACTGTAGAAAACATATGCCTACCACTCTCCAAAAATATTCTGCTCATTATGTCTCCATACAAGCAACACATGCCAGTCTGGAATATTCTTTTATAAATGTTGCTGATGTGGCTCAATGACCTACACAGCAATAGCAGATCTATAATTTAAGTTACCCATGATGTCAAATTGAAAGAAAGTAATAAGTTTTAAAATATCACAGTGTCTTAATATTATTTCAATTCTCATATTGTAGACCTCAACTTTGTTTATACGCTACAAGAAGCAAAAAATGACTCTGAAGAGAATAAATAGGGAAAAGATAGCAAAGCCAAAACACAGTTTTTGCGACATTATTAAAGGCTGTAAAAAGGACCACAAAATCAAATACAGATTTTAAATGAATTAAGCTGCTGACTTCTTTTCAGTCATGAGAATTACTTCAAACAATTCTGAGTAAAACTCACTTCCTAGACTATGAACAACCCCATTTACTTTATTAAGTAAATTTAATTACATATTTGAAGGCTCTCCACTAAGAACAAAGTAAAGAGTAAAGAGATTTCCTACTCTGACCAGACAAACAAAAAAGTCAAAGAAACTATACTAAAATTTAGAATGTTATTTTTCCCTCATTCCTTAAGTAAATATGTTTCTGATAAATCACTCTAGAAGTCTCTAGAGTACCAAAGCCAATATGGAGATATATTATAAGCAAAGAAACATTTGATAAAAAATGTGGCACTCTAGAACACACAATATATAAGCAATAAATGGACAGCAAGATGTCCTATTATACCAGATAAATGCTTTCAATATCTACAGAATAGGAAGAATCACCATAACATCCCTGAATAAAATGAATTACTGCCCTCAAAAACCAATTTGTCAAGTTTCTTAATTGGCTAATAAGTTCTAAACACATGTAATCAAAATAAATATCCTAATATTTTATCTTTCAAAAACAATAACTACAATACTTCAATAGTCTCTTAAGTAGAGTACTATAAAATAAAGACTACATTTACCATAAAATAAAACTACAATTAAAATTATACTTAATATTCTTACATTGAATAAACTAACATGGATTCTATGTCAAAATGACATTTTGAACTCAGACATCTACTTTCATCCCCAACCAAAATTGAACTAAAACCATAACAACAAGGGGGATTTTTTAAAAGGACCTACACTCTAGGACAGAGATACACTTTTGAAAAGGGAAGGGTCCACTGGTAGCTTGGTGGTGAAAGAAAACTAAAAAGGGGCTGAAGCTCAGGGCTCTGTAAAAACAAGATGACATCAAAGGATCTGAAAACAGACCTGGCTTTTCCCATAGTTCCCCATTTATTAAAGAAACTCCACCTCACTGAATTAATAATAGTTCAGTGTCATTCAAGAAATCTTATAAGTCACCCAAAACCTTCAGTTCATCAATTGAATTGTCTGTTACTGCCAACCCAGGAAAATTCTGAACATTATCATGAACAACAACAAAAAAGAATCTAGGGAATTCCCTGGAAGATCAGTAGTTAGGACTCCAGCTCTCACTGCCAAGGGCTCAGGTTCAATCCCTGGCCAGGGAACTAAGATCCTGAGAGCCATACTGCGTGGCCAAAAAAAATAAAAATGAATCTATCATCCATACAAAGCAACTATGAGAAATGAATCAAAGTTGGAACCAAATTTGTCCAGTGATACAAATACACAACACAAAAGTGAAGAAGAGACTATAACATAACATTCCAACATTAATTAAACACAGCATATAATAAGAAACACAGGCATTACTGATAAAAGAGCCAAGAAAAAGAAACTTTTAAAAAAAGTAATTAAACACAAAAATAAACAAATGGGACCTAATGAAACTTAAAAGCTTTTGCACAGCAAAGGAAACCATAAACAAAACAAAAAGACAACCCTCAGAATGGGAGAAAATATTTGCAAATGCAACAACAGACAAAGGATTAATCTCCAAAATTACTGAGCTCAATATCAAAAAAACAAACAACCCAATCAAAAAATGGGCAGAAGATCTAAACAGACATGTCTCCAAAGAAGACATACAGATCACTAAAAAACACATGAAAAGATGCTCAACGTCACTAGTTATTACAGAAATGCAAATCAAAACTACAATGAGGTATCACCTTACGCTGGTCAGAATGGCCATCATCAAAAAATCTACAAACAATAAATGCTGGAGAGGGTGTGGAGAAAAGGGAACCCTCTTGCACTGTTGGTGGGAATGTAAATTGGTACAACCACTATGGAGAACAGTATGGAGGTTCCTTAAAAACCTAAAAATAGGGCTTCCCTGGTGGTGCAGTGGTTGAGAGTCCACCTGCCGACGTAGGGGACATGGGTTTGTGCCCTGGTCTGGGAAGATACCACATGCCGCGGAGAGGCTGGGCCCGTGAGCCGTGGCCGCTGAGCCTGCACGTCCAGAGCCTGTGTTCCTCAACGGGAGAAGCCACAACAGTGAGAGGCCTGCATACTGCAAAAAAAAAAAAAAAACTAAAAATAGAGCTACCATATGATCCAGCAATCCCATTCCTGGGCATATATCCAGAGAAAACCATAATTCAAAACAGACATGTACCCCAATGTTCACTGCAGCACTATCTACAATAGTCAGGACTTGGAAGCAACCTAAATGTCCATCAACAGAGGAATGGATAAAGAAGATGTGGTACATATATACAGTGGAATATCACTCAGCCATAAAGAAGAATGAAATAATGCCACTTGCAGCAACATGGATGGACCTAGAGATTGTCACACTGAGTGAAGTCAGACAGAGAAAGACAAATATCATATGAAATCACTTATATGTGGAATCTAAAAAAAGGGTATAAATGAACTTATGTACAAAACAGAAACAGAGTTACAGATGTAGAAACCAAACTTATGGTTACCAGGGGGTAAGGTGGGGGGATAAATTGGGAGATTTAGACTGACATATACAAATTACTATATATAAAATAGGTAACTAATAAGGACCTACTGTATAGCACAGGGAACTCTACTCAATACTCTGTAATGGCCTGTATGGGAAAAGAATCTAAAAAAGAGTGGATATATGTATAACTGTTTCACTTGGCTGTACACCTGAAACTAACACAACATTGTAAATCAACTATACTCCAATAAAAAATTTTAATTAATTATTTATTTTTGGCTGTGTTGGGTCTTTGTTGCTGCACACGGGCTTTCTCTAGTTGCTGCAAGCAGGGGCTACTCTTCGTTGCAGTGCGCAGGCTTCTCACTGTGGTGGCTTCTCTTGTGGCAGAGCATGGGCTCTAGGTGCGCAGGCTCAGTAGTTGTGGCTTGTGGGCTCTAGAGCGCAGGCTCAGTAGTTGTGGCACATGGGCTTCATTGCTCTGTGGCATGTGGGATATTCCCGGACCAGGGATCAAACCCGTGTCCCCTGCACTGGCAGGTGGATTCTTAACCATTGCGCCACCAGGGAAGTCCCCCCAGAATTTTTTAAAATACAATAAGAGTAGTAGAAAGGACAAGAAGTAAGTAATAGACAAGGCAGACAATGAACATCAAACCTCACTAAGGCTCCAGAAGAAGAAAAAACAAGGTAAGAGAACTAATATTACAATCATAATCCAAAGACACTTTTGGAACTAAAAGAATCTACATGTAGAAACAATCCACTGTATATATGGGGAAATGGATTAACCACAGTCAACTCTGAGATAGATCCTGATGAAGTTACTGCATATTAATGATAAAGGAAAAAGAACACTCTGATCAAGTTGATATAAAGAAAGTCAAGTTGGCATCAGTCTGCTCAACTGTGAGATACACAACAAAAAAATGGCTTTAATTTTCCTTGAGGAGCTCAAGGGGGAAAACATGTGCTCAAAATGTTACACCTAGTTAAGCTACCCTTTACTACCAAAACTACAAGAAAAAAAAGTGACAAACGTACTTATTTATGTTAGACTTACTAAAGTCAAGGACATGCTACAACTTCTAGGTAAAGCACTCAAAGCATAATTAAAAGAAACTAAGCTAGGGAGGTGGGAGAGGAATAGATTGGGAGTTTGGGATTAGCAGATGCAAACTGATATTATATATAATGGATAAACAACAAGGTCCTACTGTATAGCACAGGGAACTGTATTCAATATCCTGTGATAAACCCTAATGGAATAGAATATGAAAAAAGAATATATATATGTATAACTGAGTCACTTTACTGTACAGCAGTCATTAACACAACACTGTAATTCATCTATACTTCAATAAAAACAAAAAAAGAAAGTAAGCTAACAAGCTAATAAAAGTAATCCAAAGAAGGTAAGAAAGTAGAAAAAAGAAAAAAATGGATTGGACATACAGAAAACAAAGAATAAGATGGAAGATTTAAATCCAAATATAATAGGAATCAATAAACATAAATAGACTAAATAATACAATTGAAGGAAAAAGACTGCCAGACTAAAAAAAAAACTATAGCGAGCTTTCAAAATAAACATGTTAAATATAAAAACAGAAAGTTTGAAAGTAAAAGAAAAGAAAAAGATATCACACAAGCACTAACAAAAAGATGGTGAAATTACATCAACATCATACATGATCTGAAACATCATTTCAAAGTTAGAAATATTTCTAGAAATAGAGACTTTCATGAAAAGGTCACTCCAAAAAGAATATAAAACTATCCTGAATTTGCATACACTTATTTACAGAGTCTCAAAATATATAAAGCAGAAGCTGGTAGAACTTGATGAAAAACAGACAAATCTACAATCAAGAGCTGTCTGTGAGCTCTCTTACTAACTGATAAAATAAGCAGGTTTTAAATGGAAAAAAAAAAAAGTAAAGATATAGAAGATTAGAACAAATGGTTAAATTCACCTATTTAACCTTTTTAATCAAGTGTATCTGTAATATTTCCTAAAATAAATCTTATGATGGGCCATAAAGCTAATCTCAACACATTTCAAAGTTGAAAGGTCTTTCAGATTATGTTCTCTAACTATAGTGAAGAAAATAAGAAAGAAATAAAGGACAACTAGAAAAGCCTCCAAATGCTTGGAAATTAAGTAACATATTTCTATATAACCCATGGGAAAGATGAAGTCACAGTTTTATTTGAACTGAATGAAAACTAAAATATGGCACATCAAAAATGTGTAGGCTATGGAAAAAACGGAGGGGGCTTCCCTGGTGGCGCAGTGGTTGAAAATCCGCCTGCCGATGCAGGGGACACGGGTTCGTGTCCCGGTCCGGAAGACCCCACATGCCGCGGAGCGGCTGGGCCCCATGAGCCATGGCCGCTGAGCCTGCACGTCCGGAGCCTGTGCTCCGCGATGGGAGAGGCCACAACAGTGAGAGGCCCATGTACTGCCAAAAAAAAAAAACTGTGTTGGCTATAGCTAAAGTACAGTGAAGAGGAAAATTTGTAGCACTGAATACACATAGTAGAAAAGAATAAAAGCTAAAATAAATGACCTAAGCTTCCATCTCAAGGAGCTACAAAAAGAATAGAAAACTACACCAAAGAAGGTAAAAGAAAAGAAATAAAGAAAATAAAATTTTTAATAATGAATCAGAAGATCAAGAAAAACAACGTTAATTCTTAGAGAAGATTAGTAAAATTGATAAACCCCTAGTAGAAATGACAAAGAAAAATACAGAAATCATAAATAAAATAATCAATTTTGCAGTTAAATGGCCTTTTGCCCATAGGGGTTAAAGGCCATGGGAATAGCCCTCCCACCATAAACAAGTAGAAAAGAAAACAAAATGTATTTAACAACTATGTCAGACATTGGACAATTGGCAGCACAGAAGTGTAATTCCCCAAGAAAAAAAGGGAACCCTAGGATTGTCCCAGCTTACCGCCTTGGGGAAGTTTCCAAGCCACAGAGCAAGGAGAGGGAACTCATATGAAGCTTCATAGACTCGCTGAGTTAGGGAGACAGAGACAGACCTTCAAGGAAGCCAAGGTGCTAGACTTTGTAAGGCAATTATACCAAACTGAAGGAAGTTGGACAGAGAGAGGGATCCAGAAATCTGCAGAGGCTCTCTAGATCTTTGACAAGTTCCAGTCTACAAGTATGTGAAATGAAATTCCAAGGGACCAGGGAAAAATACACTGGACAGCAACAGAAATCCAGAATAACACATTGGGGAGAAGTAGTGTTCTACCTGCCAGAGTTGAGACACTTTGTACATAAGATATTGTATAGAGTCAAGTATTAATTCTGGAGCTAAATTAGCCATAGAGTAAAGGTATTCTGGATCCATCCTAATAACAAAGCTTAAAAGCAAGCCTTGATATTGACAAAATACTACCTTATGAAGATAGATCATGGCTACATGAGGGTTTATTATACTATTCTGTTTTAATGAATGCTTAAAATTCTCCATGCAAAGGCTAAAAGAATTATTTGAAACTTCATTTATAAGTCTGTTATTTGAAACACATAAAAATCACTATGGCTTTTCAATCCAATTCACAGAAGCCTATTGACAGAAAATACCTTAAACCTTATATTAAAAGACTATTTCAAATATACCCAACAACAAAATGCTATTTCTTTGGGGGAAAACACACACATTCTGAATTTTAAGTAAGATAAATTAAGTGGGTTAATACTCTTCAGCTTTGGTCAATACTTGATCCTACATCTACTTTAGAGAAATCTATCTGGATCAGTAAAGTTGCCAAGTGTTTTAAACTGCAAAACCAAGGTTAACTGTCCTCACTAGGGGCAGAGGATGAAGCCTCTAGTTGCTATAGACCAAGTGTTTGTAAACAGGGTTTGTTTGTATATTTCTGACACAGTAATTCCCTATTCATAGTGTCCTAACTGAAGAAGAATCTTTCTTATCAGAATTTCAGATACACTTACTTGGACCTAAAACTTGCATTAAGTTTTACAACTGAATTATCAGAATTCAAAGCTGGTAAATAAAAATCAAAGCCAATCCTGCATTTATTTGATATTTAATGCTCTAAAATATGCAAAATAATACACTTGTTTAGTATATCTCTTTAGCAAAATGCTGTAGGGCATGATATTTGCCCCTATTATTACTAAGGACTTCTACATGATAAGAAGTATGTCAGCTATATTCATCTATTTTATCTCTTTTAATTCTCCAGAGTATTTAAACATATAGTTGTTACTGTCATCACCTTTTGGTGTTTGGTGGGAATTTTTTTTCTTGCTTTGGGGGCAGGCAAGTTGGGTTATTTTTTTGGTTTGGTTTGGTTTGGTTTTTGCTTTGAGAAAACTGAACTCTGAAAAGAGGCCACAGAACCAATGTGTGATAGAGCTGAAATCTGAACCGACAATTGTCCACGTCCTTTCAACTACAGCCCACTGCCAGTAAGATCTGACTGCAGTATCATTTTCCAATAAAACCTATAAAAAAGAAAATAAATATCTATACAGATCCATTTCTAAAACATTATCAAAAGATTTAACCCCACCTTATTATAAGCAGATCCAGTCAACTAAATATCTTGGAATTCTCATGTCAATCTTCAAAAATGCCCAATCATCATCTCTAGTCCCCCCATTTTTAAGAGAAGACATTAAAAGGCAGAACTGGGAAGAAAAAAAAGCAAAAAAAAATATATATATATGCAGAATGCCACTGCCTCCCCTGCTAAAAAAGCATATAACCCACCCACTGTGGCAAAGGTTAAGTCATTTAGTCAAGTTGAAAGATCTTCAAAGACTTCTCAGATCCAGATAAGCCCATATGTTACCAAAATTCTGTGAAAAAGCCATTACTTTCCAATCTGCTGCTCATGTTTAAGATACAGAACACACAAATGCTTGGCATCACTCATCAGTCTTCCTAAATTTTCACACCAAATAATCAAGATCCACCAATAACTCTACTGTCTAAAAGTCCTAGAAATGTCTTTATGCCATCAGTACTTGGTTCACTTGTTAAATCTGAAAGTAACCATAAAAGACCATTCAGTTACTGTACAATAAGTGTTAATTTGCTAATTTCTTCACAGGTAATCAATTAAAATGTAAAATATTGGATAAAATTAGTTTCACTAAATTTAACAGCTGCTCCATAAGCATAATTAGTTTCACAAGGGCCATATGTATTCTGAACAGAGACAGAGTTGAAACAGACAGATTTTAAGTAAGTCTGAGAAAATCTGCATTTAATTAGCAGGTGGGCACTACAACTGCATAACGTTTTTATACATTTATATTTATGAAGTGACAGAAGATCTAAAGGCTTTTAAAATGGCGTTTATTGTTTGAATGGGAACTGTTTTGCTGCATGCTAAAGTGATTTAAATCCTTATAGTTCTGCTTTGAAAAAAATCATAAATGGTGAAAGAAAACATGTGGAAAACTGTAAAACTAGAAAGAATTTGCGACAAAAAACAGATACACATACCATAACTAAAAGGAAACTACACTTAATTAAATGTACACTACATCTGGAATATCAGCCTAATAAAACGTGAAACTATTAATTTTCATTGTTCTAAAGGAAATGAGGTCAGTGCCATTTAATAATTCCTCCAATAACATTGGACTAACTCATTGGACTGTATGGTCTGGATACCATCTAATCTTAAAATGCTATATACTTTACAATATCCTTAAGTCAAACTTTTTAAATAAAGACATTTAAATTACAAAGGAGTAAAAGAATACAATCAGCAAATGAAATTCTTTAGCAGCTGGTAGCTACCAGCATTATATTTTAAACCTTATAACTTTTGGATGAGGTTTTTCATGGTTGCCCATAATAAGTATGAGATCACACTTGTTAGCTCTTATTAGCACTAAAATCACCACTTTAAAGATAGAAATAGAATATATAATTCAAAAAATTAAAATGATGTTTGCCTGGCCAATAATTTCATTGGTAGGCTATATTTATCATTTCAAGTTTTAAATGTACAAAAATAAGGTATTTTTTCAAAGGTGAAGTTTTTTTTTTAATAAATTTATTTATTTTTGATTTTTTTATTTATTTATTTTTGGTTGCATTGGATCTTCATTGTTGTGTGCGGGCTTTCTCTAGTTGCAGCAAGCGGCGGCTACTCTTCGTTGCAGTGCACGGGCTTCTCACTGCAGTGGTTTCCCTTGTTGCAGAGCACGGGCTCTAGGCGCGCGGGCTTCAGTGGTTGTGGCACATGGGCTCAGTAGTTGTGGTTTGCAGGCTCTACAGCACAGGCTCAGTAATTGTGGCGCACGGGCTCAGCTGCTCCGCGGCATGTGGGATCTTCCCAGACCAGGGCTCAAACCCATGTCCCCTGCACTGGCAG
>NW_006780657.1:0-222 GCF_000442215.2 Lipotes vexillifer | reverse complement strand
GTAACAACTGACACTGAAGAAATACAAAGGATCATGAGAGATTACTACAAGCAACTATATGCCCATAAAATGGAGAACCTGGAAGAAAGAGACAAATTCTTAGAAAAGCACAACCTTCCGAGACTGAACCAGGAAGAAATAGAAAGTATAGACAGACCCATCACAAGCACTGAAATTGAAACTGTGATTAAAAATCTTCCAACAAACAAAATCCCAGGACCA
>NW_006780656.1:0-266 GCF_000442215.2 Lipotes vexillifer | reverse complement strand
GGGTGAGTGAATGCATAACCATGTTAAATTGAGTATGTCTGTACTGGAACGAATGTGTGCATGTGTCAGTCTGTCTATGAATGGGAGTAAGTCTGTGAGCATGTTCATATGAGTGAATGTGTAACTTGTGGATGTATGTGATCATGTCTGTGTAAGAGTGAATGGAGCCTGTTCACATGTCAGTGAGGTAATGTGTGTTTCTGTGGGTTCACGTGTATGAGTGAACTTGTAGGCATGTGCATGATGGTAGCATGTTCATCTGTGAG
>NW_006780655.1:0-293 GCF_000442215.2 Lipotes vexillifer | reverse complement strand
GGCTGCACCTGCTGAGGAGGCAAGAGACTTTTTCTTCCCTCTTTGTTTCCTGGTGCGCGAGGACAGGGGTTTTAAGAGCGCTGCCTAAAGCAACTCCAGAAAAGGGTGCGAAAAAAAAAGCCCCGCACTCCATGCCCCTCCCTCCCCCCGGCCTGAGTGCGCCAGAGCCCCCGAGTCAGTGGCTCCTTTAACCCCGTCCTGTCTGAGCAAAAAACAGACGCCCACCAGCAACCTACACGCAGAGGCAGGGCCAAATCGAAAGCTGAGCCCCTATGAGCTGTGAGAACAAAGAA
>NW_006780654.1:0-230 GCF_000442215.2 Lipotes vexillifer | reverse complement strand
TGCTCTCAAAGTCCACCTCCTCAATTTGGGATGATTCATTGTCTAAAGGAGGGAAGGAAGGAATGAATGAAAGAAAGAAAGAAAAAGAAAGAAAGAAAGAAAAGTATAATAAAGTTATTAAAATTAAAATTCATTATTAAGCAAAAAAATAAAAAACAAACAAACAATGGACGGATAGAACCCTAGGATAAATGGTGGAAGCAAAGCTATACAGACAAGATCTCACACAG
>NW_006780653.1:0-1683 GCF_000442215.2 Lipotes vexillifer | reverse complement strand
CCCGTGTCCCCTGCATCAGCAGGCGGACTCTCAACCACTGCGCCACCAGGGAAGCCCAAGGACCATATCTTGACTTGGTTACATCTCCAGTGACCCTATTGCCAATAAGGTCACATTCTGAGGAGGTACTGGGGGACAGGACGCTAACGTGGTTTTCTAGATGACACAATTCAACTCATAACAAATTCCTTCCAAGTAGCTCTGAAAGGGCCCAGGGGTGCCCCTGGGTGGTCATGATCTTGTATTCTTTGTTTTCACACATTTTTCTCCTCTCCTGTTTTGGTTTGATCCAGTGGCGTCTCTCATGTTGCCACCAAGGTCAGTATGCTTCTGCAAAATACACTCAAACCTGCAAAGAAGCACCAGTGGGACAATGCCCACTGAAGGTGCCAGCATCCCCTTGATGCCACTGCAGTCTGGTGTCCTGTCCTGTGCCCTCTCTGATCCAGCTATAGGTTGGTCTCCTGTGTCCATTCTGAGTCCTCACATGTCCCACATTGTGACCTGACTCCTGACTGTACCTCCCCTAGCACTGTTTGTAGACGTACTACCTTACACTTTGCTTTTGTCCATCCCTCTGCAGGTCCTGCTCCCTAAGCTCAGCTGGGCTGGAGGACAATCACAGTGACAGATGCTGTCTGGGATTTAATCATCCCTCTCACTGACACTGACCTTGAACTAGAGTCCTTGAACTAAATTTGTGAGCTTCACCTCTCTCTTCTACTGGTCCAATGGCTGCTATGATGCCCTTTGGTACAAATAAAACCTCTGCTAACTCAGACATGCCTGGACATATCAACATAAATCCTAGAGTGAATGCAGCTTAGCTTCTCAAGCCAAGACCGTGGCTCCCTATGAAATATATTTAAAGTAATTTTATACAAAAATTTATCCACAGCATGATGCTTGGCATTGGTAACCGTGAGGTTGGGCTATTGGATAGATCTGCTGCTCAAGATTTGAAATATATCTTCTACCCTATGAGAAAGGGCTTTCTACATACACTCCACATTTAGTCTGTACTGTCCTCCTCTTTCCAAGCCTACTGAATCCAGCAAGATGTTTGATTTCAGTCCTCAGCCCCTTACAGCCAGTCATAGCCTCTCCCTACAGATAACACAACCATGCCCAGTAATATTCAGCTCTAGTACATCTTGATTTCTTTTTTTTTTTAAGAGGCCCTATCATTAAAGTAATTATAAATGTTTGTACCTAATCTTCACTTTAACAGTTTTCACTTTCACCACAGTAAGAAAAGGGTTGACTGTAATAATATCTGGGTGTCTTTGATTCTAGCCTTTCTCCAGGTGTGATACCTTTCTTCCCTACCAAAATGTCAATCCAAAGTTAGTTAATCAATTAATCAATCACCAAATATTTGTTGGGTATTTCTTATGTGTCCTGCATTAGCAAAAAACAAACACAAGGAAATTATCTTTTCAGTAATTATTATTTTAAATTCTTCAAACCCAAATGATGTAAAATCATTCATTCCAGAAGTCCTGAGCATCTACTACGTGTCAGATACTGTGCCAGGCACTAGGGGATACAGCAGAGCAAAACACACATAATCTCTTTCTTCTTAGAATCTACCATCTGTTGGGGAAACTGGATCTTAAAAATCTTACAACTAGGGCTTCCCTGGTGGCGCAGTGGTTGAGAGTCCGCCTGCCGATGCAGGGG
>NW_006780652.1:0-257 GCF_000442215.2 Lipotes vexillifer | reverse complement strand
AGATTTCTATCAGTAACCATATTTGAATTTCATAAAGTTCTTAGTCACCTTTCCTGCGAAAAGGAAGTAAAATGTCAAGAGGGAGAAGCAGCAATCCACATCCCCTCGTTTTAGGTCCACAGTATGGGAACCAATTTTTTGGTGATTCTTGGGGGAAAAGAGCTCCACATGACGGCTGCAATTTTGATGGCTGTGTCCTTCAGAGTGCCCAGAGCCTAACAGAAGCAGAATGCAATTAGTAAAGGCTCTACTTCTCA
>NW_006780651.1:0-2710 GCF_000442215.2 Lipotes vexillifer | reverse complement strand
AAGAAGAAGATCCATACAGGTAGACCCTAAACCTGGGTTGTGAGTAGGACAACTCACAATCTGGGAAACCTAGTCCTGAGGTCCAGAATAGAGGAGACAAACCCCCTTGCCTCCTGGGAAATCTACTGAGACAGATAGAAGGGCTGGAGAAACCTAGACTCTATTCATGAAGAGTGTGAACATGTTGGCTTGCTAAAAATCAGAGAAGAGAGAGCCTTGCACTGGCTGCTGCCACCTCATTATACTTCCCAATCTGAAGGGGTGAACATCCCAGCTCTACTACTTCCACATCACAGCATAGCAAAAGATCAAGGCAAAGATTCAGTCTAGCTACAAAGAGACAGACCCAGGTGCCTGGGGTGTGATATAGGCAGAGCCGTGGACACCATTCAATGCATGCACTGGTGTGGGTGGCAAGTCTGTGTAGACACTGTCAGCTTGTGCACAAGGAGGTGAAACTAGATGGGTAAGCCGTCAGTGTACACAGTGGTCGGCACCACAAGAATGTGCTAACACTGAATCTTGGTCAGACAGGACCTGGGCAGGAATATGCAGTGTTTCCTTGCCCAGCAAATGCACCCTGGCTCCACCCACTCCATGCCGTAGCTTAGCCCTAGATCTGGGGCAGACAGGTCCTGGGAGAAGTCTTCCATAGAGGCAGCCCAGATCTCAGGAAGCACAAAGGCCACCTCTATTCCCGCAGCCACAGCCCTAAATCCCAAACCCCAGCCTACTCCACATCAAAGCCTTGCACTAGATCTGGGACAAACACAGCAGAGAAAGGACTCGATCTTGGGCTGCTTCTGAGCAGAACCATGGACACATACATGGGCAGTGCATAAGTTTGCTGAGACCTCATTGGCCTCACATGCTTCAGCAATCACTTCCTTTAAGGTAGGACATTCACTCAAGGACAATGGAGCCTAATGGACTCTAACCCTTAGGGCTTCTACCCTAAGAATTGCGGAGCAGACACCATGCCACACAGGTTACAGGTACAGAGATAGCCATGAAGCAAAGAGGAAGACCTGCCTCACATCCAGCACAGTCTCTGGACACCACAACACCAACCACACCCCTTATCAAGGGGATAACAGTCAGCACATTCTGAGGAAAGATGTGGCTGGCAACCATACCAAAACCAGCCCTTGCACCAAAAGTATTGGACATACAGTCTACACAGGGATGTTCCCAAATTAAAACACCCCTTCAAGGCCTCAGTAGTTAACTGTTTCTCCTAAATTTATATAGAGAGAGGAAGTTATGAAAATGCAGAGGAACTACTCCCAATTAACAATAAGAGAAATCTCCTAAGAGAACAAAAAAGGAAACAGACCTCACCAATCTACTACACTGCAAGTTAAAAAGAGGGTAATTACAATGCTAAAGGAATTAAGAAAGGTTATCAATAGAAATGCAGATCACTGTAACGAGGAACTAGAAACTTTAAAGATGAACCAATCAAAAATAGACAAGTCAATTGTTGAGATAAAGACCAATCTAGAAGTGATGTTATTGCACATTAAGTAATGCAGAAAAACAAATAAGTGATCTGGAAGATAGAATAATAGAAATCATCCAATCAGAACAGCAGACAGAAAGACAAGTAAAAAAAAAAGTAAAAGCAACATATGAGACTTACGGGTTAATATAAAGTATGGCAACCTATGCATAATAGGGGTTCCAGAGGGAGAAGAGAGAGAGGGGGGATCAAAAATGTATTTGAAGAAATTATGGCTGAAAAGTGTCCAAACCTAAAGAAAGAAATAGGTATCCAGTTATAGGAAACACAGAGGGTCCCAAACAAGACAAACTCAAACCGTTTCACACCAAGACATGTTTTAATTAAAAAGGTGAAATTTAAAGAGAGGATTGTAAAGGCAGCAAGAGAAAAACAAAGAGTCAGTTACAAAGGAACCCCCGTGAGGTTATCAGCTGATTTCTCTGAAGAAATTTGCAGGCTGGAGTGTCATGATATATTCAAAGTCTTCAAACAGAAAAGCCTGCAATGTAGGATACACTACCTAGCAAGATTATCATTTAGTAGAGAAGGAGAGATAAAGAATTTCTCAGACAAGAAAAAACTAAAACAACTCGGAACTACTGAACCTACAATAAAATAAATATTGATGGGTCTTCTCTAAATAGAAGAGAAGTAAGAATCTATAGGAAAGGGAAAATAACAATACGAAAGCTAAATATATAAAAGGATTGAAGATCACTTAAATAAACCAGTACATAGATTAAAAGACAGACAATTGTAAAAGCAATTATAACTACAATTAATAGTAAAAGGGTAAGTATGAAGATGCAAAATAGGATATCAAAATCACAAAATGTGGGGGAGGGGAGTATAAAAATGTAGATCTTTTAGAATGAGTTTGAACTTGAATGACTATCAGTTTAAAGAAGATATGTATAGTTATGGGACAACATACTTGTACTACATGATAAGCACAAATCAAAAACATACAGTAGAATCACAGAGAATAACAAGAAAGTAATTCAAGCATACTACAAAAGAAAATCATCAAACCACAGAAGGAAAAACAAAAAGAAGGAGAAATGAACAAAGAAGAACTACAAAAACAACTGGAAAACAAGGATTAAAATGTCTGTAATTACATACCTATCAATAATTACTTTAAATGTCAATGGGATAAATATGCTGATCAAAAGACACAGAGTTAGAGATTGTATAAAAAAAAAA
>NW_006780650.1:0-224 GCF_000442215.2 Lipotes vexillifer | reverse complement strand
CCCGTGAGCCATGGCCACTGAGCCTGCGCATCCGGAGCCTGTGCTCCGCAACAGGAGAGGTCACGGCAGTGAGAGGCCCTCATACCGCAAAAATTAAAAAATTAAAAAACTACAGTGAGGTATCACCTCACACCAGTCAGAATGGCCATTATCACAAAAATCTGAAATTCCATATATATGTGTTAGCATACGGTATTTGTCTCTCTCTTTCTGACTTACTTCAC
>NW_006780649.1:0-292 GCF_000442215.2 Lipotes vexillifer | reverse complement strand
TTGTAGACAGCATATATATGGGTCTTGTTTTTGTATCCATTCAGCCAGTCTGTGTGTTTTGGTGGGAGCATTCAATCCACTTCCATTTAAGGTAATTATTGATATGTATGTTCCTATTCCCATTTTCTTAATTGTTTTTGGTTTTTTATTGTAGGTCTTTTCCTTCTCTTGTGTTTCTGGCATAGAGAAGTTCCTTTAGCATTTGTAATGCTGGTTTGGTGGTGCTGAACTCTCAGCTTTTGCTTGTCTGTAAAGGTTTTAATTTCTGCATCAAATCTGAATGAGATCCTTG
>NW_006780648.1:0-4729 GCF_000442215.2 Lipotes vexillifer | reverse complement strand
ACCCTAACCCGTTGTCGTACCCTATCCTATATCCAAAACCGTTCCCATTCCCTAACCCGAACATTAACCCTAATCCTAACCATAATGCTAACCTTAAACCTTACCTTTAGCCTTACCCTAGACCTTGACCTAAACCTAACCCATACGCTAACACTCACCCGTGGCCTAAAATGTACACTAAACCTAAACCGTTGTTGTACCCTAACCTGTACCCTAAACTGTCCCCATTCCCTAATCCTAACCCTAACACTAACCGTTACCCGAAGCCTTACCCGAACCCGTGCCCTAATCCTAGCCCGTACACTAACACTAACCCATGCCCTAACACGTACGCTAACCCTAAATCGTTGTCGTACCCTAACCTGTACACTAAACTGTCCCCGTTCTTAATCCTAACCCTAACCCGATCCTTAACACTAACCCTAACCCTTACCCTTAGCCTTACCCTAAACCATGTCCTAAACCTACCGGTATGCTAACAGTAACCCATGCCCGAACACGTACGCTAACCCTAAACAGTTCTCGTACCCTAAACTGTACCCTAAACCGTCCCCATTCCCTAACCCTAACCCTAACGCTTACACTTAGCCTTACCCTAAAACGTGCCCTAAACTTAACCCGTATGCAAACACTAATCTGTGCCCTAAAACGTAAGCTAACCCTAAACCATTGTCGTACCCTAACTTGTACCCTAAACCGTCCCCGTTCCATAACCCTAACCCCAACCCTAACCTTAACCCTTACCGTTAGCCTTACCCTAAACCGTGCCCTTATCCTAGCCCGTACGGTAACACTATCCCATGCCATAACATGTACGCTACCCTAAACCATTGTCGTACCCTAACGTATAACCTAAATCGTCCCCATTCCCTAACTCTAACCCTAACCCTAACCCTAACACTAACCCTTACCCTTAGCCTTACCCTAAACCCTGCCCTAATCCTAACCCGTACGCTAACACTAACCTGTGCCCTAATACGTACGCTAAACCTAAAGCGTTGCTGTACCCTATCCTGTACCCTAAAGTGTCCCCATTCACTAACACTAACTCTACCCATAACCCTAAACCTAACCCTTACCCGAAGCCATACACTAATCCGTGCCCTAATCCTAACCCGTATGCTAACACTAACCCATGCCCTAACACGTACGCTAAACCTAAACCATTGTCGTACCCTAACTTGTACCCTAAACCGTCCCCATTCCCTAAACCTAACACTAAGCCTAATGCTAACCCTAACCCTTATCGTTACCTTTACCCTAAACCCTGCCCTAATCGTAACCCGTACAATAACACTAACCCAGGCCCTAATATGAACGCTAAACCTAAAGCATTGTCGTACCCTAACCTATACCCTAAACTGTTCCCGTTCCCTAACCCTAAACCTTACCCGAAGCCTTACCCTAACCCGTGCCCTAATCCTAAGCCATATGCTAACGCTAACCCGTGCCCTAACACGTACGCAAACCCTAAAGCTTTGCCATACCCTAACCTGTACCCTATACTGTCCCCGTTCCCTAACCCTAACCCTAACCCTTACCCTTAGCTTTACCCTAAACTGTGCCCTAATGCTAACCCGTACGCTAACAGTAACACATGCCCTATCACATACGCTAACCCTAAACCGTTGTCGTACCCTAACCTGTACCCTAAACCGTCCCGTTACCTAACCCTAACACTAAGCCTAACGCTAACCCTAACCCTTACCATTAGCCTTACCCTAAACCCTGCCCTAATCGTAACCCGTACAATAACACTAATCCATGCCCTAATATGAATGCTAAACCTAAAGCATTGTCATACCCTAACCTGTACCCTAAACTGTCCCCGTTTTCTAACCCTAACCCTAACCCTAAACCTTACCCGAAGCCTTACCCTAACCCGTGCCCTAATCCTAAGCTGTACGCTAACACTAAACCATGCCCTAACACGTACGCTAACCCTAAATCATGGTCGTACCTTAATCTGTACCCTGAACCATCCCCGTTCCCTAACCCTAACCCTAAACCCAATCCTAATCCTAAACCTTACCGGTAGCCTTACCCGAACCGCGCCCTAATCCTAACCCGTACGCTAACACTAACCCTTGGCCTAATACGTACGCTAACCCTAAACCGATGTCGTACCCTAACCTGTACCCTAGACTGTCCCCATTCTCTAACCCTAAACCTAAACCGTTTTCGTACCCTAACCTATAACTTAACCGTCCCCATTACCTAACCCTAACCCTAACTTTAACCATTACCCGAAGCCTTACCCTAACCCGTAACCTAATCCTAACCCGCACGCTAACACTAACCCATGCCCCAACACTTACACTAACCCTAAACTGTTGTCGTACCCTAAAGTGTACCCTAAACCGTCCCAGTTCCCTAACCCTAACCCTAACACTAACACTTACCCAAAGCCCTACCCTAACCCGTGCCCTAATCCTAACCCGTACGCTAACACTAACCCGTACCCCAACACTTACGCTAACCCTAAACCGTTGTCATACCCTAACCTGTACCCTAAACTGACCCCGTTCCCTAACCCTAACCCTAACCCTAAACTTACCCCTTACTGTTAGCTTTACCCTAAACCGTGCCTTAATCCTAACTCGTACGCTAACACTAAACCGTGCCCTAACACGTACGCTAACCCTAACCCGTTGTCATACCCTATCCTATATCCAAAACCGTTCCCGTTCCCTAACCCGAACACTAACCCTAATCCTAACCATAATGCTAACTCTAAACCTTACCTTTAGCCTTACCCTAGACCTTGACCTAAACCTAACCCATACGCTAACACTAACCCGTGGCCTAAAATGTACACTAACCCTAAACCGTTGTTGTACCCTAACCTGTACCCTACACCGTCCCCTTTACCTAACCCTAACCCTAGCCCTAACCATAATGCTAACTCTAAACCTTACCTTTAGCCTTACCCTAGACCTTGACCTAAACCTAACCCATACGCTAACACTAACCCGTGGCCTAAAATGTACACTAACCCTAAACCGTTGTTGTACCCTAACCTGTACCCTAAACTGTCCCCATTCCCTAAAACTAATTCTACCTATACCCCTAAACCTAACCCTTACCCGAAGCCTTACCCGACCCCGTGCCCTAATCCTAACCCGTATGCTAACACTAACCCATGCCCTAACACGTACGCTAACCCTAACCCGTTGTCATACCCTATCCTATATCCAAAACCGTTCCCGTTCCCTAACCCGAACACTAACCCTAATCCTAACTATAATGCTAACTCTAAACCTTACCTTTAGCCTTACCCTAGACCTTGACCTAAACCTAACCCATACGCTAACACTAACCCGTGGCCTAAAATGTACACTAACCCTAAACCGTTGTTGTACCCTAACCTGTACCCTAAACTGTCCCCATTCCCTAAAACTAATTCTACCTATACCCCTAAACCTAACCCTTACCCGAAGCCTTACCCGACCCCGTGCCCTAATCCTAACCCGTACGCTAACACTAACCGGTGCCCTAATACGTACGCTAAAGCTAAAGCGTTGTTGTACGCTATCCTGTACCCTAAACTGTCCCCATTCCCTAAAACTAATTCTACCTATAACCCTAAACCTAACCCTTACCCGAAGCCTTACACTAATCCGTATCCCTAATCCTAACCCGTATGCTAACACTAACCCGTTCCCTAACACCTACGCTAACCCTAAACTGTTGTCGTACCCTAACCTGTACCCTAAACCGCCCCCGTTACCTAACCCTAACCCTAACCCTAATTCTTAACCTTAGCCTTACCCTAAACCGTGTCCTAAACCTAACCCGTACGCTAACACTAAGCCGAGCCCTAACACGTACGCTAAGCCAAAACCGTTGTCGTACACTAACCTGTACCCTAAACTGTCCCCGTTACCTAACCCTAACCATAACCCTAACCCTAACACTTACCCTTAGTCTTACCCTAAACTGTGCCCTAAACCTTACCCGTATGGTAACACTAACCCATCCCCTAACACGTACGCTAACCCTAAACTGTTGTCGTACACTAACCTGTACGCTAAACCGTCCCCGTTCCCTAACACTAACCCTTAGCCTAACCCTTACCCGAAGCCTTACCCAAACCCATGCCCTAATCCTAACCCGTACGCTAACACTAACCTGTGCTGTAACAGGTACGCTAAACCTCAACCATTGTCGTACCCTAACCTGTACACTAAAACATCCCCGTTCGCTAACCCTAAGCCTAAGCCTAACCCTAACACTTACCCTTAGCCTTACCAGAAACTGTACCCTAATCCTAATCCGTACGCTATCACTAACGTGTGCCCTAATACGTACGCTAACCCTAAAGCGTTGTTGTACACTAACATGTACCGTAACCTGTCTCCGTTCCCTAACCATAACCATAAACCTAACCCTAACACTTACCCGAAGCCTTACCCTACCCTGTGCCCTATTCCTAACCTGTATGCTAACACTAAACTGTGCCCTAACACATATGCTAACCCTAAACTGTTGTCGTACACTAACCTGTACCCTAAACCGTCCCTTTTCCCTAACCCTAACCTTAACCATAAACTTAACCCTTACCCGAAGCTTTACCCTAACCTGTGCCCTAACACGTACGCTAACTCTAAACCGCTGTCATACTCTAATCTGTACCCTAAACCATCCCCGTTACGTAACCCTAACGCTAACCCTTACCCTATCCTGTGCCCTAATCCTAACCCGTACGCTCACACTGACCCGTGCCCTA
>NW_006780647.1:0-291 GCF_000442215.2 Lipotes vexillifer | reverse complement strand
AATGTAACCATGAGTCCTGTCACCGTGGGCACTTTCACCATGAGTTTTGCATCTATGGGTTTTATGAACATGGGCACGGTCACCATGAGCACTATCAACCTAAGCACTGTCACTATGGGCACTATCACCTTGGGCACTATCACTACGAGAACTGTCACCCTGTGCACTGTCACCATGAGTCAGGTCACCATGGCTACTGCCAATGTGCGCACTCTCACCATGAGCACACTCACCAGAAAGACTCTCACCATGGGCACTATCACCATGAGCACTGTCACTATGGGCAGTATC
>NW_006780646.1:0-371 GCF_000442215.2 Lipotes vexillifer | reverse complement strand
GAATAAATAGAATCCTTTCAAAATCTGTTTTAAAGGGCAGTTATTTCCTTCTGACTCATTTAAGTTACCTGCAAGAAAAAGACAATCTCCTGAATCCTTGCTTAAAAGGCTTTTAATATAAAGCAGATAATTTTTTGCAGCATTTCCCAAACTTTTCATTATCAAATTGGCTGAGGCTTCTGAACGATTATCATTTCACAAGAATATCTCCATTTTCACCTTTTTTAAAAGAATTGGCCTCGTAGATGTGCCCTTAAAACAGAGCTTCACTCTCAGCATATTTTAAATTTTGTATTCAAACAGTGTGCAGAAAACAGGATCAGGGAATTCAGCCATAAAAGTGAATGGATTACTGATACATGCTACATCAT
>NW_006780645.1:0-729 GCF_000442215.2 Lipotes vexillifer | reverse complement strand
TTCTTTTTCATTTATTTCTGATCTGATCTTTATGATTTCTTTCCTTCTGCTAACTTTTTTTTTGTTCTTCTTTCTCTAATTGCCTTACATGTAAGATTAGGTTGCTTATTTTAGATGTTTCTTGTTTATTGAGGTAGGATTGTATTGCTATAAACTTTGCTCGTAGAACTGCTTTTGCTGCATTCCATAGGTTTTGGGTCGTCGTGTTTTCATTGTCATTTGTTTCTAGTTAGTTTTTGATTTCCTCTTTGATTTCTTCAGTGATCTCTTGGTTATCAAGTAGTGTTTTGTTTAGCCTCCATGTGAATGTATTTTTTACAGACTTTTTCCTCTTATTGATATCTAGTCTCATAGCGTGTGGTCAGAAAAGATACTTTATACAATTTCAGTTTTCTTAAATTTACCAAGGTTTGATTTGGAGAATGTTCCATGAGCACTTGAGAAGAAAGTGGATTCTGTTTTTTTTGGATGGAATGTCCTATAAATATCAAATAAGTCCATCTAGTTTAATGTGTCATTTAAAGCTGTGTTTCCTTATTTCTTTTCATTTTGGGTGATCTGTCCATTGGTGAAAGTGGGGTGTACAGTCCCCTACTATGATTGTGTTACTGTTGATTTCCCCTTTTATGGCTGTTAGCATTTGCTTTATATATTGAGGTGAACCTGTGTTGAGTGCATAAATATTTACAATTGTTATATCTTCTTCTTGGATTGATCCCTTGATCATTA
>NW_006780642.1:0-531 GCF_000442215.2 Lipotes vexillifer | reverse complement strand
CCTCGCACAGAAACGAAGACCCAACACAGCCAAAAATAAATAAATAAATAAATAAATTTATATTAAAAAAAAAGTCACAGAAAAAGGCAGCTCCCATTCTACCATTTAACAGCTTAGAATACTATTCACAGGTCATGAAAATTGCTAAACGTTAAAAAAGGGAAACACTTAAAAACAAAAAGAATTTCATAGGAAGAAGTTTGACTTAGACTATATCTGAAAATGAAAACTAAAAACTATAAAAATAATTTAATCTTATATGTAACAAAATTTAGGTTACTGTAGAAACTATGGGCTGGTCCTTGAAATGTACAAAGACTGAATCAAGTATTGTTTTTTTGTTGTTGTTTGTTTGTTTGGAGGGCACGTAATTTTTTCAACAAAAGTTAACGACACAGAACACTTACAAGGTAGAAATGCTCAGAGTTTCAATGATTTTTCCGTAATGCCTTTCTTTTTAAAATAATTATTTATTTATTTATTTATGGCTGCATTGGGTCTTCACTGCTGGGTGCAGGCTTTCTCTAGTTG
>NW_006780640.1:0-201 GCF_000442215.2 Lipotes vexillifer | reverse complement strand
CTGATTGCTGTGGCTAAAACTTCCAAAACTATGTTGAATAAGAGTGGTGAGAGTGGGCACCTTGTCTTGTTCCTGACCTTAGTGGAAATGCTTAATTTTTTCGCCATTGAGGATGATGTTGGCTGTGGGCTTGACATGTACGGCCTTTATTATATTGAGGAAAGTTCCCTCTACACCTACTTTCTGCAGGATTTTTATCAT
>NW_006780639.1:0-2449 GCF_000442215.2 Lipotes vexillifer | reverse complement strand
CGGACCAGGGCACGAACCCGTGTCCCCTGCATCGGCAGGCGGACTCTCAACCCCTGCGCCACCGGGGAAGCCTGAAACTGACATTTTGTATACAAAAAATTATTTTTCTCACTCTTTTCAGTTCTTTGATGGCTGAAAGGTAGTAAAGGCTAATGAATTGAGCCTAATTTAATGCATTCTGTTTTATTTCTTTTGTTTGAATTTCAAAATATACTTGAGAAAATTATCTTTTGACACCTTAATAATCTAAAGATCACCTAAGAATAAGGTCATGCCTATGAAGTACTTTGATTAACTTGGAATAAAGTGCTTTTAGTACTGGTTTTCCTTTTAGCAAAATGAACTTTTCTTATTTTGTTCAGCAAAGCCATGAAGTTCTCAAGGGTCTCTTTTCCAAGTCAGCAGAATATGTGACAGACATGTCCGTGCCATCCCCCTTGAAAGACGACAAAAAGTATCTGATCCGGATTTTGTTAGAGAGCTTTTCTTCCAATAAACTGGGTAACCCAAACTGCAAGGTAATTTATAGGAGTTATTTTAAAATACAGTTAAAATTTTTAAAAATCATTCTACATTTATAAGCTGAATTGTAGCTAGTAGTCATGATGGTTTTTTCTTTACTGTTTTTTTAATTAATTTATTTTTGGCTGTGTTGGGTTTTCGTTGCTGTGCGCGGGCTTTGTCTAGTTGCGGCGAGAGGGGGCTGCTCTTCGTTGCAGTGCGCGGGCGTCTCATTGCTGTGGCTTCTCGTTCTGGAGCACGGGCTCTAGGCACGTGGGCTTCAGTAGCTGTGGCTCGCGGGCTCTAGAGCGCAGGCTCAGTAGTTGAGGTGCACGAGCTTAGTTGTTCCGCGGCATGTGGGGTCTTCCCGGACCAGGGTTCGAACCTGTGTCCCCTGCATTGGCAGGTGGAGTCTTAAACCACTGTGCCACCAGGGAAGCCCCATGACTAGTTCTTTTTTAAAACTAACCTTTCCAAAGGCGATGTTTAGTGAAGAAAATTCACAGCCTGAAAGTTGAGGATTATGTTTTATTCGGCAGCCTTTCTGAGGACTTGAAGCCTGGGAGGCAGCCTCTCAGGTAGCTCTGAGGGACTGCTCCGAAGAGGTGAAGGAGAAGCCAGGATGTATAGGAATTTTGCAACAAAAACCAGGCAGTCGGACGGCAGGCAACAGTTTTCAGTCACAGCGACCAGTGCTTGTCTGTCAGAGCAAGGGGAAGCACAGTGTGTGGGCTTTTGAGAACCAGTGTCAAGGCTTAGCTTCGTCCCTTGGAGGTGCTCTAGTCGCTTGGCCAGTTTGGAGGAGGGCTGACAGGGACTCACTCTTACACTGCCCCAGCCTTTGGCTGTGTGGTCGTAGACCTGCTTATTTAACTGGAATAGTCTGCTGCCATGTAAAGAATACTTTCACTGGAGTATTTGGCAGTGTTTCCTTTTTTTGCCCAAAGTATGTGTATGTATTTATATATGTAGAGAGAGGAAGGTTAGCGAAACCATGGAAGGAATCAGTTGCATCCCAGAAAAATACCTCCTTTAAGGCATTTTTCTCCCATTAAATCTTGAAGATGTTATGACTGACGAAGGTGTAGCTTTTTTCTTTTTTAAAACTATGAGCTGGCTTTTGGATTTTTTAAATGTATGTGAAGTGACATTTTACTTACTGGTAACATCTTGGATATTTTATGTGTACAGGCAATACTTCATGGGCCTTTTAACCCTTATGAACTGAAGTGTCAGAGTCTGACCAGAATATCCAAGTTCAGGTATGATTAACTTAAGTTTCCCATGAAGTTTTTTTTCTCTGGTCCTCTTTTTACAGAGCTCATCAGAAACTAACTTTTTTTATACCTGACCTGTAGGAATGTGTTACTTTTTCTGACTCCTTCCAGCTTCTCCACTAGCTCCAAATCTGCGGTTCCCGTTCTCTCTTATGTGAAAGCCATTCTGTATAAGACATGTTGGAGTATCTTTCATCAAAACCTTTGTTTTTTCTGTTCTTATGTAATTGTTATACATTCAGCAGGTCTGTGAGTGCCCCCTGTGTCCTGGGAGCAGTTGGGGAGAACAGTAGTGAACAAACACAGTTGGTGTCCTCCCCCAGATTATGGGTCCAGTGGGCAGAGGGTAGGACAGAGAAAGCCACTTATTTCAAGATAGGTTGATGAGCGTCTTGTTAGGGGCCATGGAACATTACGAAGGCATCTAAGAGGGGCCCCTGTCCACAGTCGGAAGGCCGTCGAGATTTTCCAGGGAAATCTGAGACCTGAAGCCTGCAGAGGAGTTAGACCAGGAGAAGTCCAGCTGTCAGGGCAGGCAGGGCGAGGGCTGGGTGGTGAGGGTCCCAGCAGCAGGCATATGGGCCTTGGGTCACCTCTGAGGAAGTGGAGGGAAAGTGCAGGGGCTGCAGAGCCTCACGAGCCACGTGGGAAGCCTCACTGTGCACTTTATT
>NW_006780638.1:0-226 GCF_000442215.2 Lipotes vexillifer | reverse complement strand
TAGTTTTGGAAGTTTTAGCCACAGCAATCAGAGGAGAAAAGGAAATAAAAGGAATCCAAATCGCAAAAGAAGAAGTAAAGCTGTCACTGTTTGCAGAAGACATGATACTACACATAGAGAATCCTAAAGATGCTACCAGAAAACTACTAGAGCTAATCAGAGTATCTGGTAAAGTAGCAGGATACAAAATTAATGCACAGAAATCTCTGGCATTCCTATACACTAA
>NW_006780637.1:0-550 GCF_000442215.2 Lipotes vexillifer | reverse complement strand
TTGTAGTATCTTTGTCTGGTTTTGGTATCAGGGTGTTGGTGGCCTCATAGAATGAGTTTGGGAATGTTGCTTCTTTGCAAATTGTTGGAAGAGTTTGAGAAGGATGGTGTTAGCTCATCTCTAAATGTCTGATAGAATTCACCTGTGAAGGCTTCTGGTCCTGGACTTTTGTTTGTTGGAAGAATTTTTTTTTTCTTTTTTTTTTTTGCGGTACGTGGGTCTCTCACTGTTGTGGCCTATCCCACTGCGGAGCCCAGGCTCCGGACGCGCAGGCCCAGTGGCCACAGCTCACGGGCCTAGCCACTCTGCGGCATGTGGGATCTTCCTGGACTGGGGCACGAACGCGTGTCCCCCGCAATGGCAGGCGGACTCTCAACCACTGCACCACCAGGGAAGCCCCTGTTGGAAGAATTTTAAACACAGTTTCAATTTCATTACTTGTGATTCATCTGTTCATATTTTCCATTTCTTCCTGGTTCAGTCTTGGAAATCTATACCTTTCTAAGAATTTGTCCATTTCTTCCAGGTTGTCCATTTTATTGGCATAGAG
>NW_006780635.1:0-224 GCF_000442215.2 Lipotes vexillifer | reverse complement strand
ACTGGTTAGGATTAGGGCACGGTTTAGGGTAAGGCTAAGGGTAAGCATAATATTTAGGGTTAGAGTTAGGGAATGGGGACCTTTTACGGTACAGGTTAGTGTACGACGATGGTTTAGTGTTACTGTATGTGTTAGGGCACCAGTTAGTGTTAATGTACAGCTTAGGATTAGGGAATGTGTTACGGTAAGACTTCAGGTAAGGGTTAAGTTTAGGGTTAGGGTTA
>NW_006780634.1:0-210 GCF_000442215.2 Lipotes vexillifer | reverse complement strand
CTCAATGGTATCTTTTTTTAAAAAATAATAAATTTATTTATTTATTTATTTTGGGCTGCATTGCATCTTCGTTGCTGTGTGTGGGCTTTCTCTAGTTGCGGAGAGCGGGGGCTACTCTTCGTCGCGGTGCACGGGCTTCTCTTTGCGGTGGCTTCTCTTGTTGCGGAGCATAGGCTCTAGGTGCTCGGGCTTCAGTAGTTGTGGCATGCA
>NW_006780633.1:0-203 GCF_000442215.2 Lipotes vexillifer | reverse complement strand
TGTTCACAGCAGCATTATTCACAATAACTAAAACATGAAAGCAACCCAAGTGTCCATCAATGGATGAATGGACAAACAAGATGTGGTCCATCCAATCAGTGGAACGTTATTCAGCCTTAAAAAGGAAGGTCGTTCTGACACCTGCTACAACATGGCTGGACCTACAAGGCATCATGGTCAGGGAAATCAGCCAGACACGAAGG
>NW_006780632.1:0-972 GCF_000442215.2 Lipotes vexillifer | reverse complement strand
GGTTCATCAAGTTCCATTTTCTGCAACTGTGAGACCCCGAGGGTTGATTATTGGCTGAACTGGCCAGCCTGACCGTGTCGGCCAGCCCTCCCCAGGTGTACCTTGTTGAGATCAATATAAACACCCAATCAGCAAGAGCCAATGCAGCTGTACCTGATGCCATGTTCTCTGCCTTGTGAGCAGTCTCGGGGCTGAGCTGTGGGAGGGAGTGAGGGGCCACTGCTTTGTGGCTGGCCCAGTGTGAGTGGGGCTCTGCTGGAGTTTCTGCAGCAGTTGCCAGACTGCCAGCTTCTAAAGAAGAGGATGTGTCACCCATACCTGCTGCTGGAATTTCTCCCTGGCCAGAGGTGAGGAAGGAAAAAAGCAGTGGGGGCAGGGACAGGAAGGGTATCTCAGGCAGGGAAATGGAAAGCTTCCAGAAGAGTTCCCAGGGCCAGGACCATCCTGGCTGGCCTGCAGGCACCAAGTCGGCCGGCGTGCTGTCGCTGGTGTGGCTCCCCGGCCCTTCTTCTAGGCTTTCAAGTCCTTGTACATATTCAGGTGTTTTACCTGGGAAGTGTGGGAACAGTTCAGCAGCAGCTGGCCTGGGGCTCAGCTCACGTTTTCTCACAGATGCCTCGGCACGGCCCCCCAGCTTTGCAATGTGGACGCTTGTTGCCTGGGGGCTGCTGGCTGAATGGGAGATGATTCCCCACCACTGACCAACTTCAGAAGTGTTTACAACTGGAGCAAGTGCCCGGATACGGTTTTCCTCTGTGGAACTGTTGGGATCTGTTTTTTTTTTTAATTTCTTTATTTGTTTCGTTTTTGGTTCAAGGTAGATTTTATTCCTCTTTTTATATTTACAGATATAAGCATGAAAATAATTTATTCATAAATATACATGTATGTGAATGGAAGTTTTTTTTGGTTACATTTTATAATTTTATTTTTTTTTAAGTTTGAATTTTATTTAAATTGTTTCTACAGCAG
>NW_006780631.1:0-3257 GCF_000442215.2 Lipotes vexillifer | reverse complement strand
GCAGCTGATGCTTTAGGTTGAGAGACAGGGTGATTTAGGAATAATTTTACTTCTGGCTGAACTGTATATAGAACCAAGTCTTACGTAATAAAAAAAAAAATCTACTTTTAATATGTTTGTGTGAAGAATGAAATAGGAGCATCAAGCCCATTAATTGTGATATTTAATTATATTGTCCCATTCCCACATTCATTTCCATGAATTTGGATGCCTTTAGGTCAAGCTAACCCAAGCATTTACACCACCATGATAAATAGTGAAATATCAGTGGATACACAAAGAAAATTTCCCACATTTAGCAGAGAACACATTAGCATGAACTTGTAAATTTAGCATTCAAGTTCATTGGCGCGCAGAGAACCAAGTGACTTTTGTTAAAGTAGGAAATTTTATGACTATGTGAGGAGATGAACATTGAGAAAGTACTCCCTATTTTAAAACCAGGACACTAAAATATTTTAATGAATCTATTTTTTGCATATCTGCCGTCTAGGTGACAGTAAAACTCAATATTTATACATCAGATTTTTAAAACATTGTGCATATATATTGTATACTGCTACAGAATATAAGTTGCCCCCAAATCTCCAAGATATAATATGGGATCAAACAAACAAACAGAATGACAAGAAAAACCAACTGTAATATTTTGACACCTCTTAATTATTAAATAATTATGTTTAGAGAAATAAAATTTTAAAAATTGTGCTCTGAAGAGTATTTAAATTATGAATGAACCTTCAAGATGGCAGAGGAGTAAGACGTGGAGATCACCTTCCTCCCTACAAATACATCAGAAATACATCTACATGTGGAACAACTACAGAACACCTACTGAATGCTGGCAGAAGACCTCAGACTTCCCAAAAGGCAAGAAACTCCCCACGTACTTGGGTAGGGCAAAAGAAAAAAGAAAAAACAGAGACAAAAGAATAGGGATGGGACCTGCACCTCTGGGAGGGAGCTGTGAAGGAGGAAAAGTTTCCACACACTATGAAGCCCCTTCACTGGTAGAGACAGGGAGCAGTGGGGGGTGAAGCTTTGGAGACACGGAGGAGAGCACAGCAACAGGGGTGCGGAGGGCAAAGCGGAGAGCATCCCGCACAGATCGGTGCCGACCAGCACTCACCAGCCTCAGAGGCTTCTCTGCTCACCTGCCAGGGCAGGTGGGGGCTGGGAGCTGAGGTTCAGGCTTCAGAGGTGAGATCCGAGGGAGAGGACTGGGGTTGGCTGCGTGAACACAGCCTGAAGGGGGCTAGTGTGCCACAGCTAGCTGGGAGGGAGTCCAGAAAAATGTCTGGATCTGCCTAGGGGCAAGACACCACTGTTTCAGGGTGCGCAAGGAGAGGGGATTAATAAAGCACTGCAGAAACGAGCTCCAGAGATGGGCGCGAGCTGCGGCTAACAGCACGGACCACAGAGACAGGCATAAGATGCTAAGGCTGCTGCTGCAGACACCAAGAATCCTGTGTGAAAGCACAAGCCACTGTCCACACTTCCCCTTCCGGGAGCCTTTGCAGCCCACCATTGCCAGGGTCCCGAATTCCAGGGACAACTTCCACAGGAGAATGCACGGCGCGCCACGGGCTTGTGCAACATCATGCTGGCCTCTGCTGCGGCAGGCTCGCCCCGCACTCCGTGCCCCACCCTCCCCCCGGCCTGAGTGAGCCAGAGCCCCCGAAGCAGCTGCTCCTTTAACCCTGTACTGTCTGGGTGAAGAAAAGACGCCCTCAGGTGACCTACACACAGAGGCGGGGCCAAATCCAAAGCTGAGCCCCAGGAGCTGTGCGAACAAAGAAGAAAAAGGGAAATCTATCCCAGCAGTGGAATACCTGAATAGACAATGAATCATCCCAAAATTGAGACGGTGGACTTTCTGTGATTTTTTTCTGTATAGCTTTACTTATACCATTTGTCCTGTGGTTCTGTCTGTACGTCTTTTGTTTTTTTGCTTTTTAGTATAGTTTATAGTGCTTGTTATCATTGGTGGATTTCTTTTTTGGTTTGGTTGCACTCTTCTTTCTTTCTTTCTTTTTTTAATTTAATTTTCAATTTTTTTTAATTTTAAATACTTTTTTATTTATTATTTTAATAACCTTATTTTACTTCCTTTTTACTTTCTTTTTTCTCCCCTTTCTTCTGAGCCATGTGACTGACAGGGTCTTGGTGCTCTGAAGGGTGTCAGGTCTGTGCCTCTGAGGCAGGAGAGCCAAGTTCAGGACATTGGTCCACGAGAGACCCCCCCGGCACCACGTAATATCAAAAGGCGAAAGCTCTCCCAGAGATCTCCATCTAAACGCTAACACCCAGCTCCACTCAATGACCAGAAAGCTACAGTGCTGGAAACCCTATGCCAAACAACTAGCAAGAGAGGAACATAACCCCACCCATTAGCACACAGGCTGCCTAAAATCATAATAAGGTCACAGACACCCCAAAACACACCACAGGATGTGGTCCTGCACACCAGAAACACAAGATGCAGCCTCATCCACCAGAACACAGGCACCATTCCCATCCACCAGGAAGCCTACACAACCCACTGAACCTACCTTAGCCATTGGGGGCAGACACCAAAAACAGCAGGAACTACGAACCTGCAGCCTGCAAAAAGGAGACCCCAAACACAGTAAGTTAAGCAAAATGAGAATACAGAGAAATACACAGCAGATGAAGGAACGAGGAAAAAACCCACCAGACGAAACAAATGAAGAGGAAATAAGCAGTCCACCTGAAAAAGAACTCAGAGTAATGATAGTAAAGATGAGCCAAAAGCTTGGAAATAGAATGCAGAAAATACAATAAACGTTTAACAAGGACCTAGAAGAACTAAAGAGCAAACAGTGATGAAGAACACAATAAATGAAATTAAAAATTCTCTGTAAGGAATCAATAGCAGAATAACGGAGGCAGAAGAAAAGAAAAGTGACTTGGAAGATAAAATAGTAGAAATAACTACTGCAGAGCAGAATAAAGAAAAAAGAATAAAAAGAATTGAGAACAGTCTCAGAGACCTCTGGGACAACATTAAACACACCAACATTCGAATTATAGGGGTCACAGAAGAAGAAGAGAAAAAGAAAGGGACTGAGAAAGTATTTGAGGAGAATACAGTTGAAAACTTCCCTTATATGGGAAAGGAAATAGGCAATCAAGTCCAGGAAGCACAGACAGTTCTCGCTTGGATACAGGAAATATCCAAGGAGAAACATGCCAAGACACATATTAATCAAACTATCAAAAATTAAATACAAAGA
>NW_006780630.1:0-6945 GCF_000442215.2 Lipotes vexillifer | reverse complement strand
TTTTGCTCTGTGTACCTCCTGTGGTGCCCTCTCTGCTTCCGTGTGGGAAATCTATCTCTCCCCAGGGATTTCCTGCAGCCGCATCCCCCGGGCCACATTTCCCGGGCTCAGCAGCGTCTGGATGCCTTCCCGTCCCTGCAGACATCAGCCTGGGACAGGGCCTGAGTCTGCCAATCCCGCCTTCTTCCCTGCTTCCCTTGCCTTGCCTAAGAAGGCCTAGAATCCGCTCAGCTACAGAATGTGGAACCCGGAGGACAGGATCTCGTCCAACCCCTGCAGGTTTCAGGGGAGGCACTGAGGTCCAGAGATGGATCTCGTTTTCCAGGACCACAGGTTACAAGGCGGGTCATGGACAACGCTGGGCACAGGAGTCCAGCCTGCTACTTCTGCTTTCCATCACACTGGGCAGCCTGCTCAGAGCCTCTGTAGGGAAGTGCACCCACAGGTCACATTTGCCAGTTTTATTATTAGCTCTTATTTATGCAATATCCACCATCTGCCTGACATCAAGCACTTAACACACGTAATCACATTTAATCCTCATAATACCCTTATGATTTATTTATCAGTCCTACCATTATCATTATTATTCTCAGTTTTCAGATGGGAAAACTGAGGTTCAGAGAAGTGAAATAACTTGCCCCAGGTGCACAGCTAGGAAATAGAGCAACAAGGATTTGAACTCAGTATTGCCCGGCTCTGAGCTCTGCTTGGCTACACGTCCTCTTGAGTGGGTTCAACTCAGACACTCGGACCCACATCTGTGTTGCAGCAAGAGAGGAGCCCTGTGTCTCTCTGAGTGGCTGGAGACCTAAGGACCGTGGCCACACTGTCTTATAGACACACCGTCAGTATGTACACTTTGGTTTACAAAGTACTCTTACATTCTTCACGTTATCTCAGTAGCTGCAATAAACCCATAAATCTGGCAGAGTAGATATTTTGCCCATTTAACAGGTTAGGAAACTGGCTTTAATACCCCATGGTACACAATTTTTGGAACCCGGTGGTAGTGCTGATGTCATGGTAACACACCACTCCCCACCTGGGCTCATGATAAATGCAGGGACCCTCAGGGGCATTCAGCATACACTCACCAGGGTGTTCAGACCCATCAGTGCTTGACCCTGACAGTCCACAGCGCTTTCACATCTGGATGAAGGTAGGCTCAGGGAGACACATTCCAACATGCCTCCAGGATTCCTCTATAGAAAAGGGAGTGGTTGTGGGGTTTCCTTCCCGCATCCTGTCTGGTTTGCTAATTCACACTGTTTGCTAGTCCCACTGCCAGCAGATGTTGGTGGAGGGAGACATCAGAGACCATGGGGGCTGGTCCAGCCTTTGTTACTGTTTAACTATGTGGCTTTAGGCTAGTCCCATAATTCTTCTAAACCTTAGCTTTCTCACCTATAAAGAGGGGAATAATGCCACCCTACAGATCCCTCAGAGATTTTGTAAGGGTAAAATAATACAATAGAGATGAAAGTGCTTCAAGAAGAGCAAAGCATTGTATGTTTATGGAATGGTGATTGCAGGCATAAAAACAGCAGCTTGGGGATTGCGGTGTGGGAAGGCAACATTTACTGAGCAGCTACTATGAACACTTTATAGATATTATCTCATACAACCCTCAACACAGCTCTTCAGAGAGGTATTATAGGATTTTCAGCCTCTGATCCTGGCCGAATAGCTCTTAGCAGGTCAACCCTCCCAGAGATAACAGCTATCACCTCTGAGCAACATATTAAAAATACAGTTATCAGAAGGAGAGTGACACACAGCAGGCAGATTCCAGAGCTGGGGGAATGGGAGATGTTATTGACACTTGGAAGAAGGGAAGGGCACTGGGTGAATTTCTTAGCTTTTACAAGTTTAGCCTGAGGGCAAGCCCCAGTCCTCCCATGTTGGATGGCTAAAACCTGGATAGAAACCTGCACTTATACTGTTTTCAAGAATAAGGGAATGGATTTCAAGGAAAATGAAGGAGGAAACTCAGGAAAGAGGTAACTAGAGAGGGGAACCCCAGATTCTGAGTATAAACTCTGCCCAAGTATCTGGTTGACCCCTGAACCAATGCCTGTGTAGGATAGATGCCAAGTTGGCTAGCAAAGCCTAAAGGAACTGAAAGGAAATGTCAGCTGCAATCCACTAAAAGAGTGACAGCTTTGCAATGAGAGTTCAGTCAAGTGACCTACTAAATTAAATAAACAAACAAACAAAACCCCCCAATACTCTTCATAGCAACAAAGGGAATCCAAAGTCCCTACAACTTTATCATACAGAATAATCGAGATACAATCCCAAAGTACTGACACAGGAAGAAACAGGAAAATGTGATACATAGGAGACGATCAATGGAGACTGGCCCTAAAGCGACCCAGAGTTTGCAATTAGCAGACAGTGATTTTAAAGTAGCTCTTATAATTGTGCTGAAAGATGTAAATAAAGTATGCTCACAATGAATGTAAAGATAGAGCTAATTTCAAGCAAAAAAAAAACAAAACAAAGCACTATGAAAGATAGCCAAACACAAATTTTATTTTTTTATTATTATTTTTTTTTGGCGGTACGCGGGCCTCTCACCTCTGTGGCCTCTCCCGTAGCGGAGCACAGGCTCCGGATGCGCAGGCTCAGTGGCCATGGCTCACGGGCCCAGCCGCTCAGGCGGCATGTGGGATCTTCCCGGACCGGGGCACAAACCCGTGTCCCCTGCATCGGCAGGCGGACTCTTATTTTTTATTAATTTGTATTGGAGTATAGTTGCTTTACAATGTTGTGTTAGTTTCTACTGTACCATACCACAAAGTGAATCAGCTATACGTATACATATATCCCCTCCTTTTTGGATTTCCTTCCCATTTAGGTCACCACAGAGCATTGAGTGCAGTTCCCTGTGCTATACAGTAGGTTCTCATTAGTTATCTATTTTATATATAGTATCAATAGTGTATATATGTCAATCCCAATCTACCAGTTCATCCCAACCCGCTTTCCCCCTTGGTATCCATACACCAAATGCAAATTTTAGACCTGAAATATATATCTGAAACAAAAAAGTATTGTAATTGACATTTATAAATTTAAACAAATTCAAGTTCAGAGAGATTAAGTAATCTTCCTGATGTCATACTAACAAGTGATAGAATTAGAATTTGAATCCCAAGTCTATTTGGCTTTAAGGACTTTATTTTCTCAACTCACTAGGAAGGACTTAGAGATCAGTAGGAGTCTGTGGGAAAATGGAAGTGGATTGTGAACTTTTCTGAAACTCTGGTGAGACTAGGGAACCTTGCTGTAAGGCTTTGCTGTGGTCCCTGGGAGCAACCAATGGGATTATCTATCCATGGTGCTGCAATGTGCCCACCCAAGACTCCATGTCTACCTACCAAGCCACTTCTGATTATGTGCACCAAGGAGTGGAAAGAGAAGTGAAGATAAACCATAGCAGCTCATGCTTTAGAATCTATCCATTTTGTCTTTCAAGTCTAATGCAATACACTGCCCCATCCATCGCTCTCCTTGGGTTTTGCCCATGTTCTGCATGAGTTTTTTTCCATGTTTTGCAAAAATCTTTTCCTCAGAGGTTGTGGGTAGAGAGCAGGGGCGGGGGTCTTCATGTATTTGCACCACCTTCCTATAGCTAAGTTCTACTTTAATTCAACTCTTATTTGGTGAGTTTCGTGATGTATCTAATGCGCATGGTGCTGTGGGAGGCAGAGGAAGATGGGATCCACACGTGCTCTTCAGGAGCGCCCACTTGCAAATGAGCACAAAGAAGGAGGAGGAGAAGGTCAGCTGCGTGGGCTCGGTTTCTGCTGTGTGTCCTCAAAAGACCTACCTTGGGGCTTCGGAGGAGGGTGGATGCCACTGTGAGCTGGGAGCGATCACAAAAGACTTTCTATAAGAGGTAGGATATCACCTAGTCTATAAAGGCTAGGCTCAGGAGAGCAAGGAAAAAGATAATTCTAGGGCACAGTAGGTGCTTAATAGATATTTTTTAAATGAGGGGATGTGTTCACAATCCTTTTCTTCCTGGCTATTTTTAAGCATCTGCTTTCAAAAATGATTGTTTAAAATATTAAAAACAGTCTATTTTAACACTATCTGTAATAGCTCCAAACTGGAAACTACCCAAATGCCCATCAACAGTGGAATGAATAAATAAATTAAGATGTGTTTGTACAATGGAATATCACATAACAGTGAGAAGGGGCACTCGAGAATGACATGAAACATGGATGAATCAGATGAATCTCAGAAGCACAATGTTGTCCAAAAGAAGGCATGCACCAAAGAGGACCTATTATAGGATTCCGTTCATACAAAGGACAAAAAGAGGCAAAGCTCATCTGTGGCGCTGAAGTCAGCGTGGGGAATTGGTGGCAGTGACGCCAGTTGGGGGAAGGAGAAGAAGGGGGGAGTCTCGGGGACGGGGGCGGTTCTGGGTTTTGGCCTGGATACTGATTACATGGACAGTTCAGCTTTTGAACGTTTTGTTGGGCTGCCTGCTTATGGTAAGTGCATTTTTCTGTAAGTATGTTGTATTTCAACAAAAAGTTAACAAAAACAGGGGATGTTCCCCAGCTTGACTTCCTAGATCCTGTGCTCTTTTGCCCTTTCTCATTGATATCAGGTGGCATGACACCCAGATGGTGATTTTCAAAGAATGGCACGTGTTGCTCTAGGAATCACCTTTCCTAAGACCAGGAGAGAAAAGGCAGAGCTCCCATTTCAATGACTGGGAAACTGAGGCCTGTAGATGGGAAGTACAATGAGTCATACAGCTAGGAAAGAAAGGGAACCTCTTTTCTATGGCCCAGATAATATATACCTGCCTAGCCTGATCCACCTGAAGAGACAAAGGATGTCACAGGAAGTCAGAATGATGGTTGGGAATTGCCTGGAGGAGTTCAGAGGGCTTTGGAGCCCCTGGCCACACTGCCAGGTCCATGTAAAACAGCATCTGGAGGGTCCCGGGCCTGCCACCTGCTTTTGTGAGATTTGAGTGAGTCAGTTCCTCTTCTTGGACCTGTGACCTCAACTGTAAGATCAGAGATCGAACTTGATGACAGTTCTAGTTTTTCAAGGTCTAGATCTGAACTAGGGTCATCCAAGTTTGATTAGGCATAGTCTCTACTGTTCTCCACCCTCAGGGTCTGTGCTGGGTCAGGATTAAAAAAGGAAGTCCTTAGGACATTTAAAAAGCATTCATTCTTTCATTCATTTAGTGTCCATTCCTTTATTGAGCATCTGCTCTACGCTAGGTACTGTGCTGGGGACACAAAGATGAATGACAATGTCACTGTCCTAGAGGAACTGACTTTCTGGGGGAAGAGATATAGTAAATGGTTGTAAAAAGTGTGACGAGTATTGCACGTACAGGTGAGTATTGAATGCTACGGACACACAGAAGAAGGCTCAATTCCTGCTTTGGGGGTGAGGTTAGGCCAGGAAAGGCTTTTAAGAAGAGGTGATATTTGAGCTGGACCTGGAAAAAGGAGCAGGTCAGACTGGGGAAACTGGGGTGGACATCATACCCTTGACAGAGACAACAACATATCCAGAGGCAAAGCAGTGGGGAGGAAAAGGCATTTCTGTGTGGCTAGAACTGGGGACGGGGAGAGAGGGGAGAGGTAAGGCTATAGGTTTAGATGCCAAGACACCCAACTTGGGGGTGAGGAGTGAGCATACATGTCCAGAATGAGTATGAGACTGTGTGAGGTGGCAGGGACCTGTGAGGGGCCCCCTCCTCACATTTTCTTCCTCATCTTTGTCCCACATTTGGATGAGATTCAGATTTCTGCTGCACAAACCCAGCCCCCCGAGGCTCTCCAGTCAATAAGCTCTTTAAGGAGCCAAAGAGAGGCAAGATCAACGCAGTTGTCATTGATCTCACCTCGGCAGCCTATTAGTACCAGGGACTTGGTCGGCCCGGGAGCCCCTCACTAATGCACTGCGGAACTCAGATTAAACTGGGAGCCCCCAGCAGCCCTGGGGAGAGCTTCTGCCCTCCCCATATGCCAGGGGTGGGGTGGGGGGAGTAGAGGAGGAGGGACTCTTTGCCACCCAGATGAACACCGTAGATTCCCCAGGGAGACAGCTAGGATAGTGTCATTCCCTTGCTTAAAATCTTCCGATATCCCCCATCACCTGTTGGGTCTGTGCAGACTCCCTCATAGGACAAGTGTGCCCCCTGTGATCTGGACCCTGGCTGCCCCATCCAGCCTTATCTCGTGCACTTTCCCCTCACCCTCTGAACTCAGTCCAGAAAGACTGCCTCCTGTTCTTCCAACTCGCCATCAAGGTGCACGGGGTCATCTGCCATTTCTTCCAGGAAGTCCTCCCTAACCCTCCCTTGGCCACCACTACCAAAATCTGATAGGTGTCCTTCCAAGGTTCTCCTGTACTTTCCTGAGCAGAGCAAGGATGAGAATGAAGTGTAATTGCTGATTTTATGATCTCACCTAGCTGCACATGAGAATCGCCTGGGTGCTTTACAAAAAGTACCGATTCAGATTCACTTGGTCTGAATGAGGCCTGGGCGCTGATGTTTATACCACCCCCTCCAGGGGATCCTAAGCTACGCCCGTGGCTGAGAGTCACTGGACTAGAGTTTAAACTCCAGGAAAGCAGGGGCCATGTTGATCACTTTAACCCCTCCACCCCCGGCCCCCTGCACAGGGCCTGGCACAGAGATGCTCAGTGTGTATTCACAAAATTGCCTGGCCTGGGGCACTCCCACTGCTGGGACCTCCCTCTCTGCCTGACCATCCCTTCCCTCTGTAGGGCAGCACAGAGAAGCAAGGGTTGGCTCTTAAGAGTTGAATAGATACACTACCAAATGTAAAATCGATAGCTAGTGGGAAGCAGCCGCATAGAACAGGTGCTTTGTGACCGCCTGGAAGGGTGGGATAGGGAGGGTGGGAGGGAGGGAGACGCAAGAGG
>NW_006780628.1:0-2843 GCF_000442215.2 Lipotes vexillifer | reverse complement strand
GCGGCTGGGCCCGTGAGCCATGGCCGCTGAGCCTGCGTGTCCGGAGCCTGGGCTCCGCAACAGCAGAGGCCACAACAGTGAGAGGCCCGCGTACCGCAAAATAAATAAATAAATAAATAAATTTATCTAAAAAAAAAAGTAAGCACAGGAAGATGTTGAGGGATATGTGGATGATAGTAGCACTTTGGGGCATTGGTCAACAGCTGAGTGCTAGTCAGTAGTGAGGTGTGGCAACAAAAAAGTCAACCTCAGGTGCATTATTAAAAAAAGGAACATCTAGAATTGGGGGAGATGTATTTTATTCTGTACTAGAGTGGATACAACTATTGAGTCCATGTCCATTTTGGAATACAGATTCTGGAATGTGTTCAGAGGTGGTAGACAAAATGGCGAAGGGACTACAAGCCACACACCGAAGAATGATTGAAAAAATATTTGGTTCGGAGATGAGAGAACTTGGGGCATGGGGGAGACCACAATCAAATATTTGTAAAGGAAGAGGGTTTGTACCTTGTGCTTCCAGGGGATCGAACTAAGGCCAATGGATGGAAGCTACGGGAAGAAAGACATAGCTCAATTTAAGGAATAATCAGTGAAATCTGTCTAACGACTGAGTGGAAGATAAATTTCTGTTGCTAGAGGTGTGAGGGTGTTGGTCGACCAAACACTTGGCAGCCATGTTTTAGGGGAATTTAAGTCAAATTGCTAACACCTGCTCACTCTTAAAATTGAAAACACAATAAACATCCAAAGTTTATCGTACTCAGATTTTAATAGGCTATCATGACATAAGGTTATCAAGTTCATTGATTATTTTGTAACTGATAGTAATGTCTTTAGAGAGCATGAGCCAGCAGATGCACTTCAGCTTTCTTTGCCGCTCTGCTCAGTTCAGTGTCAATGAATGAATGGATAGCAGGTTTACCTAAGTGGATTGTGTGGGCTGGAATCTTTACAAAGGCCCTCCACAGAGTTACAGCCTTTTCTCATCACTGACACAATTATAAGAACCTGCAAGTATATGTGCATTGAGGAGGCAGGAGGAGCTTTATGCCAAGGTCTTCATAAAACTGAATGAGGGAATTCTTCACATTAAAATTTGAGTGTCTGTGTCAGCAGGGCCTGTGAAGCACTTCTCTGGAACAATCTGCAAACCACGGCAATAACTGATCTCTAAGGACTCCTTCCAGTTGTAAAATTCTTTGGTTAATGATCTTGTAATAAATGTTAGGCAGTAGTTTAGGGTTACAGAGCAGTAGAAGCATAGCCAGTTAAAATTGAGGAAAATTTAGGTGGGCTGTAATTGGCTCCTCTGGAGTTCGGCGACAGCTCTGGGAATCACAATTACAATGAAGTCAGCAGTTTGAAACATGGCCTCGCCATAGAGGAGAAGGGGATCTCCTTGCGGTAAACGCCACTCTTGGTTCTGTGAGCCACTTCCAGCCTGAAGTGAAATTCTGCTCCCTTTTTGGGAAAGAACCTTACTGGATCTTTTCAGCTGAGAAACCTCGACGTTCTTAAGAGAAGGGGAGAGAAATTTGGATGATTAATGAAAATCACATTTGGTGAGTATGAGGTCATTGAGCAGACCGAAGGTTTAGAAGCTGAACGATCTGGAAGCAGTCTCAGCCCCAAATAGACTAAAACATACCTCCTTATGCTAATTTTCTTTCAAGTTCACAAACTCTTTGGAGGGATAGTGGATTTAAAAGGAGAAAAAGCACAGTGCGTGGAATCTTGTGATTAGTGAAAGAAGAATGTAGTAAAGAGCGATGCAGAATTGCTGCCCTCAGCAAATTCCTCCTCATCCTTCCTGTTTTAGCCTTCCCCCAGCCTTCTAGTCTGGGTTAGGTGCTCACCTGGTACTTAGCCTGTTATAACATGTCTTACACTACTTTGTAATTGGCTGGTGGTTTTCAAACCCCCTAGACTGAAAGCTTCAAGAAGCCAGGGACCACGCTTGTGTCTTTGGACTCTAAGGGTTGGTTGGGTGTATGGGAAGCTTTGATAAATGTTTGTTGACTGAATAAATAGGAGCCCGTTTACCTTTTCTTTCATTGTGCTACTTGTCTTGGCACTTCACTGAGACGTCACTGGTATCCTCATCATGCTACTTGTCTTGGCCGTTAAAACGTAACCTTTGCAGGCTAATAATTGGTCACGTGGGGTATTGGGTACAGGGGGGCTCGTATTTTTCTCTCCCTAATAAGATTTTAAAAAGACATTGACCCCTGTGAAAGTAATTTTCTGAAGAGCTATTCTCATCTGACTACAGGGTGGAAAGCATCTGATAGCTAAATTATAAGTTCTTATTAATTACTCTCATGGCTATTATTTTCAACTGGGAATAGTTTCTTAAGCTAGAGTTCTCTGATGGTTTGGGAACTTACTCTCAGGATCCTTGTCGTCTAAAAAAAGTGTTAATTTCAAGAATCTTTCAAAATTAACATAAATGTAATGTGGATCTTCTGGACGATCACATTATCATTGAGCCCTGGCACTTCATTTTGGGTCTGTACCAGATTATGCTGCCATAATTATTGTGTGTTAATGAGAAAAGGTCTTAATGGAATGCTGTCTTCCTGCCTAATGGATGTCAAGACACACTGTACAAATGAGGGTTTTACAATTGTTTGACTAGAGGAAAGCGGCAGGACTGTGTGCTGTGTAAGCTGGTACCATATTCACATCGTGAATGGTGGTTTAGTTTTAGGAGGACATTCCTTATCTCACTAAGTTTATATCATTAATTTGGATATTTTTATTATATTTGTAAAGAGTTTTTTTATATCTAGTTTATATTGAACACTTGGAATCTTCTTTCCTTGTTTAAAAAAAAAAAA
>NW_006780627.1:0-4033 GCF_000442215.2 Lipotes vexillifer | reverse complement strand
GGCCCCAGCCGCTCCGCGGCACATGGGATCTTCCCAGACCGGGGCACGAACCCGTGCTCCCTGCATCGGCAGGCAGACTCGCAACCGCTGCGCCACCAGGGAAGCCCCACCTCATTATCTTTATTCTCAATACCCCCAAATATCTTCAAGGTCCCTTCCCTGTGTTCCTATAAAGGGGTCTTTCCCTTACCACATTTTGTTCTTTGCCATTTAGTTATCTCTATTTTCTTTCACAACACTTAAAAGAGTGTGATATTCATTTTTATGTGTTTTATTATTTAATATGTGTATTTTCCTCCCATAGTTTCTTCAGAACAGTGGCCATGTCCTTTTTCTTTACATCGAATGTCTAGAAACTAGATTAGTGCCTGAGATGTTGTAGACACAATAAGTATGGGTGGAATGAAGGAATAAATGAGGTGGATAAATGCTTGGCTGTCTGTCTCACTTTTCATTGGGTTCTTCTGAACTACTGTTGTATCAGACACATGGTAGGTGTGTAACAACTATTTGCTCAATTAAAAAATTTTCTAATTTATTGAAACTACTTTTCCCAGCCTTAGCTTTGCCTTTAAATTAAAAAGTTAAAGTTGTAGATATTTTATGATTTATATGTATTCAAATAAAGTTTTCCCCTTTATGTGATTTCTTGCCATAATTCTGACTTGACACAAGTTTCACATTTCTGCTTTTTTATAAGCCTTGAAGTATCCCTGATTAACTCCCAGAGCAGGAGTCTCTGACAGCAAACATAGATAAAAGAGAAATTATCATAAAATTTAAAATGTTTCCTTAGATTATTTTGTTTTTCTCTTTTATTTTAAAAGACATGTTATCCAATTTATAGGATTTTAAAAATAAGGTAATGGAATTAAAATGTATGTTCTATTTGCCAGGCATAGTACTTTATCTACATTACTGTATCAATTTATATACAAAATTTCTAAAATAATTTTTAGCCCCTCTGTTTTATAGAATAGGAAACTAAGTGTCAGAAAAAATAATTAATTTCTCTAAGGTGAACTCATCAGTGTGTTTTACATCTAAAAATTATACTTAAGTTTATTTGATTCTTCTAATAGATGAGTTATCTGTTGTGTAACAAATAACCCCAAATTTAGTGGCTTAAAACAACCGAACTTCATTACTTTCTACAATTCTATGTGTCGCTGATGGTTCTTTGACTCTAGGCTGGATTAGCTGATCTTTATTGTCAGCTGTGGCTTGACTGGACCTAGATAGTGTAGGATGGCCTCACTCACAAACCCAGCAGCTGGCCATCAACCACAGTGCCTCAGTTCTTCTTTACATGGACTTTCCATCAGGCTGGCTCAGGCTGTTCATGGGATGAGAGCAAGCCCCATTATGTAAATACTTTTCAACCTCTGCTTGCATAATATTTGCTAATATCTCATTGACAGAGAGCACACTGAACTCAGAATGAATGTAAACAAGTCACATGGCCAAGCCTAGATTCAAAGGAGAAACTTCTTCCTATACAGTTTTTAGAACAAGGTCTGAATTATGTTTTTATCCAAATAATCTCAACTGCACATACTCAAGATACAAGTAAATTCCTGGATGTATAACTGAGAAGGCATTCAATATTCTCAAGGCAGGAGACCAAATTTTGATAATTATTTGTTTGGAGACACACATAATTACTCAGAAATATGTTTAATCTCTTCACTCATATTTTAATAATAGTTTACAAAACTTATTATGCTGATATATTTTCTAGGTGGAATGATTTGAACTCTATTTTTCTATAACATTGCATACTTTATTTCCATAAGGATTGTCTTATATTTCTGAAAATTTATGAAAGATAGTAATTGAGAAGTGAGAACCATTCTATAGTCAAAAGAGTTGTTGATTAAAATGCATCCCCTATACAAACATTTTGGTTAGTGGTCAATCAGTATACTTGAGCACATGGTGTAACATGGAAGCCCTTGAGTGCTTTGTCTCCAATGTATACAATGTGTCTTTGCTACAACCAAGTACAGTATAGAGTTAGAACACTGTCTATTAAATAGAGCATCATTTGGCAGTCAAATCAATGTTTTGAAGCAGGACATAGCTTGCTATGAATAAGAAATAAAAGTCTTAGCATGGTAATAAGAAGAAAGACAAATGCTTATTTACTGAAATTTGGAAATATATTGCCTTCTTAGTGAATAGCAGCATGTGGTCAGATAACTGTTATATTCACACAGCTCTATTATCTGTTTCTATTTTCATATTCACCATGCAACCCTTTTTAAATTTAATAGTGACTGCTTTATAATCACTGTTAACTTGTTTCATCTCATTTTCAGCCTTTTAATTCGTCCTACTGAGCCTCCAAAAGTTCTAGATCTAAATGTGCTTTGAACTTAGAAAGATTAATAAACATTTCCCTATCTGGATCTAAAGGGATAAATTAGGTAATGATCATTTAATTTATATAACGATTTGTCACAGTATTCCTTTCAATAGCCACCCTCTGTCATATTAAAACATGAATTGATTTATAAATGATTTATACACTTGCCTGGAGAGTAATACAACTTATTGACATGAAGACTGCATTATAAAACTCATTAAATATGAATCCATTTTTCTAAAATAGATTCAATGGAAATTGGATAATACATTATAATGTTTTTTTCTAAAATGGTTTATATGAAATGGTCACTTTGATAACCTCAGGTAGATGCTATATCACAAAATATTTATTTCAGCTAGAACTTAGTCTATAGTTCAATATAGGTTGAATAATTTTACATAAGCACAGGCTGTATCTCTTCTAAATAAAGCACATATTTGATAGTACATCTTCTTGCCAGATTAGATGACAAACAATATTCAAATCACAAAATCCTTTTGTATAAACAGGCTGTTACTATAGTGCCAGATTATAACTTTTCAATTACCATATGTTTCTAAATGTTTATTTAGGATTTTAGAAATAGTGTGGACTTTTCCTGCAAGCAATTAAATAAAATAAACCTTTATTTTGATAATATTTGAAAGCATAAATGCTGGAAAGTAGATGAAAAGTGATCTTTTAAATCTCAGCTTGATAGAATAGAATTATAGTATTTTGACCTAGAAAAAACTGAAATTTACTTGAAAGACCACTCACGCACACAACTAATACCAAAAAATAAACATAGTAAGAACACTGTCACAAAGCACATTTCTGTTTCTTTTATGAAAGTGTCAGTGAATAGCAACAATACTGGCAGCTTGAAACTGCTTTCATTAAAGAAATAGTTTTCAGAGGGCTCTCTTTTTTCTCAAGGCATGTTAAATTGTCAGAGATACCTTCTTAAATTATGTGCCATGTTTTCTACAATGAAATTAATTAAAGGAATAGATCCCAATGCTCATGACACTGGCTTCTTTGAATCAGGATTATATTCCTATTTTGATCATATCTGAAGTACAGATTTCCAGAATAGTATAAATCTGTATAACTGAATTTCAATTTGAAGCTTGTTTATGTACTTTGCTTTCTTCTTCCATATTGTTGTATCTAACACTCAACAGTTTCCATCATTGTTCTTTAAAAAGAACTCCTTACATTTTTTTCTCTTCTAAAATTGTAAAATAGCTTTATCACCATTTATCACTGTATCTTAAGAAAAGAACAAATGATTAAATATTCATATATTATGTCATATATTGAATAGTCATAGATATGGGATATTGGGGAGAAAATGCTTAGTTTTCCCTATTGCATCTCTGCATGGGCTCTTAACTCAGTAGGAGAAAATTTTTTATTGATTGCTGAAGAAAAAGATGGAACCACATTTTTCCAAACATTCTTGAATTTACAAAATGCTTCTTTTATAGTCTTCAAGTTATGCTAGCCTTTGACTTAAAGATCAGAAAATTAAGCAGAGACAAATAAAAAATACATTTTAAAAAACGATTTATATGGGCTTCCCTGGTGGTGCAGTGGTTGAGAGTATGCCTGCCAATGCAGGGGACACGGGTTCGTGCCCCGGTCCGGGAAGATCCCACGTGCCGAGGAGCGGCTGGG
>NW_006780626.1:0-486 GCF_000442215.2 Lipotes vexillifer | reverse complement strand
ACTTATTTCACTTAGGATCATCATACCTAAATCCACTCATTATGCTGCTACCGGCCTGATGACCTTGATTTCATTGCTGAGTGATATTCCAATGCATGTAAGTGCCACAACTTGTTGATCCATTTTTTGCTGTCGTAGATATTTATCTTGTACCATGGATGAGGTTCCTGAAAAGAGGGCAGCCCCAAACTTTGGGGTGGGTCTGTCTTTTTCATTTCAATTATCCTAAGCCTAGGGCCCTAGGCTATGTACCTTGTTTTTTCGATATTTCAGGAAATACCATACGTTTCTCCAGGGTGGCTGTTGGCTGTTTACATCCCGCCCATCAGCATAACAACGCTCCCAGTTTTCCATGGCCTGTCCTGCCTTTCTGGATTTTGCACTTTTCTCAGATGGTCCTTTTGACCGGGGGGAAGTGAGACATCATTGTAGCGCAGATTTCCGTTGCAAGCTTGCTTGGTTGGCCAAAAAGTGTGTATGCGTTGT
>NW_006780625.1:0-5574 GCF_000442215.2 Lipotes vexillifer | reverse complement strand
AGATGTTAAAAAAAAAAAAAAAAAGCAAAGCCAGTAAGTTCTAGAACTGAGGGAAAGCTGATGAATGGGGAGTTCTGGAGCAAGGCTGCACCAAAAGATAATGATCTGCAGACTTCAGATTTGGGGGAACAGTGGTACATTCTTTGTAGAATTCAGGTGCTCACATAATGTGGCATTTTTTTCACTGCACAACTGACAAAATTATTCTGAAGGAAATACTCAGTGACTCAAAACAAATGTATGGGCTCAATGAAAGAAAGAAGCAAACAAAAAGGAGTTGCTGTCAGGAAATGTACACGATCTGTGGATATTAAACTGTATTCTGTTAACAGGGAAGAATGCTCAGCATTACTACATCTATAAGTTAAAACTGTCTCTCTTTAAATCGCCTTTTCATGTATCATAAGTGTATTAGTCTGCTCGGACTGCCGTAACAATGTAGTATAGACTGAGGGCTTAAACAGCAGACATTTATTTTCTCACAGTTGGAGGCTAAAGTCTGAGATCAAAATGCAAGGCACTGTCATCTTACTGTGTGCTCATAAAACCTTTACTTCATGTGCATACACAGAGAGAAGGAGCTCCCTCGTGTCTCTTCTCATGAAGACACTAATCCTACCATATCAGAGCCATACCCTTAAGGATTTCATTTAACCTTAATTACCTCCTTAAGGGCTGTATCTCCAAATACAGTCACACTGGGGATTAGGGCTTCCCACATATGAATTTTGGGGAGACACAATTCATTCCAAGCAATAAGTTGGACCATGAAAGCAAAGAACAGGCACTGAATGCTTCTCCATGTTCTCCTTTTCTTTCTTTGACTCACTATTACTAAAAACAGAAATAATATGAAAAAATGAATGTTTCAGTATCCATTCATCATGTAGCACCCAAAGAAAAACAGACAACTGAGGGGCTAGTGATTCCGTAGGATGGATTCCACTTCTAATGTGCATTTGTTTTATCATTTAAGAATATTTAATTATGCTATAGAAGACAAGAGAACAAATGGGGTGGATTAAACCTACAGTTTGCATTAAATGTAGATCAGTAGTTAGTAAGTAGAGCACATGCATGTTAAGCACAGGTACTAAATATCTGGGGCAACTGAGCACTAAATATTCATGATGCACTAAATATATAAGAGGCACAAAGTATCCCCAATATGCAGGAAGTACTTGATAGTCTTGATGTCTTAATTCAGCCACTGATTGGTGGAACCCATGGCCACATATCCTTTGCCCAAAGAACGCAAATAAAACCCAGAGCTACTCAGCAGGCTAAGTGGCAAGCTAGAGCCATGGCCAGGTGAACTTGCCCTTATATCTCTCTGAGACAGCAAGTGTGTGTCTCCGGCCCAAGGCACCTTCTGTCTGTGGGTCCCCTTGTTGCAACCACATTTCTGGTCCTCATAACCACACCATCAGTGGGGAATGCTGATGTGGCAGAGAGAGTGAGAGAGAGACTGAGAGGAGATATGAGCATTGCCTATCCCAGGACTCAGGTAGTGCAGTCCTTTCACCTGTGTGCATGATATCCTAAGTGTGTTAACTTACCCATCTCTTTCCCCTTGCTTCTCACTGTATGTTTCAAATTGATTTCATAAACCATGGAGTTTATGACCATCCTAATCGGGTCTGTGAGTCTTTCTGTCCCATGACTCTGGGATGGATAGCTTGCTGGTAATGTATCAGAGGCTACAATGTAATTTCCCACATAACATCCCTAAAGCGCAATGTCATCAAGAACAGCAGCAAGTCTTGAGAAAATCCCAGGCTCTTGCTTTACCTCTTCTTGCTTCCACTCACCTTGCATCAGCCAGAGTTGCTCGTACCACAGCCCAGGCTGTAACAAATGCCGCTGGGAACCCTGCAATCAGAAAAGGATTCAGAGACCATATTTCTTTTAAGATTAAGGGATTTTTTCTTATATTCATCACATAAAAATATACTATTAAAAGCTGAGAGAGAAAAACAGGCATGAAAAATGTTGCTATGTGAATATGAAAAGTCCACTTAATTTTCATCTTGTCCATTTGAGAAGGGAGGTGGTACACTGATGTTACTCGTTCTCAAAAGTTGGAAGATGAAGACTGGCTCTATTTTCCTTTGAAGGGTGTAAGGTTAAGCCATATATGGAGGGGACCAAAGTTCCCGGGGTCAAAGGCAGGCGGTGGTCGGTGCATCCAACTTTGCCTCTTGAAATGCCGAAAGCCACATGCTTTCCAAGAGGAGTGAAGCAACAAGAGGGACTCATGAGAAGTGGCAGGAAGGCTGTTGTTCTAAAATACTCAAATTTTCTCATTCTAAAAGTTGAAGGCATAGAGAGGCTATACTGCAAGTTACAAAATTAGGAAGTTTTGATCAGTTTAGCCCTTCTTTTTTTGTTCATATCGGCTCCAGACAGAAGCATTTGCAGGCACTGAAAGCTTAGCAAAGGGTGGTGCTATATTAGTTTGATGATTTGAGCATGACATATTTGTCCTTCATAAACAATAAACACCTATGAGCTTGCAACATCAACTCTATTATACTGACTTTCCACGAGTCCTTTGCCCCCAGTAAAGGTTGACTGCTCAGTTCATGCTATACTTGGACTCTGACATCACAAAAAATCACAAACCATAACTTTTATGCAGCACTGCAATAGAAGATCAAAGGATTTAATGGATAACTCTTCATTATGTGGCCTTTTGGAAAGAAGTTTAAAAAAAAGGAAGAGAAACCATAAGAAGCACCTTACAAAGAGAAAAAAAAAATTTAACTCAGAACAGTTTTTTAACACAATATTCTTTACCTTTTAAAAAACACATTTCTAAATTTTCAGATATATTTTCTAAGCAAAAAAAGTAAATATAAAAATAGATTCAGATGAAAAAAATTTCAGAAAAAAATTAAAATAAGGTGATATCCCACAAAAGGGAATTTCTTTGGTCTCCTTAGTGATCTAATTGAATTTAACCTCAGCCTGCCTGTGTGGCTATTTAATTTTATGACTCTATATTCCAATTTTATTTATTGTTTTTATGTAACTCCTTTTTTAAAAATTCTGCTCGAATTCTATGTTCTAGGAAATTTTTGTCAAAAGAGATCTACCCAATTCTGGTTAATTCTTAGGTTCAGCTTGCTATTCTATCTATCTATCTAGTCCACCTATCCATCCATCTGTATAAACATATATCCACTAAGCACTTATTAAATGCCTTTTCATTTGTTAAGAACTGTTATAGTCTCAGAAGATTAAAAAAAAGAACAGAATAAACAATATCTCTGTTTTCCTGAAACATATCTGGTATGGGAGGCAAAATTAATAACACAACTTCAGTTAGCAATTAGCGCTATGAAGAAAAAACAAGAATGATAACTATGTAATGGAGAGAGCATGGCTCCTTCTGACAGAATGGTTCAAAAAGGTCTGACATGGATCCCTTTGCTGTTTTACTGCCTTGGTTATCTTTTAAAAATGTCTGCCTTTGATCAAAATGTTCACATTTTCTCATTTGCAGGTCTTCATCTTCTGCTTCCTTTACAATCTCCTGATCAGGCAATTTCCTGAATGATATTCTATATATAGAACATTGATTAATGGTGCTGGATTTGGAATTGTGTTTTAAATGATAATTATAGCAAATACTTTATATCAGACACCATGTCTTAATGAAATTGCTTTTCTCATCCTCTTGGAAGACCCTCATTCACAAGATGAGCACAGAGACAACCATGGAGGAATAAAGAACAGAAACCACCTTGAGGCTTTCTAAGAATTTTTAGCCATCAATCTTAGTATCACATTATTACGTAATTGAGAACACATAAATAAAGGGAAAAATCTTTGAAATCTAGACGTTATTTTAAATTTAAGTGTTACTTTAAGTAAATTTAATGCAAATTGGAATGTTATTCTATATTTGCATTTATCTTAAGAGCTGAGTTATTTTAATAAAATACATCAGTATAAATAAGTGATTCTGAGAGGGAGGCAATCTCTGGTCTAAGAATAAGTAGACTCGAGTTTTGGTGTGGCTTCATTACTATTCTCCCTTAAAATGAAGGTTTGGACTAATAGTAGTCAAAAAAACTTTAGCAATTAAACACTTTCTTCAAATAAAAACTTATACAGCAGCCCACCGCATAAGCCAGAGATGCCTTGAAGCCAAGGTGGGGTAAAAGGGCCTTGTCATATTGGCCCATGTAATTTTATCTTGTTTTGGACACTTCAGAGGCTTCATAGAACCCAACCTCGGCCTTACCCTCCTCCTGAAATGCTACTGTGGTATTGCAAAGTCATAGCTTGATCATAAAGTGTAGAGTTAACCCTAAAAATTAGAAACCCATCATGACATGGGGATTCCCAGATTTGCTACCAGAAACCTTGATTCCCCTGGGAATCCAGTCTACGTTGACTGGTCAGACATAAAGCTCCAAGCTATGTCTTCAGTTCCCTCTCTACTCACTGCAGGATGATGGAATTTAGTATCTATCACTTGCTGATTCATTCTTTGAGGAACCTAGAAATTCGTCTATATAATTTTGATAGAATTGTTCTCAAGTCTCATAGGACTCTAAGGCCAATACTGAATGAGTCCTTCCTCTCTGTGAGGAAAACTGCAGAGCCTTTAAAGTTTTCCATTGTTACAAAGGTCAGTGTCTATTTATGAAACTTCAGAAGAGTTACCCTCCCCTGAGATGGAATTACTACAGTAAACAAAAGAAATCTTTAAAAAAATATATCTAACTCATAGTCTAAAATCTGCTCTAGAAGAAGAGTAAGGCATTATGAAAAAGAACCAATCTAAAACAGAAGAGCTACAATGGAAAAGAAAATGTTTACTGAATTAAATGTTGCCAGTGGGCAGAAACTGTAGAAGGTCAGTTGGTGGACAGGAGGTGGAATCTTGAAACCGGGTGAACCCACAGAGATAAATCTACATAATGGTTACAAATATAAATTTATATTTGACTATAATTTATTTTCTTTTAAACAGATAATAACCTGTAGAATTTTTTAATGATAAGTAGTAAAACCCAAAATTACATCTTGAAGGTCTGGAAAAAGTAATAAGCAAGGAGAACCAAATTCCTTATCTTTCATAAAGTAGGGCCAAAATATAGATCTCTTATTGACTCTAATGATTAAATATAATTTTAACTTTAAGATAACTTTAAGGTAGAATTAATAATGGCATTAAAAATCATAGGGCAAGGGAGAAACAGTTTTTCTAGATTCTTAAATTCAGCTTAAAGCAAACAACGAAGATTTTTAATTGTATAAAGGTGTTATATTGACTATCATAAATAATTTTATGAAGAACAGATTTTATAAATTAAATATTTTGAATATAATACATATGATGAGAATAGGCCTACAAAAAATAAAATAACCTAAAGGGTCAGACTCCATGCTTCTTGTGTGCTGGGACTTTAACATATATCTTGTATTTCAATTATATATACTGCCAAATGGATGATCAAAAAATGTTTGCTGGGGCTTGCCCGGTGGCGCAGTGGTTGGGAGTCCGCCTGCCAATGCAGGGGACACAGGTTCGTGCCCTGGTCCGGGAAGATCCCACAT
>NW_006780624.1:0-2456 GCF_000442215.2 Lipotes vexillifer | reverse complement strand
GGACGCGCAGGCTCAGCGGCCATGGCTCACAGGCTCAGCCGCTCCGCGGCATGTGGGATCTTCGCGGACCGGGGCACGAACGCGTGTCCCCTGCGTTGGCAGGCGGACTCTCAACCACTGCGCCACCAGGGAAGCCACATTTTTAAACACAGAATACAAAGGTAACTCTTACCTGCTACCCACCTTTCTAGCCTGATGCCCTCAGTGGCCCCCCTGATCCCCATGCACCCACCTCTTAGACAGAGCCAGCTAATCAACATTGACCACGTATGGCACAATGCTAGTATTTGTCATTATTGAGGGCTGACCAGGAACCAAATCCTTTTGTTTTAATTCCTCTTTTTCTTTCAATTTTTTTTTATTGCAGAAAAATACACATAACATAAAATTTACCACCTTAACCATTTTTAAGTGTACAGTTCAGTGGTATTAAGTACATGCATATCATTGTGCAACCATCACCAACCATGCATCTCCATAGATTTTTCATCTTATAAAACTGAAACTTTGTACCTATTAAACTATAACTCTCCATTCCTCCTGCCCCCAGCACCTGGCAAGCACCATTTTACTTTCTGTCTCTATGATTTTGACTATTCCAGGCACCCCATATAAGTGAAATCATATAGTATTTGTCCTTTTGTGACTGGCTTACTTCACTTGGCATAATGACCTCAAGGTTTGTTTATATTGTGTCAGAATTTCCTTCCTTTTTAAGGCTGAATAATATTCCACTGTGTGTATATACCACAATTTACTTATCCATTCATCTCTCAATTTCTTTCACCTTTTGGCTATTGCAAAAAATACTGCTATGATATGGGTGTACAGACACCTCTTTCAGACTCTGCTTTCAATCCTTTGGGGTATATACCCAGAAGTGTAATTGCTGGATCATAAGGGAAATTTATTTTTAATTTTTTGGGGAACTGCCATGCTATTTTCCACAGTGGCTGTACCATTTTACATTCCCACTAACGGTGCGTAAGGATTCCAATTTCTCCACATGCTCACCAAATCTTATTTTCTGTTTTTGTTTTTGTTTTATAATAGCCATCCTAAATGGGTGTGAGGTGGTATCTCATTGCAGTTTTGGTTTTCATTTCCCTAATGATCAGTGATGTTGAGCATCTTTTCATGTGCTTATTGGCCATTCATATTTCTTCTTTGAGAAATGTCTATTCAAGTCCTTTACCCATTTTGAATTGGATTTTTTTGTTGTTGTTGTGCTGAATTTTAGGAACTTCTCTATATATTTGGAATATTAATCCCTTAGCAAATATATGATTTGCAGATATTTTGTTCCATTCTGTATGTTGCCTTTCCACTCTGTTGATATTTTATGCACAATAGCTTTTAAGTTTTATGAAGTCCAATATGTCTAATTTTGTTTATATTACCTGTGCCTTTGGTGTCATATCCGAGAAATTATTACCAAATCCAATGTTGTGAAGACTTTGCCCTATGTTTTCTTTGAAGAGTTTTTATAGTTTTAGCTCTTACATTTAGATCTTTGATCCATTTTAATGAGTTAACTTTTACATAGGGTGTTAGGTAAGGGTCCATACCCTTTTAAAACATTAATTTAATTAATCCTTATGACAACTCAGTGAGGTAGATAATATATATACCCATTGTACAGAGATAACAAGAAGAGCAGTGAAGTAACTTGCCCAAGAAGACACAACTAGTGAGAAGGTGGAATCAGGATTCAAACCGTTGTTTGTCTGACTCTAGACCCAACTCCACTAAGCTCTTTTTTTTTTTCCCTTTTTTCGGTACGCGGGCCTCTCACCGCTGTGGCCTCTCCCGTTGCGGAGCACAGGCTCCGGACGCGCAGGCTCAGCGGCCATGGCTCACAGGCCCAGCCGCTCCGCGGCATGTGGGATCTTCCCAGACCGGGGCACGAACCCGTGTCCCCTGCATCGGCAGGCAGACTCTCAACCACTGCGCCACCAGGGAAGCCCCACTAAGCTCTTTACAACTCTTTTTTTAAAAATAAATTTATTTATTTATTTATTTATTTATTTATTTATTTATTTATTTTTGGCTGTGTTGGGTCTTTGTAACTCTTTTTTTAAAAATAAATTTATTTATTTATTTATTTATTTATTTATTTATTTATTTATTTTTGGCTGTGTTGGGTCTTTGTTGCTACAGGCAGGCTTTCTCTAGTTGCAGCGAGCGGAGGCTACTCTTCATTGCAGTGCGCAGGCTTCTCATTGTGGTTGTTTCTCTTGTTGCAGAGCATGGGCTCTAGGCACACGGGCTTCAGAAGTTGTGGCACGTGGGCTCAGTGGTTGTGGCTCCCGGGCTCTAGAGTGCAGGCTCAGTATTTGTGGTGCACGGGCTTAGTTGCTCCCCAGCATGTGGGATCTTCCCGGACCAGGGCTTGGAACCCGTGTCCCCTGCGTTGGCAGGCGGATTCTTAACCACTGCGCCACCAGGGAAGCCCC
>NW_006780623.1:0-1589 GCF_000442215.2 Lipotes vexillifer | reverse complement strand
GAAAAAAAAAAAAAAAAAAAATGACAAATGATAACAAGTGTTTGTGAGGATGTAATGAAAAGGGAACCCTTGTGCACTATTGGTTGGCATGTAACTTGGTACAGCCACTATGGAAAACAATGTGGAGGTTCCTCAAAAAATTAAAAATAGAACTACCATATGATCCAGCAATCCCACTTCTGGGTATGTATCTGAATGAAATGAAAACAGGATATTGATGAGATATCCATACCCCCATGATCACTGCAGTATTATTCATAATAGCCAAGACAGGGAAATAACCTAAATCTCCATCAACAGCAGAATGGATAAACAAGATACACACACACACACACACACACACACACACACACACAGTGGAATGTTATTCATTCAGGAGAAAGAAGGAAATCTTGCCATTTGCCACAGTATGGAGGGACCTTGAGGGCATTACGCTAAGTGAACTAAGCCAGACAAAGAAAGACAAATACTACATGTTTTCACTTATATGTGCAATCTAATTTTTCAAAAAGTCCAACTCAAACTCATAGCAGCAGATAGTAGAAAAGTGATTGTCAGAGGCTGGGGGCTGGGGGAAACAGGGAGAGGTTGGTAAAAGGATATAAACTTTCAGCTGTAAGATGAGTAAGTTCTGAGGGTGTAATGTATTACATGGTGACTGGAGTTGATAACATCGCATTGTAGAATTGAAATTTACTAAGAGAGTAGAACTTAAATGTTCTCACTAAAAAATTATAAATTAAAATATATATGTATATATGTACATATATATACACACCCATATATATATGTGTTAGCTAGATGGAGGAATCCTTTCACAGTGTATACATATATCCAATCATTGCAAAATACACTTTAAATATCTTACAGTTTTGTCAATTATACCTCAGTAAAGCTGAAAAAAATTAAAACCGTTTAAGAAGTTGCCTCATTCATGTGGGCCTGGGATAAAGACATGTAGTACAAGACGAAACCAAAGTTCAGCAGTCCAGACTATATAGACCCCAATACTGTCTAACTATATTGGCGTTTTTCCAAAGCATATTTGATATACATGGACTGTTGTTTGTATTTTGCTTTGATTTTTTTTAAGGACACATATATGAAAATACACATACAATGGGAAAAGAGCAAGAATCAGATATGCATTGAAAAGATACCTCTGACTGCAATGTAGAAAACGGTTTGGAAGAGTACATGCCAAAAACTATTTCTATAATTTGAGCAAAAGATGTGAAAATAGCCAGTACATAGTTTTACATATGTTTTTTCCCTCAGTTACAAACATGATTATCAATTCATCTGAAACAAAAGTATTGGAATATTACATTGAAATATATTTCTGTTTCTTACATAAAATGAAATTTCACAGAAAGAAGAATAGCCAATATCTGTCATCCATAGATAAGACAAAACAAAACAGACATTAAGCCATGGATGTCGATTCCATTTAGGCGTCTACATCCATCTAACTCTGTTTTGCCATTGCTCAGTGATAACATTTTTTTTTATTTATTTATTTATTTTTTGGCGGTACGCGGGCCTCTTACTGTTGTGGCCTCTCCCGTTGCAGAGCACAGGCTCCGGAC
>NW_006780622.1:0-236 GCF_000442215.2 Lipotes vexillifer | reverse complement strand
ATCATTTCCTTCATTTCTTTTTCAGTTATTTCTGATTTGATCTTTATGATTTCTTTCCTTCTGCTAATTTTGGGGTTTTTTCCTCTTCTTTCTCTAATTGCTTTAGGTGCAAGGTTAGGTTGTTTATTCGAGATGTTTTGTGTTTCTTAAGGTAGGATTGTATTGCTATAAAATTCCCTCTTAGAAATGCTTTTGCTGCATCCCATAGGTTTTGGGTCGTCGTGTCTCCATTGTCA
>NW_006780621.1:0-275 GCF_000442215.2 Lipotes vexillifer | reverse complement strand
GAATTACAGCACCTATCTGTATTTCTCTTAATACTTAATTATATATTACCTCCCTTTTAAGGCATATCCCCTTTCTTCCCACTTGTCATTGTCATGTTCTGGAGACAAAGACATATACTTCTGTGGCTCCCACAGTACTTAGCCCTGGGTTGGACACAAAATGGGTGCTACATATAGAAAGCCAGGGGACAAAGATGAGTTCTAGGTATAATTGAGGGATTTAATAATAATAATAGATAACACTGAAATATATGCTAGGCACTGAGAGAAGAGCT
>NW_006780619.1:0-2999 GCF_000442215.2 Lipotes vexillifer | reverse complement strand
AGGGAGGAGATATGGGGATATATATATATGTATAGCTGATTCACTTTGTTATAAAGCAGAAACATACCATTGTAAAGTAGTTATACTCCAATAAAGATGTTTAAAAAAATAAAATATTACAAAAAAGAAAACAGTTAAAAAGCAAAGTTTAAAATATAAAGTTTGCACCCTTGAAAGAAACAATGCTATAAGAAGAAGGTTTGAAACTTAAGATTCATGCTGAGCCTCTGTCTTTCTAGAATAACTAAGAGAGTTCTATGCCCAGGAAGATTTGAAAAACAGAAAACAGCTTTCTCTTTTCTCCAAAAATATTATCTTGCAGACTTCCACTCTGACATTCTCACAACAGGCAATTTCTGTTAAAAATGTTTAAATTCTATTTTCAGCAAAGTAAAACACACATGGAGTTTAAAGAAATTAACACATCTAATAAAAAACTGTACTCCCTTGCTCTGATATCTGAGTTGGGTTTCTCAGAAGCACGCTCTTCATTTCTTTTAGCTATTTCTTCTGATAACTGCCTATATAATTTAAAATGCTACTCTCAGTTCGATTTTTCAGTTTTAGGCACTGATTGCTGACTTCTTGGTATGAAAGATGAGCGTTTGGAACTCTTATAAGACCACCCGAACCCTCAACTTCCTCCATCTTCCCAATATATTTATATAACTTTTAAATAAAATCAGTAACCAATGTTACATTTTCATGGCTATGAAAGTATCATTCACACCTGAGGAAAATCTTGTTCCAAGACTGTATTTTCTTTTTAATGAAACTTTCTATGTTCCTTGGAATTGACATTTGATTCATTATTACTTGCTTTTAAAATTTTTTTTTCATGTTCCCATCACAAAGTTTTCTGAAACTTTTCACAAGAACTATAAAACCCATGATACTATTTTAATTACTTTTCTACAAGGGGAAACATAGCAGGTAACCTACCAATTCTAGTGTGTTTCCCCCTGGAGACAGTTCTTCAATGCATCTAGCCCCTTCTCCTATTCTGGATGATATGATCTGGCTTATTGCAGACATGGCATCCTGGGACTCCCCTGTGCCTCACTACTGTCTTAGATCCCCTGTTCCTTACATTTGCTTTCTGTTTTCCTTGTTTACTCGCTTATTTTGCTGCATAGTATCATCCAGTAGCTTCCTGAGAAAGAGTGCATGGGAATTGGCAAGTAACATTTCTGAGACCTTGAATGTCTGCATATGTGTTTATATCACCTTTGTACTTCTGGTAGATTGCCTGGATATGGATCCTAATTTTTTTTTTTCTCACAATTCTGAAGGTATTGCTCCATTGTCTTCTAGTTTCCAATGTCTCTGACACAAAGTCTAATGTTATTCTAATTCTTTATCCTTTGAATTAACAAGTTTTTTTTTCCCCTGGAAGCTTTCTGGATTAAAAAAAAAATCTCTGGAGTTTTAAAAGTTATGACAAGTTTTGCTTGGGTCCTTTCTTGTTTATTTTGCTTGGTTCATTATTTAAATCCCAGGAAATTATTTTGTATTTGTTATTACCCAAATTTCCTCACCTTTGTTTTCTTTGTTTTCCTTTTCTGTATTAGCGATTATTTGGACGTGGAAGCTTGAATTAATCACACAACTTTCCAGAACTTTTCTTTCCTGTTTTGTGTCTCTTTATCTTAAATTCTACTTTCTGGGAGGTATTCCTCAATTTATCTTCCAGCCCTTCTGTTACTTTATTTATTTATATTTTGTCTATCCTGTTTTTAATTCCCATGAATTCTTTATTGTTATCTGTGTCTTTTATTATTTTTTATGGAGTCAGTATTTTCTCTTAGCTCTTTGAGGAGATTAAATGCATGTTTTAAAATTTTTTTCAACTTTACGGATTGTGTTATTTCCCTTGATTGCCAATGGCTTCTTTATATTAAGAAGCTGTTTGGAATATGTGTGTGTAAAGGCAGGCCATATTGACTAGGGCTCCATGTGAGTTTCCTAGCAGAGGCCCAGCTGTTTCAGTGTGTATTATCAAATGTCAGTATATGCAAATATTCCGTTCATCCTCCACTCAGTCTTTTTATATCTCAAGAGAAAAGAATTCTCTAGTCTCCAGCCTTGGGGAATATGCCTAGTTGCCTGCATTCTTGGAGTTGAGTCATGGAAAAGTGGTGGGTGTCTCAATATTCAGTATATAGTCCTTTAAATTTTATTTTTTAATTTACATAAGGTAGTGTTCACTCTTTTCGGGTTTTGTTCTATGAGTTTTGATGAATGCAAAGAGTTTCAAACCACCACTGCAATTGAGAAATAAAACAGTTCCTTCATCCTCCAAAATAGCTTCCTGCTTGTCCTTTGTAGTCAATCTCTCCTGCAAGCCCTAACCACTAGCAACCACTGATATCTTTACCATTCCTAAGGTTTTACTTTTCTAGAATATCATATAAATGGAATCATTCTTCTTTACTGTTTCATGTCCAGTTACTTTCATTTGGCATAATGCATTTGAGAATCATCCATCCGGTTACATACATCAACGGTTCATTCCTTTGTTTGCTGATTAACATTCCACTATATGGATGTACCACAGATTGTTCATCTATTCCTCTGTTGAAGGACATCTTGATTGTTTCCAGTTTTTGGTGATTATGAATAAAGCTGCTACAAACAGTTTCATATGGGCCTTTTTATGAAAATAGGTTTTCATTTCAATCCTACCCCCTAGGAGTGAGATGGCTAGGTCATATGGTAAATGTATATTTAACTTTGTAAAAAACTGACAAATTGCTTTCAAAGTGGCTGTACCATTTTGCATTTTCATCAGCAATGTGTGAGAGCTCCAGTTGCTTTACAACCTCACCAGGATATTATTAGGATTTGTTTGTTTGTTTTTTTAATAGATTTAATTAATTTATTTATTGGCTGCGTTGGGTCTTTGTTGCTGTGCATGGGTTTTCTCTAGTTGCGACGAGTGGGGGCTACTCTTCATTGCAGTGCGTGGGCTTCTCATTGCGGTGGCTTCTCTTGTTGCA
>NW_006780618.1:0-508 GCF_000442215.2 Lipotes vexillifer | reverse complement strand
CCAATGCAGGGGACATGGGTTCGTGCCCCGGTCCGGGAAGATACCACATGCCGCAGAGCGGCTAGGCCCGTGAGCCATGGCTGCTGAGCCTGTGCATCCGGAGCCTGTGCTCCACAATAGGAGAGGCCACAACAGTGAGAAGCCCGAGTACTGCTAAACAAAAACAAAAACAAACAAACAAGATATGTCTATAGAGTTTATTAATTCAATAACTTTTTAGCTAGTCATTAAAATTACCTATCCACATGGTACCTTATGTTATGTGATTCATTTTGGTATATCATTTTAAATTCCTAACATAAATTCTGTTTTACTAAGACGTAGAGGCATACTTCATTTTACCATGTTTCACTTTATTGCACTTTGAAGACATTGCAATTTTTAAATTAATTTTTACTGGGGTGTAGTTGCTTTACAATGTTGTGTTAGTTTCTACTGCACAGCGAAGTGAATCAGCTATACGTATATATATATATATATATATATATATATATATATATATATATAT
>NW_006780616.1:0-296 GCF_000442215.2 Lipotes vexillifer | reverse complement strand
ATTCTCGTATCAGACAAAATAGACTTTAAAACAAAGACTATTACAAGAGACAAAGAAGGACATGACATAATGATCAACGGATCAATCCAAGAAGAAGATATAACAATTATAAATACTTATGCACCCAACACAGGAGCACCTCAATACATAAGGCAAATATTAACAGCCATAAAAGGGGAAAGCAACAATAACACAACAATAGCAGGGGACTTTAACACCCCACTTTCACCAACGGACAGATCAACCAAAATGAAAATAAATAAGGAAACACAAGCTTTAAATGATACATTAAACAA
>NW_006780615.1:0-3414 GCF_000442215.2 Lipotes vexillifer | reverse complement strand
AAAAAAAAAAAAAAAAAAAAAGCCAACATTTGATTCACTCTTTTTATGTTCTAAGAATAAGCACATAGTTATCATTATAACCTAAATTTTATTACATATGAGATTAAAAAAACTAAAATATTTTTCAAGAGAGTGTGCCTGTCAAACTTTTTATTCCCACTGTTTATCATATTTGGTCTCTGTTTTAAATGGATTTTGCTTTATGTGGCCTTTTCTGATTATCACTGAACCTCATTTAAATCTTACACTTTGAATTCTAGTTCTTTTTCACTTTAGATGATTTATGAATTCTTGTTGTTTCTTTGTGAACAGACCCATTTTTCATTCCCTTCTCTGAAAGTATCTGAGTATCTGAAAATATGCCTTACTGGCTTCATATATATGGAGTGTTTTTCTGGAAAAGTTTTAGTTAATCTGTGCAAAATACCTACAATGTGTAGAAAGCATTATAAAATTTGTTTATCTTTGTTGTGTCTGAAAGTAAGTGCAAGTATATCTTTCATTTTTAGTGTTTGACATATTTGTGTATATATTATTTTGCATGCCTAATTAGATTTTTTTAAATTAGATTTTTCACTTTTCAAACTTTAATAATCTGTAAATAGTTATATTAACCCTTTTTGCGAGATCATCATTGCATGAAGTGAAACCGTATTTACCTCGTGTTTTTCTGCCCTTTGGAGAAGTGGTGTAAGAAATAATTTGTCAAGGATTACAGCCCACATTTTCTCATGTTTGTTGTTGATGTACAAAGAAAAGGTTGTGAGTGGATTACTTCTCAACCATCAGTTATAGTCCACGGGTAGAAGAAATTGACCTTTGCTTATAAATGTTACAATAAACTTTTGGTTTTGTGGCCGTTTCTTGGCTGTAGTTTTCTATTTATGAAAATATTTAAGTATCTACTATACAATTTTAACTGATATAATGGCTCCCAAGCATATGTTTCAAGTTCATGCTTTGCCACCTTTTTAGTCACTGAAGATTAAATTGTTGCATATGTTTATAATGGTAGGTGTATATATTTTAGTTTAATGCTTTCTCTTAGCTGGAACATTTGATTCCTTTGTATCAAAGAGCTTTTTAAACTGTGAAGTGCCATACAGATATCGGGATGGTGGGAATGGTAGCAACCATACCATTCCGTGACTATACTGAGTATAGGACAGCTTACTTATATCTAGCATAGTCTGAGAATGGCATACTGCTGCACAAGTTTTCAAAGCTGATGAAACAGTACTTGCCCTTGAGTGCTCCAAACTAGTGACTGCAGGCTTTTAGAATGTTTGCTGGTGTTATTGATAAAGTATATTTCCTATAGAAATAATAGAGATTTAGTATGTAAAATTTGACTTAAACTGCAATACTGTCCAAAGGAAAAAACTACATTATTGGAAGCATATACTATCTCAAACACATTGTGAGTTAATTGGCCTTTTTTTTTTTTTTTTGAGAAACTTCGGAACCTGCCAATCATTTCCATTTCCACATTGTTTTATTATTCTTATTAACATTGTTTTATTGTGTTTTAAATGTCGTCTCCTCAGCATTCCCCTTCTCCCCTCTTCCTATGAAGCCTCTTGGTGAGGAGTCACTAAATGCCCGACTTCTGTCCTTCCTTTTTCCCTTCAAGCTGCTCAGTATTGCATTATGGTTTATATTTGTAGGATGATTGTATGTCAGATGCTTAGAACTTGGGGAATGCCCATATTAAAAATAAAGCACAGGGAAAAGCCTTTTTTATGTACAAAAGAATAAACTGTTCGTATTTTATATATACAAATATGTGCCTTTATAGCAACCAACATAAGAAATATATGGAAAGTAGTAGTTTCTCTTTCTATTCCTCCAATTCTGTGCTTTGGAATAACCAGTGTTAATAGTTTGGTTGTGTCCTTCCACTCCTTTGCTTGTGTTTATGTAATTATGTACTCTGTATTTTTTTCCCTTTTTAAACAACAAAAGGGAATCATACTCTACATATTTCTCTGCAGATTTCTCTCCTCACTTCATTCTCATTCCACTAAATTCTAGGCCAAGAAATTTATATACATCCTTGTATTTAGGATCAGGTCTCAAAAGTAGGATTGCTGGGTCAAAGGGTAGGAACATTTTATATTTTAAAGTACTTTTTAGCATATTTCATTTTACAGTATTACCACTTGTTTGTATAACTGAAAAGTCTTAAAACTGTTAAAAACATAATGAGTCAATTTATATAAGAATCCACTTATATAATTAATAGGTGAATAAGAAGTAGTTAGGAAACATTATGATTTTGGTTCCTAACATTTATCTTAGAAAATGATTTAAAGAATTTTTCTATAATTATTTTAAATGCAGTTCAAGAATTATTACGTCTCTGATCTTTGTGGTAGTTTGAAGTTAATAAGAGAATAGGAGATACAGGTTCTGTATTTGATAGGCATCCACATGGTTGTTGAATGAATAAATAAATGAATATAAAGTAGAAGAGCATAATGTCTATAGTACAGGTATAACAGTTCCAGACTGAGAGTCTTTGAGGGCAGGGACTCTGTCTTAAATTCTGTATCCCCAGTGCCTGGCTACTGTCTAACATTTGTAGGACACATAATCTAATTCTGTGTAGCAGGATTGCAAAAGATTTTTTAAGGAAGGTGCTATTTGCATTGACCCTGAAGAATGACTTTGTCAGGAGCCTGGGAGGAAAACTATCATTTATTCATTCAACATGTATTTATTGAGTACTTTCTATGTATCCAGTACTCTACAAGGCACTGACATAGATACATCATGGAACAAATTCTTACTCTCATGGAATTTTTGTTTCTTGACATCCCAAGCTGAAGAAAAAAATATGATCTGAGATTCAGTGGCAGAAGATTAGGATCAATATTTGTCCAAAGACTTCAGTGACAAAGTGATGGTGACTATGATGGTGACTATGTTAGAAGCTCTGGAGAGTAGAATGCAAGTTTGAGGGGTTAATTGGTGAGAAGGAGATGAAAACATAGATAACAAGGTAGATGGATCTTCAGGTTTGGTTCTGATGTGGAAAAGTGGTCATAGCTGGAGGGGTCTTGACAAAAAAGGAGAATTTTTTCTTCTTTCTCCTTTATTCTTTCCTCTTCACCCCTCTTCTCTTTTCTAAGAGGAAAGAGTTGAGCCTGTGTAAATGCTGATGGGAAATCTCCATTAGAGAGGAGTTGAAGATTCAGAAATAAGGAACAATTAAAAGTTCAAGATTCCCAAGAAGGTAGGAAAGGATGGGCTCCAGAGCACAATTGGAGGGAAGGACTTAAGCTGTGACAAAGCGAGAGAGAGGCATGGATATATATACACTACCAAACACAAGGTAGATAGCTAGTTGGAAGCAGCCGCATAGCACAGGGAGATCAGCTCGTGCTTTGTGACCGCCTGGAGGGGTGGGAT
>NW_006780612.1:0-801 GCF_000442215.2 Lipotes vexillifer | reverse complement strand
AGGCTTTGGGTAAGGGTTAGGGTTAAGTTTAGGGTTAGGTTTAGGGAACGGGGAAAGTTTAGGATACAGGTTAGGGTACGACAGTGCTTTAGTGTTTGTGTCCATATTCGGGCAAAGGTTAGTGTTAGCATAGGGGTTAGGATTAGGGCATGGTTTAGGATAAGGCTAAAGGTAAGGGTTAGGGTTACGATAAGGGTTAGGGTTAGGGTTAGGGTTAGGGTTAGGGTTAGGGTTAGGGTTAGGGTTAGGGAATGGGTACGGTTTAGGGTACAGGTTAGGGCACGACAATGGTTTAGGGTTAGCGTACGTGTTTGGGCACGGGTTAGTGTTAGCGTACGGGTTAGCATTTGGGCACGGTTTAGGGTAAAGCTAAGGGTAAGTGTGAGGGTTAGGGTTAGGGAACGGGGACAGTTTAGGGTACAGGTTAGGGCACGACAATGGTTTAGGGTTAGCGTACGTGTTTGGGCACGGGTTAGTGTTAGCGTACGGGTTAGCATTTGGGCACGGTTTAGGGTAAAGCTAAGGGTAAGTGTGAGGGTTAGGGTTAGGGAACGGGGACAGTTTAGGGTACAGGTTAGGGAACGACACCAGTTTAGGATTAGCGTACATGTTAGGGCACGGTTTAGTGTGAGCATACAGGTTAGGATTAGGGCACGGTTTAGGGAAAGGCTAAGCGTAAGTGGTAGGGTTAGGGTTAGGGTTAGGGTTAGGGTTAGGGAATGGGGATGGTTTAGGAGTCAGGTTAGGGTATGACTACCGTTTACGGTTAGCATACATGTTAGGGCACGTGTTAGTGTGAGT
>NW_006780611.1:11532612-11539319 GCF_000442215.2 Lipotes vexillifer | reverse complement strand
AATGCAAGAGATTTCTGTGCATTAATTTTGTATCCTGCAACGTTACCAAATTCATTGATTAGCGCTAGTAGTTTTCTTGTGGCATCTTTAGGATTCTCTGTGTATAGTATCATGTCATCTGCAAACAGTGACACTTTTACTTCTTCTTTTCCAATTTGTATTCCTTTTATTTCTTTTTCTTCTCTGACTGCCGTGGCTAGGACTTCCAAAACTATGTTGAATAATAGCGGTAAGAGTCGACATCCTTGTCGTGTTCTTGATCTTAGAGGAAATGGTTTCAGTTTTTCACCATTGAGAATGTTGTTTGCTGTGGGTTTGTCGTATATGGTCTTTATTATGTTGAGGTAGGTTCCCTCTATGCCCACTTTCTGGAGAGTTTTTATCATAACTGGGTGTTGAATTTTGTCAAAAGCTTTTTCTGCATCTATTGAGATGATCATATGGTTTTTATTCTTCAATTTGTTAATATGGTGTATCACACTGATTGATTTGTGTATATTGAAGAATCCTTGCATCCCTGGGATAAATCCCACTTGATCATGGTGTATGATCCTTTTAATGTGTTGTTAGATTCTGTTTGCTAGTATTTTGTTGAGGATTTTTGCATCTATATTCATCAGTGATATTGGCCTATAATTTTCTTTTTTTGTAGTATCTTTGTCTGGTTTTGGTATCGGGGTGACGGTAGCCTCATAGAATGAGTTTGGGAGTGTTCCTTCCTCTGCAATTTTTTGGAAGAGTTTGAGAAGGATGGGTGTTAGCTCTTCTCTAAATGTTTGATAGAATTCACCTGTGAAGCCATCTGGTCCTGGGCTTTTGTTTGTTGGAAGGCTTTTAATCACAGTTTCAGTTTCAGTGCTTGTGATTGTTGTGTTTATATTTTCTATTTCTTCCTGGTTCAGTCTCAGAAGGTTGTGCTTTTCTAAGAATTTGTCCATTTCTTCCAGGTTGTCCATTTTATTGTCATATAGTTGCTTGTAGTAATCCCTCATGATCCTTTGTATTTCTGCAGTGTCAGTTGTTGCTTCTCCTTTTTCATTTCTAATTCTGTTGATTTGAGTCTTCTCCCTTTTTTTCTTGATGAGTCTGGCTAATGGTTTATCAATTTTGTTTATCTTCTCAAAGAAACAGTTTTTAGTCTTATTGATCTTTGCTATCATTTCCTTCATTTCTTTCTCATTTATTTCTGATCTGATTTTTATGATTTCTTTCCTTCTGCTAACTTTGGGGGGGTTTTGTTCTTCTTTCTCTAACTGCTTTAGGTGTAGGGTTAGGTTGTTTGAGATGTTTCCTGTTTCTTGAGGTAGGATTGTATTGCTATAAACTTCCCTCTTAGAAGTGCTTTTGCTGCATCCCATAGGTTTTGGGTCATCGTGTTCTCATTGTCATTTGTTTCTGGGTATTTTTGATTTTCTTTCTGATTTCTTCAGTGATCTCTTGGTTATTAAGCAATGTATTATTTAGCCTCCATGTGTTTGTATTTTTTACATTTTTTTTTCCTGTAATTGATATCTAGTTTCATAGTGTTGTGGTTGGAAGAGATATTTGATATGATTTCAATTTTCTTAAACTTACCAAGGCTTGATTTGTGACCCAAGGTATGATCTATCCTGGAGAATGTTCCATGGGCACTTTTTGAGACGAAAGTGTATCCTGTTGTTTTTGGATGGAATGTCCTATAAATATCAACTAAGTCCATCTTGTTTAACGTATCGTTTAAAGCTTGCATTTCCTTAATTATTTTCATTTTGGATGATCTGTCCATTGGTGAAAGTGCGGTGTTAGAGTCCCCTACTATTATTGTGTTACTGTCGATTTTCCATTTTATGGCTGTTAACATTTGCCTTATGTATTGGGGTGCTCCTATGTTGGGTGCATAAATATTTACAATTGTTATATCTTCTTCTTGGATTGATCCCTTGATCATTATGTAGTGTCCTTCCTTGTCTCTTGTAATAGTCTTTGTTTTAAAGTCTATTTTGTCTGACATGAGAATTGCTACTCCAGCTTTCTTTTGATTTCCATTTGCATGGAATATCTTTGTCCATCCCCTCACTTTCAGTCTGTATGTGTTCCTAGGTCTGAAGTGGGTCTCTTGTAGACAGCATATATACGGGTCTTGTTTTTGTATCCATTCAACCAGTCTATGTCTTTTTGTTTGAGCATTTAATCCATTTACATTTAAGGTAATTATCGATATATATGTTCCTACTACCATTCTCTTAATTGTTTTGGGTTTCTTATTGTAGATCTTTTCCTTCTCTTGTGTTTCCTGCCTAGAGAACTTCATCTAGCATTTGTTGTAAAGCTGGTTTTGTGGTGCTGAATTCTCTTAGCTTTTGCTTGTCTGTAAAGGTTGTAATTTCTCCATCGAATCTGAATGAGATCCTTGCTGGGTAGAGTAATCTTGGTTGTAGGTTTTTCCCACTCATCACTTTAAATATGTCTTGCCACTCCCTTCTGGCTTGCAGAGTTTCTGCTGAAGGATTAGCTGTTAACCTTATGGGGATTCCCTTGTATGTTATTTGTTGCTTTTCCCTTGCTGCTTTTAATATTTTTTCTTTGTATTTAATTTTTGATAGTTTGATTAATATGTGTCTTGGCATGTTTCTCCTTGGATTTATCCTGTATGGGACTCTCTGTGCTTCCTGGACTTGATTGACTATTTCCTTTCCCATATTAAGGAAGTTTTCAACTATAATCTCTTCAAATATTTTCTCAGTCCCGTTCTTTTTCTCTTCTTCTTCTGAGACCCTTATAATTCGAATGTTGGTGCATTTAATGTTGTCCAGGAGGTCTCAGAGGTTGTCCTCAAGTCTTTTCATTCTTTTTCTTTATTCTGCTCTGCGGTAGTTATTTCCACTATTTTATCGTCAGGTCACTTATCCGTTCTTCTGTCTCAGTTTTTCTGCTATTGATTCCTTGTAGAGAATTTTAAATTTCATTTATTGTGTTGTTCATCACTGTTTGTTTGCTCTTTAGTTCTTCTAGGTCCTTGTTAAATGTTTCTTGTATTTTCTCCATTGTATTTCCAAGATTTTGGATCATCTTTACTATCATTACTCTGAACTCTTTTTCAGGTAGACTGCCTATCTCCTCTTCATTTGTTTGGTCTGGTGGGTTTTTACTTTGCTCCTTCATCTGCTGCGTATTTCTTTGTCTTCTCATTTTGCTTAACTTACTGTGTTTGGGGTCTCCTTTTTGCAGGCTGCAGGTTTGTAGTTCCCATTGTTTTTGGTGTCTGCCCCCAGTGGGTAAGGTTGGTTCCATGGCTTGTGTAGGCTTCCTGGTGGAGGAGACTGGTGCCTGCGTTCTGGTGGATGAGGCTGGATCTTGTCTTTCTGGTGTGCAGGACCACGTCCGGTGGTGTGTTTTGCGGTGTCTGTGACCTCATTCTGATTTTAGGCAGCCTCTCTGCTAATGGGTGGGTTTGTGTTCCTGTATTGCTAGTTGTTTGGTACTGGACCTTGTTAGTCGTTGAGTGGAGCTGGGTCTTAGCGTTGAGACGGAGATCTCTGGCCGATTGATATTACGTAGTGCCAGGAAGTCTCTGGTGGTCCAAAGTCCTGAACTCGGCTCTCCCACCTCAGAGGCTCAGGTCTGATACGCGGCCGGAGCACAAAGACCCTGTCAGCCACACAGCTTTTGGGAAGTCTGAGGTCTTATGCCAGTGTTCAGTAGGTGTTCTGTAGGAGTTGTTCCACATGTATATGTATTTTTGATGTATTTGTGGGGAGGAAGGTGATCTCCACATCTTAATCCTCTGCCATCTTGAAGGTCCTCCTCAAGATATTTTACACATGCCCATCTTTTGGGGCCACCAACGTAGGTGAAAGTAAAGGTGGAGTCTAAGTGTCTGAAATTGGTCAGGGCGTGGTCATGGTTGGGCCAGGGATGCTCAAGGTGGGGGGCAGTCCGACTACAGTGGCATTTCTGAGTGAAGGGAGATGCCAGGAGGCAGGGCTTGACCCTCAGCCCTCAGGACAGATGGGGCGTGGCTACTCTCATCACTCCTTGCTGGGGTGCATCTGACACACTGTGTTCACGACTCCAAAGTTTAATTTAGCTGATGCCTTGGCTGTAAGCAAGAGCTGGTAAATTTAGTTGGAGGATTAAGGAACATATAAGATGAACAGCTCCTTAAAAGGAGCTGGATGTCAGGGGAGAAGCAAAGCCGATGCATCCCGAAGTTCGCCGTGAAAGTGGAGGCAGGAGGCCTCCCAGAGTAAAGCAGGCCAAGGGGCCGCATTTGCTGAATCTTTTCAGGGGGAGCATCCCTGCGTAGGGCTGGTGGAGGGTGAGCACAGGGATGGAGCCAGTCGCTGAGTCACTGAGCAACCCAGAGCAACCTGCTGACAAGGAGGACAGCTGTAAAACCACCGGCGGCCCAGAAACCATAAATAAATGGATGGAAAAATGTGACTAGCATCCCTGCGTAGGGCTGGTGGAGGGTGAGCACAGGGATGGAGCCAGTCGCTGAGTCACTGAGCAACCCAGAGCAACCTGCTGACAAGGAGGACAGCTGTAAAACCACCGGCGGCCCAGAAACCATAAATAAATGGATGGAAAAATGTGACTGGAGGAGAATGTAGAACTTCGGCGAGGCAAAAAAAAAAAATTTTATATATATATATATATATGACCTTACAGGTACAGTAGTTCTATGTGAATATTCGAGAAAATAATTAAAGATGATGATTCTGTGGCAATTTAACTTAATACCCATTTTTCTCACAGGGTCATACAGCTGCAGTATGGGCAGTAAAGATATTACCTGAGCAGGGCTTAATGTTAACTGGATCAGCAGACAAGACTATTAAACTTTGGAAGGCTGGAAGATGTGAGAGGACTTTTTCTGGTAAGATCAGAGTAGACAGCTTTTGTAATCTTTTTGCTTCCTATTTGCACAGGTGATTTTTTTCAAAAATTTAGAAGTTTTAAAGTGGTATTTGAAAAACATCAGTGTATTTGAGCCATTTAACTTGGGTGAATGTAAATTTTCTGACTGTTAATATGTAATATCTTTTTTGTTTTGAATTATTTATTTATTTTTGGCTGTGTTGGGTCTTCGTTGCGGTGCGCAGGCTTCTCATTGAGGTGGCTTCTCTTGTCGCAGAGCACAGGCTCTAGGTGCGCGGGCTTCAGTGGTTGTGGCTCACGGGCTCTAGAGCGCAGGCTCAGTCGTTGTGGCACATGGGCTTAGCTGTTCTGCGGCATGTGGGGTCCTCCCGGACCAGGGCTCGAACCCGTGTCCCCTGCATTGGCAGGCAGATTCTTAACCACTGTGCCACCAGGGAAGCCCGGTAATATCTTTTTAAAATATGTACTGAGACCTCTCATAAAACAACCAGATATGGACTAATAAATAGCTACAATATGGGTATGTGCTTCTTTGTAATTTTATATATGTAATGTTTGGTACTCAGTTATGTTTTGGTTGTCATTTGAACAAGTTCAGCCTGAAACTTCCAAGCATAAGTCTTATTGAGGGTGGGTCAGTAGTGTTATCTTCATATATGAGGAAAACATCAGTTGTGCTTTTATTAATATTGAAGTACATTGTTTAATAATAACAACTTTCAGGCTTTGTTTCTGTTGTGGTTTCAGGTGGGTAGTCTTTTAAAACCTCAGCTATTAAATAACTCCTAAAATGAGGCATCTGCTGTCTAATATTAGAACTGATGATTTATTTTGTGGGGCACTTAACATTTTTGGTATGATTTTGTTTGTTTGTTTGTTTTCCCTTGCTTTTATTTATTCCTTAAAGGTTGATCAGCATTCTGGATAATATTTCAAGAAGTCCCTTTGTGCAGATAAAACTATCTGTAGGTGGAAAGTAGACAATGAGTTGTAACTAAACATCCCTTTGTTTCTGCTTCCATACATACAACATATGTGTTAAGTTTTTATTAATATGTTATAGATAATCTGAATCAGCATAGGAAATACTGAGCATGGGAAAGGTTTTGACTTCTGGTCTCCTTAGATCACAAACTTCTGAGAATGTTTTGTCTTTTAAAAAAAATTGTAATGGCATCTACAATGCCTCAATTAATATTGAAAAAAATGGAATCTTATCAAGTTTTTAAAAACATTTAATATCCTTTGAGGAGAGGAATAAATATATATATATATATATATATATATATATATATACAATCAAAAAGCAAACAACAAAATGGACAGAAAAATATTTGCAACACACACAATAGAAAAGGAGCTGATTGGTGCTGATTTACAAAGAGCTCATAACCAACGAGAAAATGATGAACAATCTGATAGGAAAAAAGTGTCCTGAGCACAAACAGGAGGGTAGAAGGGAAAGAAATACAGACGCGGCTAATAAATGTATTAAATTCTGCGCAGTCTCATCAGCGATAAAGGAAACACAAATCAAAATGAAATGCTTTTTTTAAAAATCAGATTGGCAAGAACTTTAAAGTATGATCCTATCCAGCAATGGCAATGAGGAGAGGAAATGTAAATTTCCCTTTTAGGAGGGAAATTTGGTGATTTCTATCCAAATTAAAAATGCACTGGGCTTCCCTGGTGGCTCAGTGGTTGAGAGTCCGCCTGCCGATGCAGGGGACACGGGTTTGTGCCCCGGTCCGGGAAGATCCCACATGCCGAGGAGCGGCTGGGCCCGTGAGCCACGGCCGCTGAGCCTGCGCGTCCGGAGCCTGTGCTCCGCAACGGGAGAGGCCGCG
>NW_006780611.1:11518009-11532233 GCF_000442215.2 Lipotes vexillifer | reverse complement strand
GTTGCAGACCACAGTCTCTGGCACAGACGCCCCACCTGCCATGGCTCACGGGCCCAGTAGCTCCGCGGCACGCGGGATTCTCCCGGACCGGGGCACGAACCCGTGTCCCCTGCATCGGCAGGCGGACTCTCAACCACTGCGCCACCAGGGAAGCCCTCTTTTTTGCATTTTTGTCCATTTTGCATCAGAAAGAACTCTTCACAATGAAGAGATGAGACAGATCTTCTCATATGACTTCCTGAGCTGTCTCCCTCCTGGTTTTGGTTTTCCACTTTTGCAACCCTGACAGGAAGAGTGCGAGCATAGCGAGATGAAGGTGGAGCACAGAAAGTGCAATTTCCTCACAGGCATTGGACAGGGCCTTCCCTGGAGTCTGGATCTATCATCACCTTCACTCTGGCCTCAAGGGCTGGGAAGGGGATGCTGTGATCCCTTAATGTTCCAGCACAACCAGGGACACAAACTCCTTCCTACATTTATCCTTGGAATTCAGGCAGAATCATCCTGAAACTGTCAAAAGACTTCACTGAACCCTAAGGGAGAGCAGCTGAGAAGTGCACACAAAGAGGACATGAATTTAGGCACGTCTTGCTCAGCTTATCACCCGGTGTTTGGAACCTGCTTGCAGCCTGTCACTCAAGAGAATCCAGAGAAAGCCTGCTTTTCTTGGGTCCCTCACTAACTAGCTCTTGGCCTACTTTCCTGGGCTCGGTGCCATTTGCCACCCTGCATCCCTGGGATGTTGATACCAAGCAAGGGCTCTTGTGCCCGAGATGCAGAAAGCCAAACACTAACAGTGGGTGTTTGCAGCAAAGTAAGGGTTTATTGCAGGGCGCCAAGCAAAGGAGTAGGAGACAAGTCTCAGATCCCCTCCACCTTGGTCTCTGAGTTGGGGGTATTTTTAAAGGAGAAGAACAAAGAAGCTGGGATGAATCGTCATCTTCTGACATTTCTTAATCATAGTCTCAGGAGTCAGGATGTCACCAGTTTACGATTCTCTGGCCAGGTGGTCCATGGCTCAGGGCCTGTTAACCCATCTTTCCCTGGACAAACAACCTGAGTTTGTATGTTAACGATGATGTCTACAACAGCAATTTTAGTACATCGACGATGTTATCAACAACAACAATTTTAGTCATTAATGATCTTAACAACAGCAATTTTAGTCATCTGACTCCGGTTGATTAGTGTTCAGTTCACACAAGATTGAGGTCAGAGGGAGCAAGAAAGGGTTTGGGTAGAGACAGCAATCATAAACTCGGGAAGGGAAGTTGGTTTTAGAGGAGCTCAGTTTCAGGTGATGAGGGTGCTGATAATAGTGAGTTAATTCATGTATTAACTCATTTAACCACCCTAGGAGACAGACACTACTCTTAGCCCCATTTTATAGATGACGAAACTGAGTGACAATGAGGCTAAATAACTTTCTAAAGTCACTCAGCTGGAAGGTAGCATGCTAGGATTTGAACCCAGTTCATCTGGATCCAGAGCCCCCTCTTAGGATGTCCCTCTGCTCCAGGTGGTTCACCCTACAGGGACCCCTCACTGCACTAGCAGACTGCCATTGACCAAAAGCTTACCACGTCACAAGGCAGCCTGGCCTGTTAGAACATGCTTTATATGGAGCTGGCATTTCCTTCTATCCTACCTGTAATTTCCTTTTAATGACACACAGAATGAATTTACGTCTCTTCAAAGCCAGCATGAGTCTCGTTCTGAGTTTTCTCCTCTTCTCACATTGCCTCCTAGCAGCATGACCTTGAACCAGTTACTGACTCTTTGCCTTGGTTTCCTCATCTGTAAAATGGGAATCATAGGAATAAATACCTTATAGGTACTTTACATGTAAAGCCCCTAGAGCAGTGCTAGAACACACAGTAAGCACTCAATATAGGTGGGCTACTTTTATTGTTCTGCAGCCTCAACATTCTCAACCTTTCAAATGGGGATGATATTGAACCTTGCTCCATACACAGTGTGGCTGTATGGAATCAGCCAGGGATCTTGTGATCCTGCCTTCTGTCTGTCCTCCTCAGACCCTCCCCTAGATACAGACTCAGGCTACTGCCCAGTCTTCCAGCTTCTCGTCTTGCCCTGCTCCCACACATCTTTCCCTTGGCTTCCTTGATGTCCTAGGTAAAACGCAAATCCCATCCGGTCCCTCCCCTGCTCAGATTCCTCCCCAGGTGTTCCTGGGCTGCTGGATAAAGTTCAGTCTCCTTCGTTTGGCTTTTAAAGCCCTCCTTGGTCTGTCCCCTGCTGACATCTCCGCCTCGCCTCGCCTCTCCGCTTCTGCTCTATTTGCAGCCAAATGAACCAACTCCCAGATCTCTGAGCCTCACTTGACTTTGAGCTGCACCTGCATCCTGCCTGACTCCCCAGGGCCCAGCACAGGGCCTGGCACACAGCAGAGGCTCCTTGGTCCATGGAGGTGCCCATGGGCTAATGCAGAGAGTGAATGCTCTAAGCCAGCATGGCATCTGTGTCAGTTAATGTCATTATTTTTTCAGGGGTCCTCTTCAAAATCTGTCACCACAATTGTCTGGTCCAAAGCAGTGTCCTGGAGGCCACCTGATATATACCAGGCATTAACCCTTTAGTTGCCGCATTGTGAGGAGGCTCCAGAATTCCGGGGGGAGTGTTGGGAAGGGGGGTGGTGCACAGGCACCAAGGGGCAGTGCTTTTTAACTGACTGGTGCAGAAGCATATCAATATTTTGACAATGGCACAGCTATGCCTGCTTCTCTGGAAAGCTCCCTCCCCAGCCCTGGCCCTGTTTCCTCCCCTCTCCCCAGCTTCCTTGCCCAATTGCTCTGTGGCCTCCTCCAGCCCATTACTATTTGGAGACTTTTATTTTGAAGACTGTACAGCATTAGGGTGACCCATTTTTTTCCCAGAGTTAGTCCACAGGGCTTGGAAATCCTCCCTCCCCACATGGCACTGCGGACACCCATCTGGCCTGGTTCTTTAGCCTAAAAGTCCCTCTGCCGGGGGCCACACACTCAGGATGGGGGCCAGAGAGCGCCCAGCCGGCTCCCTTCACCCTTCCCCAGCGCATGCTACAGAAACAGCAGAGGGGCATGCAAGACAATGATTCACCACCTGAGACCTCCACCCAAATAGGTCTGCAAATTGGATTAGCTTTTGAGACACAGTTTAGTCACCACATTTAAGAATGAAGGGAGACGCAAGAGGGAAGAGATATGGGAACATAGTTATATGTATAACTGATTCACTTTGTTATAAAGCAGAAACTAACACACCATTGTAAAGCAATTATACCCCAATAAAGATGTTAAAAAAAAAAAAGAATGAAGGGTGTTTTCTCTCATATGGTGAGAATCGAGAGCTCTTGGACTGATGGGAGCCAGTGACCTTGTACCAGGTACTCAGCCTCTCCAGGCCTCTGGGTCTCCTCGGGCCAGGGCAGATGACAGCCTCCAAAGGGAAAATCCTCTCCTATGGTTCTGTTGCTTCACGGTCTCCATGGCACCCAATGCTTGTTGGATGCCCAAGCTAGGTCTGTCGGGAAACCATCTTTGAATTTGTGACAAAGTTAGAAATGTCTGTAAGAGAAGGATCAGAAAATCGTTGAAGTCAACCCTTCGTGGAGGGGAACTGCCCTTTGAGGATGTGCAGTTTGTCACTCTGGCGAATCTCAGTTTCCTTGTGTATAAAGGGGGACCGTTGCAGCCGGCAGTGCTGAATGAGCCAGGTAAAGCACCTGGTCTCTGTGTGGCCCCTGCATCTGTGTTCTCCATCAAGGAGCGCTCTGGGCCCCAGGCCATGTGGTGTAGGGGAAGCAGCAGGCTTCTAAAATGAGAAGGATGGAACTCAAGTCCCAGCTCAGCTCTGTGACCTGGGCAATTCATTCCCCTCTCCAAACTGCAGTTTCCTCATCTATGAAATGAGAGGAATAATGCAAATGAAAGAAAAAAAGTATGCATTGCCAATTTTTTAAATGCCTGTTATGCTTCATTCCTGGAGGAGTTGGTAGCAGATGATGACTTCTTAGTTCAGGAAAATACCTTGATTAATTTTTGTGTTGTTACTAGAGAGGCCCCCTGGGCAAAGTCTGGATGAAAGATGTTTATAAACACAAAAAGCAATAAACTACTTTGTAGAAAAAAGGTAGCAGTGTTGGATTCTCCTTCCTCCTGAGCACGAGCTGTCATTATAGAGAAAAAAATATAAACAGTATAATCCCACAAGGACAAAGGGAATAGAAAGGGTGCATTGAGAGATGAGAGACTGCAACACACTTTTAGAAGAGGGATTTGTTTGGAATGATGGCAACATATTTAGAAGGCAGCAGAAACCAGAGCACACAGAAGGGGACTCCAGTGAGAAGGAAACGAGTGAGCCTCCAGGACCCCAGCAAGGACCGGGACTTTAGGGGTGCAGGTGGAGGGGATGATGGGGTGAGTTGAGAGCCAGTAGGCAGGGGCTTACCCTTGAGCCTCCTGCAGGAGATTTATTCTCTGGAGATGGTGGAGGGGAGACTCTCAGGACACCAAAGCCACCAGCATGACAGAGGACAGGGACAAGACCCAGGGCTGAAAATGGTATTAATTGGAAAGTTACATTCTGAATGGTCAGAACATCCTCCCTATATCCACTCACCCCCAGTCCACACTTGCCCACTCCTACATTGCAATCATAGGTCAGCTGCAAGATAAGTACTGGAAAATTTACTAGAGAAACAGACTTATACATGCTATCTTTTTGAGGGTTCCCAACAACATAGCTGCCTCCCTGCCCCGACACCCAAATAGACACCTGTCAATGCACATGCCATCACCCACCCTTGCAGAGCTTCTGATCAGCCTTATTAGTACATTTGTCTTAAATACTAATGAATAACCAAAGAACATTAGACACATGAGGAAAACCACCCATGTGAAACTGAGATACCAAACTAAAATGATAAAAGAAAAAGAAACTGGAAGAAACACTGTCCCACTGGATTGGACTCAAGAACGAATCATTGGGGAATTCCCTGGAAGTCCAGCGGTTGGGACTTCACACTTTCACAGCTGAGGCCCAGGTTTGATCCCTGGTTGAGGAACTAAGATCCCACAAGCCATGTAGCGTGGTGAAACAAACAAACTAAAAGAATGATTCGTTGGATCAGAATGACTCCAGTCAAACCACAGATGTATGAGCAAAAATAAATTGCTTATTGTTATGTGCCACTGAGATTTTTGTGGTTGTTTGTTACACAGCAAAAGCTGATGGATACAATTCATAAAACAAGAACAGGAAAATACTGAACAGAGAACAGGAGAGAGATCTTGAAATTTAACATAAGGTAGCCAAAATAAGTATTTCAGTAGCAACTTTGGAAGATAAGTCACAGAAATATCTTTTGGGTATAACAGGAAGAAATGGAGATGGAAAATATGAGGGGGAAAAACAGACTTAGAAAAACAACTCAGGAGGTCTAACATTTGACTTAGAAGAATTAAAGACAGAGAGAGAGAGCAAAGAAAATTATCAAAGAAGCAAAATTTCCACACACCGAAGATCGCGAGTTTCCAGATTGAGAAGGTTTACTGGGAACTAGTAAAATGAACAAGAAATAATCCACACCACAAACATCATCATGTAATCTCAGAAGACCAGAGATAAAGAGAAGGTCCCAAAAGCTTCCAAAATTAAAAAAAAAAAACGTTTTAATACATTGAAACAAAAATAAGAATGGAGTTGGTATTTCTGTTTTTCCCAAGACCTACACAGGACGCTAGAAAACAATGGAAAACTGCCTTTGATATTCTGTTGAAAATGATTTTCAACAAACAAGTCTATATCCAGCTAAACCCAGTCAAGCATGAGGATGGAATGAAGACCTTTTCAGGTATGCAAGGACTCAGTGCATTAACCTCCAATGCAGCCTTCAAAGTCTTCCTTGTTGCGAAATAAGTGTCTGCATCTTTTGTTCAAAAGGTGACACATCCATGAAAAGAAGTAACAGGTGCAGTCAGAGCCACTGGGTGGGAGGAGAGGTGGAAAGGAAGGGTCATACCTGGGGGGAGATTCCTGCAGTGCGCCATGCATGTGGCCCAAGACAGAGAGCCAGCGAGGAGCCTCTCACCCCTCTGGTCAAGCCCACACCTTCCACCGTTCCATGGAAGCCTGTAAATGTGGTTTGGGGGGAATGAGGGGCAGACCCATGCCCCACATGGGACACTGCAGGGCCCAAGGGGGCTGGGGTAGGGGTGGAAGGGTATGGCTGCAGAGTAGTTGAGATAAGGCCCCTCTTCCTCCTCTTTCTAGAAGAAGTGGACTCTTGGAAAGAATCAGGGCTGGGGGCTGGAGACGGTCTAGATCCGGCTATTAAGTGAAACGGGGAAAGGATGACCCCTTCTCTCACCACTACACTGGTTGGAGTGGTCAGAGCATCAAATGTCATTATGAAGGTTAAGCCCACGCTGGGATCTGATGAAAGCAGTAACCGTGCTTGTTGCCAGCACCCCCAGGGCTCTAGGGTCCCCTACACATAACAATCCTAACCTCCTCATCTGAAGCACCTACTGTGTGCCAGGAGATACCACATTTCTAATCCTTGCGACACCTTTTCTGTAGATGGTACACAGAGTCTTTCAGGAGAAGTGGGAGTTGGTCAAGCAGAGAAGCTGTATACATGCTCGGGGACCAACCTGCAATGTGGGCTGGAGTTGGGAGAGGCGGGGAATGAGGCCGGGGAGTGGATGGAACCCACAGCCAGAGAGAGTGTGAAGGGTGAGAAGGGGGCTGAGGAAGCAGATGCTGGGGAGTCTGGGATGGAGCCCCCAGACCAGGAGGAGATGCTGGAGAGGCGGTGCCAGGGAACAAGTCTGCTTCGTGGGCATCAGAAGAGGCCAAGGCCGGAGAAGGGGCCCTATGTAAGGCCTGGGGTGGATGCACCGAGAGCAGTACCGGCCACTCTGGCAGGAGGTCCCGGGGACTCAGGGGTGGGAGCAGATTGCCAAAGGGGGAGAGGATGGAAGGGCGGTTACAGAATTTCTAGGACCTCATGTTGCAAAGCTGTCCGATTCCTGTGTGTACATTTCTGGGGCGGCGGGGCCCTCTGGGAAGCTCTTGCACGTTGTGCGCTAGGAGAGAGGAAGCGCTTTTTTAACACAGAAGGCAGAGCCATGAGGCAGAGGAAACGCATTACCTCGGTCACCAGGGTCCCAGCCTGGCCCAGGGAGAGGGGAGTTCCTGGGACCGGAAGCTCAGTCCCAGCCGGCTGCAAGCCCCTCACCTGCTGTGCCCCTTCACCTCCTCTCTCCCACCAACTCCTGTTGGTCCTGCTTTGGACATTGGAGATTCATAGATGAATATGACACAGTCTTTGACCTGAATGTGCTCGTGGTACATAATCCTCAAGAGGAAGAGGTGGAAAGTCTAGAAGACGATCTGATAGAGACCCCCAACTCCCAGGAGCTAGAAAGAGGACGCCCAGCCTTCAGGGAAAGTCTTTGACCAGCTTAGGTGATGCAGAGAATTAAAAGGATGAGGTAAAGACCTAGAGTCACAGCAATGGGAGGAAAGTGGGGAGAAGGCATGGAGAGAAGCCAAGTTGATCTGTAGGATACAGAAAAGGCAGGAAACAGGAGAACATGCCCTGGGTGCTGGGGCTGGAGGGAGAGCCTGGGCGAGGGAGGCTCCCGTTTGGTGCCTTCAAGAAAGTCAAGTTAGGGCTTCCCTGGTGGCGCAGTGGTTGAGAGTCCGCCTGCCGATGCAGGGCACACGGGTTCGTGTCCCGGTCCGGGAAGATCCCACATGCCGAGGAGCGGTTGGGCCTGTGAGCCATGGCCGCTGAGCCTGCGCGTCCGGAGCCTGTGCTCCGCAAGGGGAGAGGCCACAACAGTGAGAGGCTCGCGTAACGCGAAAAAAAGCAAGATACGGATAGAGTGTGAAGAGGTACAAACTACTATGTATAAAATAAATAAGCTACAAAAGTCTATTGTACAGCACAGGGAATATAGCCAATAATTTATACTAACTATAAATGGAGGATAACCTTTAAAAATCACGGATCACTATGTTGTACGCCTGAAACTTATATAGTATTATAAATCGACTCTACCTCAATAAAAAAAATGTGAAAAAGTAAACGGAATCTTTAAAAAACATCAATTACCAACATCTCCAGGCTGTACAGACCACGGTCAGAGGAGCCCTTCTTTCCTGGGGCAGAGTTCTAGTTAAAGGCAGTGGCATCATAGTGGCACCAAGAAACAGAAGTAGATCCCCAGGAATGAGGCGACCTTGGGTGGGGGCAGGGCAAGCACTTGGGCAGCTGCTGGGCATCATCCCCGCCTGAGCTCTCCTCAGCTCTTAGGAGATCCTCTGTGAACTGTTATCAGGGAGACTCTTGGTTCTTAAGTCTGCTGCAGGGATCTGCAAAGTACAGACCAAGGGCCGCATCTGTGGCCTATTTTTGTAAATAAAGTTGTATTGGAAGCCAGCCACACCCATTCAATTATTTATTGTTTATGGCTGCTTTCACACTGTGACAGCAGAATCCAGTAGTTATGACTGACCGAGAACGGCGCCCTGCAAGGCTTAAAATATTTACTACCCGAAGGTCAAAATATCAGTGGCTTGAACACAATAGAGATTTCTTTCTTTCTCATGAACAGGCTGAATGTGAGTTGTGCAGCATTGGTCAAAGACCCAAGCTCCCTCGCTTTTGTTGTTCAACCATTCGCTACCCTGGGCCTCTCCAGCCAGCAGGAAGGGGAGGAGGGAAGTGGAGGATACGCCTTCCTCCTTTGAGGGCACAGCCCAGAAGTCGTGCCCATAGCTTCCCCTCCCATCCCACTGACCAGCCCTTGGTCACGTGGTCACATGTAGCTACAGGGTAGATTGGGAAATGGTACCTTTACCAGGGGGACATGAGTCCAGCCCAACTTCCTTTGGACTTTATTACCAAAGGAAGAAGGGGAACATGGATTCCAGAACATTCTGTAGTCAAGAACAAAAGCACAGTGAGGAGGGAGAGGAATTTGCATTCCCTGTAAGATATTGGAATAAAATTTGTAACATGCCCAAACTGAGCCGGCGTCTGTAACTAATACAAAATGGCTCCTTCCCCCACTTCCTTCCTCAAATATTTATTGAGCCCTCAATTACATCAGGCTCTAGCTCGGTGCTTTTTACAGATAAAGAAACTGATGGTCAGAGTGGTTCGGTGAGTTGTCCAAGGGCCCGTCCTTCTGCTCCCTGCACGAGGCTCCTCCTGCCTGACCATCCTGCTTCCCTGGGGACATTCTAGCTGGGAGGTAGACTTGTGGCCTGCGAGGCTGGCTGGGTGTTGGGGAAACAGCAGACAAATGATTTTAGCAGTGAGAATTTAATATAGGGCATTGGTTGAACAGATCTCAGAAGACTGACAAGGCAAAAGGGGACACTGAGGTAACTAGATAGTAACTGCTTCCTACGACCATGGGAACAGGAGAAAGAGAGTAGGGTTGTCACAACCTAGAAGCTTGGAAGAGGGAGATGGTGGAGGGGGTGTTTTTGTCCAGCTGCTGCTGGTGCCTTAGAAACTTGGAGAAGAGACCTTAGGGAGCTGGAACTCAGAACTTCAGATCGCTGAGGAGGGGATGAGGTGAGCCTCATACTGGGAATGTGGAAAAAACTAGAAACTAGAATCGGTTGTTACTGGGACCACCTACGGCTTCCAGGGCAGCACTGCTGGGTACAGTGAACGAATATAAAGGAATAAATGCCTGTCTACTCTCCATCCTTCCGGCCTCCCTCTAGTGCCCCCTAGTGGCAGAGATTACTGGGAATCAGTTGGCAAAGCAGAAATGTGGTTTGGAGATCCAACCCCAGCTCAAGAAAGCTGAGCACAGAAGCGTAGGTTTGGAGCTAAGAGGAGATAATAACTAGCCCACAGGCTATGGACGCATTTAGACCCCTGGTCTTTACAAACCCGGTGCCCCCGTCTCTGAGCCACCGTGGATCTGGAACGTTGAACATATATGCCTCCAGTTGGCTGGCTGCAGGGAATGCAAAATGCTGCAACCACTTTCTAAAATGGTTTTCTTAGAAGGTTAAATATACACCTACCACACGACCCAGCATCTCACTCTTAGATATTTACCCAAGAGAGATGAAAACTCATGTCCACACAAGCCTTTGTACGTGAATGTTTGTAGCGGCTTTGTTTTAATAACCCCAAACTTGGAAACAGCACTGATGTCCATCAACTTGTGAATAGATACCAAATTGTGGTATATTCATACAATAGACTGCTACTTGGTGATAAAAAGAATAAATTACTGATGTACACACCAACTCTGATGAATTATACCATGTGAAAAAAGCCAGACACAAAAGACTACATACTCTATAATTAATTCCATTTGTATGAAATTTGGGAAATGGCAAAATAGAATGACAGAAAAGAGGTCAGTGGTTGCCGGGGCCTGGGGTGGGGAAGGCAGAAGACTGATGGCAAAGGGGCACGATCTTTTAGAGGACCTTTTGGGAATAATGGAAATCTCCTATATTGTGATGTGGCGGTTACATAATTGTCAAAACCCATTGAATTACACTTTAAGTTGGTGAGTTTTATCATATGCAAATTATACCTCGATAAAGCCAATTCTTAAAAACAATGCTGTTAGAAGAGGGCACATAGTCTGTTTACTTCCAAGGCCACCTCCCATGAGCCACCGTCCAAGTAGCAGACAAAGGGATCTTTCAAACATTAATCACGGCTTCCCTGGTGGAGAAGTGGGTGCGAGTTGCCTGCCAATGCAGGGGACACGGGTTCGAGCCCTGATCCAGGGAAGATCCCACATGCCGTGGAGCAACTAAGCCCGTGAGCCACAACTACTGAGCCTGCGCTCCAGAGCCTGCGAGCCACAACTCCTGAGCCCATGTGCCACAACTACTGAAGCCTGCGCGCCTAGAGCCTGTGAGGCCACTGCAATGAGAGGCCCACGCACTTGGAGTCTTTTGGGGTTCTGTGCCAGAAGGTGATGGCATGGAAGGCAGACCCTAAGCCACAGATTGCCCACCCCCTTGCCTCTCCACCCTGGCTCCATCTGAAACTGAGGATACCTGCCAGGTCCCTGGAGACATTTGTGTTTGCAACCCCCTGGGGGCTGAAGACAGCATTGGGCATGGAATCAGGGAAACTGGATTCTTAACGTGTATCTCCTGGTTTCTCCCCATATTGTGCTTTGTTCTGTATGCACGTGTAATGTGTGGACGTGCATGCATGCGTGTGTATGTATGTCTCCATGTGTGCGCGTGCACACACGTCTGTGTATGTGCACGCGTGTGCAGGTGCATGCATGTCCGTGCATATGCATGCGTGTGCGTGCATGTGCACGTGTGTGTGCATGCATGCGTATTTACATGTGTAATTCAACAGGAGTGTGAGCTCCCTGAAGGCAGCACCTGTGCCAGATTCATCTCTCTATCCTTTCTACCTGTGAAGAGTGGTTGCTAAATGCTTGTGGAATGAATAAATGAATGAATGGGCCAGTATAGCACCGTTATTAACAGTGTGGGTTTGGAGTCAGCCAGATTTAAGGTCAAAATCTTACTTTGCCGCTCACCATCTAGGTCACTTTGGCTCAGTTTCGTAATCCCATAGAGCCTCGGTTTCCTCATTTTCAGAGTGGGGATAAAAATATGACCTATTTTATGGGGGTTGGTGTGAGGATTAAGTAATAATGATCAGAGCCAACATGCACTGAGCTGCTTTATGAGCCAGACACTGTTGTAAGGGCTTTGCAAGTGCTAACTCATACTCCTGCAATTTTTTGGGGCGGGGGCAGCTGTGTTGGGTCTTCGTTGCTGCACGTGGGCTTTCTCTAGTGGCAGCGAGCGGGCGCCACTCTTCACTGGGTGCACGGGCTTCTCACCGCCGTGGCTTCTCTTGCTGCAGAGCACGTGCTCTAGAAGCACAGGTGCACAGGTAGTTGTGGCTCGCGGGCTCTACAGCGCAGGCTCAGTAGCTGTGGTGCACGGGCCTAGCCGCTTCGCGGCATCCGGGATCCTCCCAGACCGGGGCTCGAACCGGTGTGCCCTGCATTGGCAGGCGGATTCTTAACCACTGCACCACCAAGGAAGCCTCACTCCTGCAATTTTATGGTGGAGGGTTAGTTAAACAGTAAACTCAGAGCATCTTGGCCGTTATCATACTTATGATCAACGGAGAGGAGATTCAGGATCCTTAAGCCTCAGGGAGCATCTTCTCATGAATCTTGCTCAGATTCTGACTGATGAGGCCGTCTGGAGAGGGGTGTGAGATCCAGCAGGCAGCGCTCTGCCAGGCTATCTCACACAATTTGACCCTCTGGTCGGACCGGTAGTTTTCTTGCGGTTTACGACATTCTTCCTCTAGGTAGCGAGGCAGAGTGGGAACTGGGCCTCTGGGTCGCATCGCCCCCTGGTGGTCTATTTCCGTAACTATTTTGATTAAGTGCAGAGCCGTTTCCACAACTCAAGTGCAGTGATAGTGGATGACATATGTGGGGAAAAAAATAGAATTTGATGTGATAAGCTTTAAGTCAGAGGAGCGTAAGGTGTGCAGGGATAGATAGACCAAGAAGGGACCAAGACATACTAAGGAAATGATCATCAATAATAACATTAACATCAATGATTTACTGCCCACCTTCCATGGGCCAGGCATTGTACTGAGTACTTGGCGTTCAACCACCTTATTTAACACACTTCCAGAAGGTATGTATCACAAGAACAATGACTTTCATCTGGAACTTAGCACACAGTAGGTGTCTGGGATGTACATTTTGAACAAATGAATAAGGCAATAATCCTATGAAGCAAATATTATCTCTATTTAGAAAAATGAACAAGGAAACTGATGGTCAGAGAGGTCACAGAGCTCGTGTGTGCCAGAGCCAGGGCACCTGAGTTCCAGACCCAGCTCTGCTGCTGGCGCGTCACAGAGGAGGGCAGGGCACTACACGTGGCCTCACCCACACACTCTCTGTCTTCAAATACTGCTCTTGAGGGCCTGCCAGGGTGGCTTGTTATGACTCAGAGAGGAGGTCCAGTGAAGCTCCCCTCATAAACTATAGAGAGACACATGTGGGTCAGGGTTGGGGAATTCAGGGCATGAGGGATCCCCAAGAATCTTGTTCAGTCTAATCTGAGATTTTCCTTCTCTTCCCTAAGAGAGTCACTGATTCAGGCAGTAGGCATTTACTGCATTCCAGTAAATGATGGGCTTCTGGGAGCATCTCCTGGTCCTGCGGAAGCTGTGCACCTCCTCCTCAGCCGCTGACCATCACCAGCTCCCTTTCTTGCAGCTGGAGCTCTTAGCCCTGCCAAATGGCTACTCAGAGGTAGGTTTCCTCATTTTATCTTGCACACCCACAGCACCCGAATGAGTAAGGTTTGAAAAAGGCTGTGCATGTGGTGACATTTAGATCCAGTCCTCATTCAGGCTCTGGCAATCCCTCGGGTATGTTCTGAGTGTATTGAAACGTTCCTTGGAGACGTGGTTATGAATGGATATTAGTAAACCTTCATAATGCAGCGATGCCCCTTCTCTGGGTGGCCCCTGGCATTTGGTCCTTGAGCCTATTTATTTTTCATATTCCATCCTCTTTGCCACTGTCTAAATGTCACTTTACTGTCATTGTCTTCCGACTGCCCCTAGCAGTTTTCTTCCTCCTGATTCTCTGCTTCAAACCTCTGAGCTGTCAGGTTTGGGTGTACCTTCAAAGTAACGTGGCGGGAAGGGAGGGCCAGCGTGCATGCTTCTGTGAATAAAATATGTGCGCTTTACTGCCTGGACCGGGAGCTACCAATTCGGACGGCTGGATGACTTGTGTGTGAGTTTTACTCACGGGCTGTGGTGGGGGGAGGGGGAGGGGGAGGTTATCACAAGTCGGTTCTCGAGATGCAGGAGGTCACTTCAGGCATTTCTTTGCATCTACTCAGAAAGGCTGGATACAGATGTGCTTGCTGGAATGTGTGAAGGGCTTGGCGCCCCTTCCTGCCTATTCCTCTGCCTCGTTCTCCACCTAAGGCAGTAGCGACAGCAGAAGACCAGTGGCAGAGGCGGAGGAACGCGGGGAACCGCAGCGGCCCGCTGCTGACAGTGTCTGGCCTCAAATTACACAGTATCAGAGCTCGGGCATAAAATTAGCAGCAGTGTTCTGTATACGAGGAGCCAGGGAACATACCCATATTCAGCAGATCCACGGGCAGGGACGGAAGAAAGGGAGAGAAGGAGTTG
>NW_006780611.1:11498854-11517999 GCF_000442215.2 Lipotes vexillifer | reverse complement strand
GGGAAAGAGCTGGCCCACCTCAGGCCCCTGGCCCTTCCCTGGACATTCTTGTCCCTGCCCCCCTACCACCGAGTCAGGGCCACGGGAGGCTTCTGGGGGTGGAGGGGGCCGGGGATGGGGAGGGAAGACCTTGAGAAACCTGGGAAGGTGAATTTGAGGGCTTGTTGTACCCTACACACACATACACACACACACACACACACACACACACACACGTACACATTGAAAACTTTGAATAAGATTTAGAAATTCCCACATCTAGGCACTTTTCACACATTTTTTCTTGTCAATTCTTACTACAACCCCATTTGGTAACCCTATTTCACAGATGAGTAAAGAAAGGATGAAAAGGGACATATTAGCTCACCCAGGTTCACGTGCTGTAAATGTATTCATGTTTATGGTCATTTTGTGCCCACTTAGATTCCAGCATTTAAATATATCCTCTCTGCAGCCACTATGGAGGACAGTATGGAGGTTCCCTAAACGACTGAAAATAGAGTTACCGTATGATCCAGCAATCCCACTCCTGGGCATATATCTGGAAAAGATGGAAAATCTAACTTGAAAAGATACATGCACCACAGTGTTCATAGCAGCATTATTTACAATAGCCAAGACATGGCAGCAACCTAAGTGTCCATCGACGGATGAACAGATAATGAAGATGTGGGATATATACACATTGGAATATTACTCAGCCATAAAAAGCATGAAATAATGCCATTTGCAGCAACATGGATGGACCTAGAGATTATCATACTAAGTGAAGTAAGTCAGACAAAGAAAGACAAATATCATATGATATCACTTATATGTGGAATCTAAAAAAATGGTACAAATGAACTTATTTCCAAAACAAAAATAGACTCTCAGACACAGAAAACAAACTTATGGTTACCAAAGGGGAAAGGGGAGGGTAAATTAGGAGCTTGGGATTAACATATATGTAATACTATATATAAAATAGATAAACAACAAGGTCCTACTGTATAGCACAGGGAACTATATTCAATACCTTGCAATAGCCTATAATGGAAAAGAATCTGAAAAAGAATATATATGTATATACATAAAATGGAATCACTTTGCTGTATACCAGAAACTAACACAACATTGTAAATCAACCGCAATAAAAAAATTTTAAATAAATAAAAAAATATATCCTCTCAGACTCACAATGTCACTACTATACACATCGCATGCTTGGATAGGCACAGCATAAACACACTCACACTTGTCTACACAGACTTGTACGTGTTTATAAACATGTTTATATACAATACGTGTTTTTAACTATACACGTATGATGATACACACAATCACATGCCAGTGCTGGATCATACTTTCTGGCTAAAATTGTCACTTCCTTTCTTTCCTGACCAACCCTAGGCCAATGTCCTCCTGGACCCCAGCCACGGCTCAGCGCTTTCACCTCTTGGAACTCACAGACAATGGCCACATCTGCCACAAGTAACCCTGTCCTGTTACTGCTCATTTAGCTGTTTCATCCTCCAGATGAGCGGAACCCTGAGACACCAGTGACTGGGTCGGAGTCATTGTTTGTATTATTTCTGGCTCTTTGGGTTTCCACCCATGGCCTGGGAGAGTATCTCAATTCCTGCAGTGACCCCGGGCTGATAGCTGAGACGTTCTATTCCTTTAATCAGTTCTGACACTCAGTTTCACACTGGGACCGCAGATTTGACTTCCTGCCAACAGAGCAGGACCTATAGCCTGGACCTAGTCCCAGATTAGGCATTAAAATCTCAGCCCTATGAACCCATTTCCACCCTTGCTTTTCCCATTGGGTGTGGCATGCCTCTCACTGGTATAGATTTCCCCTCTCTTAAAATCTGAAAATTACACTTGCTTGCTTTTGAGCTGGACTCTCTATGTTTAAAATACTTAAAAATGTATTATCTAGCGGTTTTTATATGCCTGGAGTAGGATGGCAAATTTCAGCTTGTGTTCACCCTGCCATGTTATATTCTAAATGCTTTTCTTGGTAAATAGTTGTTGATTGGGTATCTCTCTCTTTTTCTCCTTTCTTGTCTTCTCTTCTGTCCTCCAAAGCAGTCCCTGCCTCCCAAGGAGCCCATAAAGGACCTTGGTTTCAGAAGAGCCTTTGGCCCTGAAGAGAGGGAGGGAGATCCTCACTGGGTCAGGACTGTAGTACTGGGCCCAAAGCATATTTCCTCCCGGGGACTCTGCCTCCACCCTGAACTCTATTGGGGGCAGAAGGTCCCTTGGGGTGGTTGGGTAGAGCGGGACGAGGTTCAGAGAAAGGGCTTGAGGCTCCCAGCTGCCCTTCATTCTTGGAGCCAGACAGCTCTTGGGATCCTGAGAATGGCTCGTATTCCCAGTCCCTGTGTCTGGGAAATAACAAAGGAACTGCAGTGGGAAGTCCTGGTTCCAGGCTCCACCCAGCTGGCTTTGTGCCCACAGAACCCTGTCCCAGTCCTGGGGGATCTTAATTCAGCATGGGTTTGGGGCAGAGGAAGTCAGAAGGGCCCATTGTGTGATGGCACAAGGCATGGTTTCCCCATCATCTATATCCTCTTCCTGCTGCCTTTCTACTTTATATCTGTGATGCATGAGTTTATATGAATGTGAATATGAGTGTGTGTGTGTGTGTGTGTGTGTGTGTGTGTGTGTGTGTGTGTGTGACCAGTTGGGGGTTCCTGGGTGTGGCTGTGAACTTCTAGGGTGAGCTCCCTCGGAATCCAATAGCCAGACATGTTAGAGGGGCCACAGAATCACCTACTAGAAGCATTGTGTTCATTTCCTGAATATTGGGTAAAAGCCCCTGCAATGTGCTAGGCGCTGCGCTAGCTGGGAAGACAGTGGTCAAACATATAAATACATGAACAGATATGAAGTTACAATAGTTCCGAATGCTCTAAAGCAAAAGTACAGGGATCTGGGAGAGAATATCAGAGAGAGTGTGACATATTTAGGGTGAGTGTTCAGGGAAGGTCTCCCTAAAGAGGTGACTTCCAAGTCGAGCCCTAAAGGAGACAGGGAAGAACATTCCAGCAGGGGAACAGCATGCACAAAGACCCAGAGGAGAAGACATCTTGGAACATTCTAGAAATGGACTAGAGGCCAGTGTGGGAAGGAAACAGCCCGGGAGAGGGGGCTGGGGAAGCCAGTAGGGTGTTCAGAACTTTGGAGGCAGACAGGACTAGAAGTTTGGACTTTCTCCTAAGTGCAGTGTGAAGCAGTCAAAGTTTAAGCAGGGAATGGTGTGATCAGAGTGTGAAGCTCACTCTGGTTGACAGCCCTGTAGGGAGGATTGGCTATGGCAGGCCCGTGTAGGCCCAGGGATCTAGGGATGAGGAAAGTACAGCCCAGAGCTCCAGGAAAAGGGGAAGACGGAAGCATAAACCAACCTTCACACTCTAATATGACACAAGCACCTGTGAGCACTAACTTCGTTGGGGGAACCAGGGAGGCTTCCTGGAGGAGGTGGCTTCTGAGCTGAGCCTTTGGGAAGGTAGGCAAGGTGGAGGCCAGCACTCCAGGCCTACGGAATAGGTTGGGTAAGCCTCAACAGTGAAGGGGTGCAGGTTGGATTTGATGAGTCAGTGGATGTGAAGTGACTCCCCAAGGTTATAAGTCCCCATGGTGGCCGAGCCAGCACTGGGACCCGATGTCTGATGCAGAGGGGCTCTCTGATGCCCAAATGAATCCTGGCCCCAAGAACTGACATCGAGGAAGTCCCCAACACCCCCCATATCAGTGCACTCCTGCATACGCAGCGACAGCGGGTGCGCACTTCTCCACTTGTGGTATAGCTGGGAGGTGAGGAAGAGGAAGTGTGGGCCACAGGCCAGCCCCAGAGGGCCTGGGGGAGGGCCTTCTTCTAGAGTTGAGAGAAGCCAGGCTGGGGCCTCCCTAAAGGCGGCTCCTGAGGACTCCCGGGACCACAGTCTAGACGCAGGGTGGCTGGAGGGAAGTGAGGGGCAAACTCAGCCTGGGCCTGGCTGGGAGAGAAGCTCCGCCACCCCCTCCCCTGGACCACTGACAGCCATGGCCGTGGCCCAGCAGCTGCGGGCTGAGAGGTGAGTGCAAGGGCGCTGCCCTCCCGGGGCCTCCTCACTCTTCCTGGCGGGCCTTGGGGGATGGAGGCTTGCCCTCCTGCAGCCCCTTATCAACGTCAAAAGTTGAGAGGCTGGAGTTGAGTCAGAACCCAAATACTCAGAAATGCAGACTCTGAGAACCGTTTTAAGGAAACTCCAAGTCATGGCTCACCTCCCTCAGGCACGGATGAAGACACTGAGGCTCAGAGAGGGGGAGTGACTTTCCCAGGGTCACGCAGGAGTGGGTGGTAGAGTCTGGACGGGAACTCAGGTGTCCTGGGGCCCAGGCTGGGCCTTGCTGCTCCACGCTGTTCAGTAATGGCTTTTCATTTTCTGTTCAGACAGAGGCATAGAATCTGGCTCTTTTCCAGGGCTTGTCTCAAATATCACCTCCTCCGAGAAGATTTCCTTGATAGCCCCCTTTGAACACTTGCCCTGTTTCCTTTTCCTGTGTAGTCCTTACATCACAGGCATAATAGTCTATACTCATTCACTGGTTTTCTTTACCACTGGCTCCCCAATTAGAAGCAAGTTCCATAGGGTATTCATCTCTTTTGACCACTGCTATATCCCCAGGATTTGAACAATGCCAGTGCAGACTAAGTGCTCAGTAAATGCTGGTGAGTGAATGAATGAAGGAATAAAGGAATGAATGGACCACTGAGCTGAAAAATGTTCTTAAATCCTTCTGGTCCAATCCTGTCACTGTATGGGTGAGAAAACTGAGCCCCCAAGAATAAAGTAGTACTTACTCAGGGTCACATGGAATGAATGGCAAGGCTGGGGCTCAGAGTACAGCCTTGTCAGGGCCTCGCCTCGTTTCTCAGGAGGCACTTTCTGAATGTTAGGCCTGTGCTCCGAGCTCTGGGGGGACCTGAGGACACAGGGCTTTGCTCCTGCCCTCCTGGATTGGAACAGCAGGTGACAACAGCAGGTGACATCAGAGTGTGGTAACAGTGTGGAGGTGGCTCCGAGGGTCACTGGAGATGGGCCAGGCTGCTCTGGGCCGAAGTGGGCAGCAGGGGGCCTGTGGGGGAGTCTGTGGCTGGAAGTGGAACCCGGGATGGAATTCCCGAAGGCTTGTGTGTATAGCGGGAGGGGCAGCAGAAGCAAATGCTTGGAGGGTAGTTCAAGAATGGCCTTTGAGAGCCACAGAGGGTGGTGCTCGGGGCTGGGGTGAGGTTCTCCCAGCAGATCCCAGCCCCTCCAGCCCACGAGTCCTCCCTGGAGACTGGGCCTGGCACGCAAACCCAAACCTTCGGAAAACAGCTGCTGTTTGAGGCTGGTGGCACTTCCTATTTCTCAGAGCACGTGGGTCAGAGAGAGGGTGCGCAGAGCTGGCCAGCCGGACAGTGTGTCCCCTCCCTCCCACTCCCCGTCCCTTTGCAGATGTCCTTGGCCCTCCACGGAGGAAAGGCGCCCTGCTCCCCTCCTTCATGGGGCCGTAGAGCCAGGCCCTGGGGTCTCCCAGCCTCCCTGCACCTGGATGCCTGTCTGAAAGTGAGCCCCCGATGCTTGAGGCCGAAGCGGAGGATGTGATGGGAGGGCAGTAGATTTCTGGCAGCAGGACTTTCTAAGACCCAAGACGTCTAAAGATGGAAAGGACTGCCGTGGGGGGAGGGAGTTTGCTTCCCACAGACATGTTTTGAGCACCTACTGTGTGCAGGCAGCACAAAACCTGAACTAGCTGCCACCTCAGGGTCTTTCCACCCCTTACTCAGCCCGTCCCGTGCAGGTCCCCAAAATGCACTTCTCATGAACGATATGAATCTACGGGCTCTGAGTCGACTTCAGCTCAGAGGGGTCCCGGCTGAGGTGTCTAGGGGGCAGCTATTCTAGCGGGACTTGCAGCCGGGTTTGTTGCACCCCTGGCGTCGCCCTGATACAGCAACTTCCAGGCTCAGCTCCCCGCACCCAACCCCCTGGCAGCCAGGCTATTTCCACGTGGCCCAAAGCAGACTTGCTGAAAGACAGACACAGGGAAGTGGCCTTGCGTCTGAAAGACAGACACAGGGAAGTGGCCTTGCGTCTCCCTGAGCACCTACTATGTGCCGGGGCTGTTCTGGACCCTGGCGATGCAGCAGTGAGCAGGGTCCCTGCTCTCGTGGGGATTCTCCAGCTGTGCTTGTTACAGATGTGACCTCTGAACCCTCCAGGGATGTAAATACTTCCATGGTCCCCATTTTGGAGTCGGGGAGAGGCCAGAGCGCAGAGAGGAGTCTCCCCAAGCCTGCTGACCTTGGTGATGGCAGAGCGGGAATTCAGGTCTTCATCTTTCACCTGTGCTCTCCCGCCCCATGACACACAGGTCTCCCAACGTAACTCCTTCCTCACCCCACCCCCAAAGGGTGGGGCCCAAGGCCCTTGGTGAGCAGGCCCTGCCTGTCTCGCTGGCTTCGTCCCTCATAACTTGCCTCCTCTTGCATGCTGGGGGTCATTCAGGTCTTCATCTTTCACCTGTGCTCTCCCGCCCCATGACACACAGGTCTCCCAACGTAACTCCTTCCTCACCCCACCACCAAAGGGTGAGGCTCAAGGCCCTTCGTGAGCAGGCCCTGCCTGTCTCGCTGGCTTCGTCCCTCATAACTTGCCTCCTCTTGCATGGCTGGGGGTCTTCGCACTCGCTCTTTCCCTTGCCTGTCATCCTGGGGCCAGGTCCTCTTTACTTCTCCCCCTGACCTGGTGCCACTTCTTCTGGGAAGCCCTCCCTGACCATCCTCGATCCTCCTGTATACACAGGACCCCTGATTCTCTCTCTCTGATAAACGTCACCCTCATCTTAGAATTGTCTGCTTGCCAAGCTTTTTTGCCCACTACTACCAATTCGTTGAGGGAATATAATATTGGCCAGGCTCCTGCTGCAGCTCGAAACATCATGGGCTTTTCCTTCACAGCTTCTAGGACCACTGAAATTATGTAATAATTTGTCCAACTCCTCCACTCAACTATGAGACCCAGGAAGGCAGAGGCCATGTCCTAATGTTCTTAGAACAGGGTCTGAGCTACAGTAGGTGCTAACAACGTTATTATTATTATTCTGGATGGGGTGACTGAGGCTGGGAGGGGCTAGGGTTTATCTGAGTTCACACAGCAAGCTGTTGGGAGCTTTCAGACCAGGGCCAGTGCAGCAGTGTTTGGGAACAAAATTCTAGAGCCAAATCCCAGCTTCTTTACTTACTTGGGCAAGTTCATTAACCTCTCTGTGCCCCAGTTTCCTTGTCTGGAAAAAGGTGACGCTGTCTTAGAAGGGCACCTGGTGCTCAGTGTGTGCACAGAAAACCGTTAGCTCTAGTTACTATTACCCAACCCTCCTGATTCCCCGGAAGGGGCCATTTCTACCTCTATGGTTTCTTCCTGCCCCACCCCCATCCTACTGCAGGTGAGATACCCAGGAAATGCACAGTCTCAGGGGAGAAAGTGGAGGAGGAAGCTTCTCCCATGGGTGTTACCACAGGACTATGTGTGGAAAGTGAGTGGGGAGGTTGCCAGCCGCCACCAAATTGCTCTGGAAGTGCTGGGGATTTCCTCTTCCCGCCCTCTGGCACCCTGAGTCACCTCCCCGCCAGCCTCCAGAGTCCTGAGGTAGCCGGAGGTCCCAAGCAGCCCAGGTCACGTGGGGACCAGCAAGGGCTGGGACTGGGTGTGTAGACTCTGAAACCAATATCGACTGAGGTCCCAGCCGGCTCTGAGGCTCGGACAGGGCAGCCCTGCCCGCCTCTCCCACTCTGTTTCCCAATCGCTGCAACAGTAACAGGATTGCTAATTGCTTCTCATTTCCTCATCTGTCCACAGTCGGCTGGACTCAGCGACCCCTAGCTTTTCCTTCTCCATCTCCTTGGCGGTCCCTTTCCTCTTCCTCCGTCTGTCCCTCTCAGCCCCTCCTCTGCTCAGTGATTGCTCTTCCCTGGGGGTCTTAACCATCAGTCACAGGGCAGATGGTTTTTACCACTCCCACTCCAGTGGGGGTCAGCCCCACCCCCGCTGAACTCCAGAGCCACACACCACCTTTTGCCAGACCTCGACCTGTGTGCCCAAGGGACCTCTCAGATTAGCATGGCCCAAACTGAGCCCATCAACCAGGCTCCCCGCCCCTCCACCCATCCTGGTCAGAATACGGGTGACATGTGGGTGTCACTCCTGACACTGCCTTTTCTTTCATCTCCACGTCCAAACAGTCTCCAGACCCTGCTGGTCATAACTCTGGAATGACTCACAAAGTAGTAGTGTGTCTGTCGAATATGCAGAAGGCTGCAGAGAACAGAGGAACTGATAGTGGCTGAAACAAACAGGGCTTTATGTTTTCACATAATGAGAAGTCCAGACGTAGAGGCCACAGCTGGTTCTGCAGCTCAGTGACTTCAGGACCAGCGTTCCAGAGATTCCTGTGATCAGTCTCATGTTTTTGTCTCATGGATGCAATGTGGCTGCTGCAGGTCCAGATGTCTCACCTGCTTTCCAGGCAGGCAGAAGGGGAAAGGGGAGGAGACCATGCTAGCCTTGTTCAATCCTCTGGATCTTGAAGTGAACACTCTCCTAGAGGCTCCTACAGCCTCTAGGTTTCCTCTTAGGTTTCATTGGCCAGAACTGCTCATATGGCTGCTCATGGCTGCAAGGGGGTCTGGGAAACAGCAATGGGATTAGCATGTTTGGCTCAGACCAATAGTGGTCTATCACCTTGGGGCTAGGCATTGCCACCCTGAAAAAATTGGAGCTTGATTAGCAGGAAGAAGCAGGGGACACAAAAATGGAAGAGTGTCTGCCAAGGGTGGTGTCCCTTGTGTCTGTCCTCTCGTCCCGTCCCCACTGTCTGGCTCAGGGCCACATCATCTCTCAGCTAGACCACTTCAGGGCATCCCAGGGGTGCTCTGTCCCTTCAGTCTCTGCCCTCCTTTTCCTGTCCATGCAGCTACCCCAGTTGGCCTCCTAAAGCCGGGGTCCTATTGTGTTTTCACTCTCTTCTGAAGCTTTACATGGCTCCCTGTTGCCTATAAAACTCCTTAGCTCAGCACTGGAGACCCTCCTCAACCTGGCCTCATCTGCCTATTCAGTCTCTGATCACACCAGACTCCAGCCACACTAGACCTGGAACCAATCCTCGGGCCTCAGACCCTTAACATGTGCTGTTCCTTCTGCCAGAAGGCCTTTCCCCCTCCCCGGTCCTACCTGGTGGACTCTTATTCAGCCTTCTAGACCTGGCTCCAATGTCACCTCCTCTGTGAGGATTTTCCCAACCTGGGTATAATGAGCCATTCTCTCTGGGAGGTATGTGTTGACTTTGTTTACCCCTGTGATCCAGGGCCTAGAACAGGGTCTGATAGACAGGGGTGCTTGTTTCCCTGTTCCCGGGTGAATAACGCAGCCCCAAAGCGATTTGCTAGACTCTACTATGGCTGTTGATATATGGCTCCGATTCCAAATGCCTTCACTGTCAAGGTCTGGTCTGTGTTGCTGCCTGGCACAAGAGGGGTGCTGAACGGGGGAATGCAGGTACACGGGTTCGCTTTGCACAGGGCCTCACACCCGGGGGCCACCCAGCACAGCAGGGTGATGACCAGGGTTTCTTCTCCCGCCTCCCTCAGCGACTTCAACCAGCTTCCTGACGACATTGCCACCTCAGCCAACATCGCCGACATCGAGGAGAAGAAAGGCTTCACCAGCCACTTTGTAAGAGAGACCCCTGGACCTTCACCCTCTGACCTCCGAGCCTCCAGCGCTCTTCTCTCTTCACTTCTATCCCAGGGGTTCTCAACAGGGCGATTCTGCCCTCCAAGGGACGCTTGGCAGTGAATATCTTGAGACAGGTTTGACTATCACAGCTTGGGGCAGAGCGTCTACTGCCTGGAGTCCGGGGATGCTGCTTCATGCAGTGCGGTGCACCGGACAGTCCCCACGACAAAGAATTACCTGGCCTCACATGTGATACCAAGGTTGAGAAATTCTGCTCTGACCCTAGGACCTGTGGACCTCTCCCCTGCTCTGGCCCTGGCCTGCGAGGCCCCACCCCCTGGTCTTCAAAGCCCCACCCCCTGGCCTACGAGGCCCCACCCCCTGGCCTACGAGGCCCCACCCCCTGGCCTACGAGGTCCCACTCCCTGGCCTCTGTCCTCCTTAGGTTTTTGTCATCGAGGTGAAGACGAAAGGGGGGTCTAAGTACCTCATCTACCGCCGCTACCGCCAGTTCTACGCCTTGCAGAGCAAGCTGGAGGAGCGCTTCGGGCCGGAGAGCAAGGCCAGCCCCTACACCTGCATCCTGCCCAGGCTCCCAGGTAGGCCACCAACGGAACGGGCTGCCCCAGGATGGAGCGGCGCCCGCCAGCCTCTCTTCCCAGCTCTGCGGGCGCTCTTCTAGTTTAGTGAAAACCGTTCATTTAGTCCACGGCCCCCCTCCTGCCAGCCATGGGCTGCCACCTCTGGCTCTCCGGACTTACAGCCCTTGACCTCCTGCTCTGCGATGACCGTTACGGCCGCCCTGCTTCAGCGATCCACCGCCAGCTTCGGAGCACATCAGCCCGGGCCTCTCCTCTTCGAGATAGGAATCCCCGTGTCTCCCACGTTAAACACAGACTCATCTTCCAGCCCTCCCTCTGTCCCCTGCGGGGGACCTGCCCTCTAACTCCCCAGGTCCCCGTGGCTCCCCCTGCTTCCCTGCTCTGCTGGGACGCTGTGGGTGCGCACTTCTGCTTTTGGACAGTCCCCTCACCCCTTGTCTCCTGACCTGCCTCCCCTGCTCAGTCCTCACCTTGGACAGGCCCAAACCTCTGGCTTCTCAAGGCCAGCCTGCATGAGCCCAGCCGGAGAAAACCCCACCAGAGTGGGGTTTCAGGTACACGGAGTGGTCTTGGCTGTGCCCTGCACACGCTGCAGGCTGCGTCCAAGCACCGTTCCCCTAAGCAGCAAAGGCACTTCCTGAGCTTCCCTTCCTCAAACTCCAAACCCTGCCTCCAGCTTGCTATCCTCTCTGCCTCAGCCAGTGCCCAAGGTTCCCTGCATCCAGTGTCCAGCATCCAGCCCCAGGGAGGAAACTGTCTCCCAGGGGTTCGCCCATTCCCTGGCCCCGCCCCGTGCCCTCCCCCTCTCTGAGCAGCAGGGAGGAGGGGTCCCTCTTGCTCTCAGCTGACCTCTCCTCCCTGACAGCTTGTCCCATGCGTTCCCTGTAGACTCACCTTCTCTTTTATATTCTGATTCTCTGCCAAGCCTCACCACGGGAGGGCTTGGCTCTCTTCCATCTTTAAACAAACACGTGCCCTAAGTGGGCATTCTGGCCACAAGCCTCCTTGAGCCCCGAGGACCCTCAAAGATCTCTGCCTCCTCTGGTGCTCCTTGGAAGGCGGGCATCCTCTGTACCGTCATCCTCGGTTTTGTCTTCTCACTCCCCCATAGGCAATCTGACCCATGCCTGGGATTTTAACTGCCCTTTTCTTGCTGCCAATTCCCCAATGTCTCTCTCTACCCCAGACCTCAGATGCTACCCTCCTTACACCGCCAGATACCAGACAGTGTGTCTCACAGGCAGCGGGCAGCAGGAAGCCGACCCGTCTCACATTCGCTTTCTGGGGGGCTCTCTGGGTGGGCAGTTCTCCCAGGACCTCCACCTGAGTCTCCTGGAGAACACATTTGTCTTTGGCCAGCCGTCATCGCTTTCCCTTTCCCCACAAACACTCTGCCTTGCTTGTGAGGAATGATTCACCCATCCACTGCACAAATATTTATTGATTTGGGCATTATTCTACACCATGGTTCTTAACCTTGGTGACATATTGGAAGTACCTTGAGATTTAAAGAATCCTGATGCCCGAGTCCCACTCCCAGAGATTCTGATTTAATTGTTCTGGGGTGAGTCCTATGCAGTGAGATTTTAAATGCTTCTCAGGTGACACGAATGTGCAGCCGGGGTGATGAGAACATAGCTGTGAGCACTGCAAAGCTCCTGTTCTCTCAGAGCGAAGAATTGTGTGTGTGTGTGTGTGTGTGTGTGTGTGTGTGTGTGTGTGTGTGTGTGTAGGAACAGGCAATACATAAACAATTAAAACAAGAAAAATATCAGCTGGTGATAGTACAACTCAGAAAATGCACGTTGGATGGTGGCCGCCGCAGCGCTGTGGGAAGAGGAAAGGGAAAAGCGCTGAGCCAGTGCGGAGGGTTCCTGGCCCGGGTGGGCAGCTCTGGGTCCAGACACCACACTCTTGGGTCAGATTTTCCCAGGACAGCTCTTTGTGTTTCCTCAGCCAAAGTCTACGTGGGTGTGAAACAGGAGATTGCCGAGATGCGGATACCCGCCCTCAACGCCTATATGAAGGTAACAGAGGGGCCAGGCCAGGTGGCCCCTGGGAGGGCCCAGGATGCTGAGGACGGGCGGGGCCCAGGAACCATCCCTGGGTATGGCTTTGGGAACTAGGGCTGGCTCTTCTGCTCTGATGGTCCCCATCTTCAATCCTTAAAGGCCAAGCCTAGGCAGAGAAACAGGATGTGTTCTCAGGGTTCCGGGAGACGGGACAGGAGCAATGGAGAAAGTTCAGAGAGCCACACCTTGAACTGACAAATCTAATGGCTGTGCCGGGTGTCCTGGTACAGAGGAGAATAGGATCCAGTCCCTGCCCCAAGGTCCCTGCTGTCCAGGGGGAATACAGACAGGTGGGTCATGAAACCATAAAGGGATACGGTCTGTATAACAAGGGTATGGCGGACCAAGGCCCCGGCTTTCTCACATAGCACCTTTGTTTGAACAGGCCACAGGCTGGATTTTATTTGCATCCATGGGCCTTGGATGGATGCCCTAGTGTATCCCCCAACCTGTAAACTGTCTACCTCCTCAGAAGATGGGAACACAGAGGAAGGAACATCTTAAAGGCAGAGAGCCAGGCTGGTCAGGAAAGACCTTCCACCAATTAGAGCTGGGCAAGAGAGGGATAGTTTTCCTCGTGAGGTAGTGAGCACCCTATCACTAGAGGCATGCAAACCTTGGCTTGATGACAACCTTAGGAAACTGGGGAGAGAAGCCCTCTTCATAGCCCAGAGGCATCCTCACAGACAGTGAGGCCTCCCTGTTCTGCTCTTACGGGAAAAGTACACCGAGCTAAGTGCTCTGGTCTTTGCTCTGACACTGAGTGGGTGATTTAGAGCTATTTGCTCATTCTGTCTAGGACTTGGTTTTCTCACCTATGAAATGGAGCCATGCCCCCAGCTCTCCTGTCTCACAGGAGGGGAGTGATGCTGGGATCTATTGAGAAAAGGACAGGAAGGTGCTTTGTAAACTGTGAACCTGCTTCCAGAATGCGAGAGAGCACGACTCCTAGTGGAATGAGGGGGCCCCAGGAGTATAAAGGGGGTGGAGGAGGGAGAAGGTGGCCGCCTGCCCTCTCCAGTGGCTGCAGGAATCCTGGGCTCTGGGCAGAGGAGAGGTAGGGTGGGAAGGCCCACGGGCTCCAGTACTGGAGGCGTCTCCCCTGCAGGGGGCGCTGTGACAGCTGTTCCTTCTGGGCAGCTGAGGGCTCCACTCACCTCCAGCGGGGCAGGAAGGAGGGAGGAGGGGCTGTGGAGCTGGAGCTCTTCCGTCCACGGCTGGTCTTGGCAACCAGCAGCCTGAAGGATTTCATCTCTGCCTGTCTGTGGCTGAGTGGGTTCCTCGAAGCTCAGAGGTCAATCAGTAATATGGTAACCTCACCCTGGGCTTGAAACATTCAGAGACGGGGAGCTCACTACCACTCTCCCCTGACCCAGGCTGCTCGTCCATTGTCAGACAGCTATTAGAAAAGCCCGACTCCCTGTGACTTCTACCCACCGGTCTCACCTCTGTGCTCATGAAGAATAGGGCTCACGTGACAATGACAATTGCCTACAACTATGTGGAGTGATCTGACTGGCAACAAGGAGGCTCTTGATATACATTTATTGGATAAATAAATAGGCTTATTTAATTCCCTCAATAACCTGTGAGTTCAATACTCTTATCCCTATTTCAAAGTGAGGAAATGGAGGCACAGAGAGGTAGAGTCACTCACTCAGTGTCACAGAGCAGTTAGGTAGGTAGGATGGGAATTTTTTTTTTTTTTACATCTTTATTGGAGTATAATTGCTTTACAATGGTGTGTTAGTTTCTGCTTTATAACAAAGTGAATCAGTTATACGTATGCGTTTGTTCCCATATCTCTTCCCTCTTGCGTCTCCCTCCCTCCCACCCTCCCTATCCCATCCCTCCAGGCGGTCACAAAGCACCGAGCTGATCTCCCTGTGTGCTATGTGGCTGCTTCCCCCTAGGCATCGACCTTACGTTTGGTAGTGTATATATATGGTAGGATGGGATTTGAACCCACATCTCTGTGACTCCAGGGTTGTGCTCTTACCCACTGTGCTGTATTGTAATAAAAGTAACAGCAACAATGATAATATCCAGCTTGGATAGGGCCCTTGCTAGATGCCCGATGCTGTTCTAAGTGTTCTGCACGTATTCACTTACTTAAACTTTACACAATTCCACGGGGGAAATAATACCACCTCCATTGTATTAATGAACATACAGAGGCACCCTTGCTCCAGGTCACCCAGATGAGCGGCAGAGCTGCGATGCTACCCCGGGCATCGCCTGGCTCTCTCTGTGCCCTTGAGCCCATCTCTGGGCTGGCCCCCTGCCCTCCCTATAGGACAACCGTGTCTTTTCCAGGCTCTGCGCTCCCAGTTCCTCTGGAGAGGAGTTCCCGGCTCCTCCCCGTGCTGCTGCCCCCTGTGGAATTCTCTGAGGGGGTCTGGGTGCCTCTGGAGCTGTAGCACTCAAACAGTGCTCCTGGGGACCCGTGCAGTAGGCAGCTTGGGGGGATGACCCTGGCAGGTCCTGGGATCTCTGCATCCTCACAGCCTGAGGGTCGTTGCATTGTGGTGGGTGTAACCAGCATCTGATTGAGAGTCCCGACCCCACCACTTCCTAGCTCTGCCCACCGGCCCGGGCACTTTCTCACTCTGAGCCTCAGTTTCCCCAACTATGATATGAGATGAATTATCAGGAAGCATTTTTTTAGGCTGTAATTCCACTAACTGTTGTTAATTTGGGTTATTTGGGGAATACTTTCCCCACCATTGTCTCGTTTTGATCTGAGGGATGAGCCTTGGTGGCAGATGGCTCTGGGTGTCACTCGCTAGGCTGTGTGGCCTTGGGCAGGTCCCTTCACCTTTCTGACCCTCACTCCCAGGTTACTGTTAGATGGAGTGAGGTCACACCGTGGGGCACTCAGTGCAGTGCCTGGACAGTCACCACCACATCACGTTACCTGTCGTCACCATTATCGTCATGTCTGAAGGCCTTCAGGTCTTTTCCAAATGAACTGTTCTCAAGCAAGTTGGCCACCTCCTGACATGGAACGCAGGGGCAAATCTTGTGACGTGTTACCCTCAGCCTACTGAGATTTTAAAATACGTGTTACTTGTTATCAGGCAGAGGACCATTAGTGGAGAGAGGCGGGCCCAGCACGGGGGACGGGGATGGAGCAGCTGGGCTGCGATGGCGAGAGCTTTCTGCTGACCGCGGCACCTGTCCTGCATCCTCCCCAAACGCAGCACCTCCTGAGCCTGCCCATCCAGGTGCTGATGGATGAGGACGTCCGGATCTTCTTCTACCAGTCGTCCTACGACGCGGAGCAGGTACCCCAGGCTCTCCGACGGCTCCGCCCGCGGACCCGGAAAGTGTAAGTGACCGGCCCCTGCGCCCCCATCAGCTAGAGCCCTGGGCCACTTGCTCCTAATCAGGCGCTCTGTCCCAGAGGCCTCTGCTGCAAAGGCACTTATTTTCCCCGAAAGAAGCAAGGAGTAGAGACCAGGTCTATACCTAAGCACTCCAGGGTGGTTTGGCTTGTTAGGTGAGCTTGGAAAATCAAGCGTAGGGCCCAGAGGACAGAAAGTGTGTTTGACGGTAAGGGCTGGAGGACAGGGGCTGGGCCATTGATGGGGGAGAGCTTGGTGCCTCAGCAACCACCGGGGATGGTCCGAGGGCTTTGGGTGTCTGGGGGGCGTAGGGAGTAGGAATCTTTCTGTCTGCAAACACTGCTCCCAGCATCTCCTGGGATGCCTTGTCCCTCGTTAGTTTTAGTTCCATGGAGCCGGCTGTGGCTCCTGGTGTATCACACTGGTCCCCAGGGGGTGCTGCTACTCACTCCCTTATTCCAAAGGGCCCGCAGCTCCCTCCAGCCCCTCCTAAGCTGGAAAAAGTCTTCCAAAAATCCAAGCCACGGAACTAGGGCTGGGCTTCCAAACAAGAGGCTGCTGCTGCTAAGAATTCCAGGACAGGGCTCCTGAGCCCCGCCCTCCCACACAACTCCTCCCTCCTCCCTCTGGCCAGTATCTCTGAGTGTCCTCTCTGTGTGGTGCCTGGCCATCTCCCCTGTGCACCCAGGCAGGTGTGCTCTGAATTCCAGCTGTGCCCCACAGCAGCCCTGTGTCCTCGAGTGGAGCTCAGCACTTCTTGAAGCCCATTTCCTCAGCTGAAAAATTAGGGGTTGAGCGTGGGAGCAATGTGAAAGGGCTGGCAAGCTATGGCACTAAGCAAACATATATCTGAGCCTATGCCTCCTGGTCCACAGAAGGGGATGCAATCCCTCCTCCAGGGCGGTGAAAGCTGTGGGGAGTGTGCTGGTCCAGAGGAGCAATTGTAGCTGCATCTTTAACACCCTCTCCCTCCCCTGCCTTTCCTGCCTCCGCTGAGGGTCTCCTCCGGGCACAGAAGCAGGAGAGGTGACAAGCCCCTCTTCTTTCTCCACAGAAAGAGCACGTCCCCACAAGGTGCCGGCTTTGACCACATGGCAGCTCCACGAGCGGAGGTACCTCACCACTGGGCAGCAACCTAGCTCCACCCTTCAGCCACTGAGCCCATCCTGCTGGCGCCCGCTGTGTGCCCAGGATGGGGCTGGGTATTTGGGGTGTGGAAGGACCCACAACCGTGGCCTTGGACTCCTGAGGACTCCCAGCCAGCTGCGGGGAGGGCATGTGAGGAGCACACGGAGGCAAAGGGGAATCCATCCATCCATCCATCCATCATTCATTCAGCAAGCTCTTCTGGGTCAGCCCTGCCTTGGGGACTGAAGCGTCAGAGGTGACTCAGACCAGGCCCTGTCCTCAAGGGGCTCACAGCTCCCCAGGGATGCACCCTTAGAAATGGGCATTTCAAAACCAGTGTGGTCAATGCCCTGGGGGTTATGGGGGCATTGGAGTCCCCAGTGAGGCCTGGGGGATGGGGAGTTGCCCAGTCCACGGAGTTTGGCCCCTTCCCTCTCATGCTTATCCTGGCAGGCCTGGAAGGAGCACCATTCTGGGAGTCAGGGAGACATGGGTTCTAAACCCAGCTCCTCCGCTAACAAATAGAGTGGCCTCAGACAAGTCACTTATCCTCCCTGAGCCTCAGTTTCCTCATCTGTTAAATGGAACGCTGACGTATGTAAAGCACTTTAGTAGGAACTCAGTGAATGTTTCCTCCCTCCCTCCTTACTCCACCTTCTCCCCAGGCCCTGTTTGACTTCACTGGGAACAGCAAACTGGAGCTGAATTTCAAAGTTGGAGATGTGATCTTTCTTCTCAGTCGGATCAACAAAGACTGGCTGGAGGTAAGGTTGGAAGTGAGGATGGAGGTGAGGATGGAGGTGAGGTGGAAGTTAAGTTGGAGGTGAGGTCACTTCAAGTCTGTGAGGGGACCAGAGAACACGGAGGTATCTGAGAAGGCCCCAGGGAAGAGATGCTGTCCAAAGATAGTCCTGGAGATCTGGGCAGGTGGATCGGGGAAGCCTGAGGAAATACAGCTGTGTGTGGCTGGAGCAGCAGATTCTGAGCCTACACTTGCGTTTGGTACTGACCCCAACCAACGGTCGCTTTAGGCAAGTCAGTTAACCTTCTGAGTTGAATTTCTTGGTCTATAACAGGGTATCTCAGCCTGTTCACTACTGGCATTTGGGACCAGGCCGTTCTCTGTTGGGGGGCTTACCTGTGCACTGCGGGGTGTTTAGCAGCGTCCTTGGCCTCCATCCACTAGATGCCAGTAGCATCCCTCCAGCTGCAACAATCAAATGTGTCCCAGACCTCTGGCCCTGGAGGGCAGAATCACACCCAGTTGAGACGCACTGTCCGTAATCTGGGGTAACGTTACTCCCCACGCAGGGAGCGAGACTTGAGCTCCAGAGCCTGGCGTGACATCCTAGCTCTGTTTTTAACTAGCTTTTTGCAACGTTGGGAAACTTCATCAACCCCGTGGTTTCCTTTCCCATAAATGGAGATAAGTAACAGTGGCCGTTTCTTCACAGGTTTCTGGGAAGGGTTGAAGGAGGCACAGCTGTTCAGGGCTCGGCCCATAGGGAGCCTGGGTGTGTGGCATCTTGGCCATGCTTTGTCCCTGCACGCGGCAAGCGTGATCCATACAAGGGTTCATAGCACGACTGGAGATGGGGGGTGGGGGTCCCCGGGTGGGAGGCCCTGGCCTGGTGCCAGCCTTTTGGATTAAGTCCTATAGTTATGAAAGACTCTCTTTTCTCGGGGCTCCTGGGGGGTGGGGTGTGAAGGAGGTCATGGCACAGGAGGCAGGGCCAGCCCCCGGGGGTCCTGGAATCATTGAGGGAAGGGGAGGGTCCCTGGCATCCAGGGGCTGGAGAGGAGTGTGGACCAACGGTTGGTCTCGCAACTTGGTGGTTTTGATTTTACGCCAGTCCCGGACCTCTGTCTCAGGCAGTCTACAAGCTGTTACGGGTGAGGGGTACTGCTGGGTCATATTCTCCAGAAACAGGAAATGTTTCTTGACTTCTTCTTTTCTAGAAAGTTCTATGAGTCCGTATGCTGGCCGACTTGTGGCCTCTGATGGAAGGGAGGGTTGGGGAGGAGTGAGGGTAGTACTTCCGCCTCAGTTTACACATCTGTAAAAGGGGACGGAAGCAATATGTCTTCCATAGTGTCACAAAGGTTAAGAGAACAGGTGACAAAGCACAGGCAGTGGCTGGGTCTTGGATGGAGTTTAGGAGAGAGGCCTGGCTGTCTGGTCTAGAGCAGATGGAATCCGTGGACAAATGAGTGAATTGGCCCCCCCCTCCCTCCTCCCTCCCC
>NW_006780611.1:11432096-11498683 GCF_000442215.2 Lipotes vexillifer | reverse complement strand
TTTTCTTCCTGAGCGCCTACCACCACCTGAGTCCCCGTGAGGTCCACCTGTTTACCTGTGCATTGTCTGTCGCCCTCCATCACACTGGAAGCTCCAGGAGGGAGGGCAGGGATTTTCATCTCTTCTGAGTGCCCAGAGCCTGCTCCGTAGCTTGCACTCAAGAAGCCTTTGAATGAATGACTGAGTGAATAAATGAATGAGGTGAAAGCAGTTTTCCAGATAAATTCAGGTCTTAACTTGTTCTAAAATGGACGCCTTGGGGTGAACAGCTTGGTGACCTTGCCCACTTTTTCTCCTCCCTCTGCCTGAGGGGACCCAGAGCTCATCCGCCTGTCCTGTCATAAAGGGGCGGGTCCCCCGGGCATGGCCCCGCTGCCTCTGCTGGTACCTGAAGGCACTCTGCAGTGCCTTCTCCCCCTCCCACCCCCACAGGGCACTGTCCGGGGAACCACAGGCATCTTCCCGGTGTCCTTTGTGAAGATCCTCAAGGACTTCCCGGAGGAGGAGGACCCCACCAACTGGCTACGCTGCTACTACTATGAGGACACCATCAGCACCATCAAGTTAGTGGCCTGCTGGGAGGGAGGGGCCTGTCCAGCCTCCCTGCCCCTCCCCACCCCTCCCCCACCTCCATATCACACTCTGGGCTCTAAGACCCAAACCAGGTCGCATGTCCCCCCAACAAACACACACACTTAAAAGCCCGCAGGGGCTCCCAGCACCCTCCAGATAAGCCAAAAGGCTGTCACGGGATGTCAAGGTCCAGCATGACCTGGCCAGCCTCATCCGCCTCTCCCCCTTCCAGGCTGCTGCCTCCTCACCCCTGCCCCTTGTCCCCTTAGGGACATTGCAGTGGAGGAAGACCTCAAAAGCACCCCACTCTTCAAGGACTTGCTGGAGCTCATGAGGTGAGGGGTTGGGGTGGGAGGCGCTGGGGGAGTCAGACACCCTGGAGGAGAGAACAGAAGGAGAAACAGTGCATTCAGGGGCTGGGCGTTTTGCATCTATTTCACCTTCTTGTTTTATCCACAGCCCAGCCCTGAGGGGTGGGTATCGCCTCTCCACATTAGAGATGAGTGGGGGGCTGCAGAGGGGTAAAGGGGCTTACAGTTTGTGGGCCTGGATTTGCTAAAGTCTCTCTAGGTTCAAAACCTTGGACTTGGACCCTCCACCCTCAGGGAACCACCACCTCCCAAGATCCAGTTGAGTTATGAACAGTTATTCTACAGAATGGAAATAGCATTGTTATATTCCTGACTGCAAAAGCAATATCTATTCATTATTTTTTTTTAAAGAATGTCAGAAATCACAGAAAACATAGAGGTGAAATCCCCTCCTATTTTACTCCTCTCATTATCTGATATGCATTCAGATTTCTTCAGTACACACTCCACCTGCACCCCACTCCCCCTTAAATATTATTTAGTTGGCTACACAGCATCATTCTGTGGATGCACCATAACTAATGTAGCCATCCCCTTTTGTTGGCCGTTTAAGTTATCTTCCACTTTTTTACTACTGTGAGTAGTGCTGGGATTCCCATATTTGCTGACTTGCCTGATTATTTCCTTAGGATAATTATCTAGAAGTGGGATTTGGGGATCAAGGTGTTTGCAAGTTTGATAGGGCTTCTGACCCATTTTGTCAGATTACCTATGGAAAATTGGACGGCTTTTCGCCCATCTACCTGCACCCCAGGTCGGACAGTTCCAATCCTTACGGACGGTTCCAATCCTTACGGACGGTTCCAATCCTTATGGAAAGGCTCTTCTTCATAGCCACACACAGGGGCTGTCGCAGGGGCTTTTGTCTGCTCTACTCTGCGCCCGACAAAACCCACTTTTCTTCCCTATGACAGTTCTTAAGTCTTCAGCACATTTATGCACAAGACATTTCAAGCTGCGCCACTAATTGGTTGTGAAAGTCCCGTTGTCCCCTGGAGGTCTCAGTTTCCCCATCTGTATAGTAGGAGGTTGGACCACTCGGATGATCGGGCTGGTGTCCAGCTCTGACCTCTTCTGATCTTTAGATCCCGGCCCTAAAACTCCCTCTGTCCCCTCTCCCTGCCCCCACGCTTAGGCCTAAGGCCACTGGACCTTTCCTGAACCCTGATCTCTCCCACCCAGGCGGGAGTTCCAGAGGGAGGACATTGCCCTCAATTATCAGGATGCCGAGGGGGATCTGGTTCGGCTGCTATCAGACGAGGATGTGAGGCTCATGGTGAAATGGACCCAAGGTCTCCCCTCCCAGAAGCACCTCTTCCCCTGGAAGCTGCATATCACCCAGGAGGACAACTACAAGGTCTACAACACGGTCCCCTGAGCCAGCGGCATCCCTGGGGCAGGGAGGGGACACCTAGCAAAGAGCCCTCGGAGAGGATTAGGACCAAGAAAGGCTGGGAGCACGGGACACACTTCCTGGTTCTGCATCAGATGGACCTGCTGGCCTCGGCTTGTACCATCTCTATATTTGGTCTCTGAATTAAATAAACCATTTCATCTCAAAGTGCTGGACTGAGGAAGATAGTGTCTTTTGAAGAGAGAGAGGAGAGGGAGGAAAATACCCATTAATGAGCATCACTGAGGGGTCATTTATATACGGAAGGGGGGCCCTGGCTTTGGGCCGCTAATCCAGCTGCCCTGTTCCCTCGCCCTGTCCCCACGTGTGGACACACCCAGCGACACTCGTGTCCCTTCTGGTCACTCCCTTTTACGCCCTTTCCCAGGAGTGGCCGCCTGCCTCACGGAAGTCATACTCCCCCGGGAGCCCTCTGGGTCAGGTCAACACCAAGCCCTCTGCATGACCAGGGTCGAGGGCTTCCTCTGCCTTATTGCTGCTGCTCTGCAGAGGGGCAGAGACCTGGGTCGTGGTGTTGGTGGTCTCCATTGTAAGTAGGGGGTGAGCGGAGGGAAGCTCTGGCCCCACTGGGGAGGAAGAGGAAGCAGAATGACGGGATCTTCCTCTGTGAGCTGAAGCTTTTTCTCTCCTAAGCAGCTAAAATGGCAATAGCTATCACCTCCAGAATGGCCGCAGGAGGAGCTTGGTGGACACCCCTCCCCAGCTCCCCACAGTTAAGTGGACACAACCACTTAACTGATGAAAAATACTAAAAGCCAACCATTGAAAGTTTCTGGAAATTGTTCTGAGGGCATACAGGAAGTGGAGAAGCATTTATTCTAGAGAAGCCTACTAAATCTCAGTAAGAACAATGAGCCTGTGGCATTTGAGCCTCAGTGTGCTCCCCTCCCTTCCCCATCCCCTGCTCCATGTGATGGAAACTCTGCTCCAGATGCGCTATCCTGAGTGAATGCAGCCAAGAATATGGGGGACCCCTCTCCCCTCAGCTCCCCGTCTTTTGCCATTTCAGCCCCAGAAAGGGCAGGCGGCCAGTGCCTCTCATCCCCACAGCCCTGTGTTGTGCAAGTGCTATTCCAGGCCATCACGGCCCCCTACATCTGTGTGCTGAGGCCGCCATAACAAAGTACCACAGGGACTTCCCTGGCGGTCCAGTGGTTAAGACTCCATGCTTCCACTGCAGGGGGCACAGGTTCGATCCCTGGTCAGGGAACTAAGATCCCACATGCTGCCCAGCGAGGCCAAAAATAAAATAAATAAATAAATAACCACAAACTGATGGCTTTCACAACAGAAATTTATTGTCTCGCAGTTCTAGAGGCTAGAAGACTGAAATTGAGGTGTCTGCAGGGCCACGCTTCCAATGAAGCCTGATGGGGAATCCTTCTTTGCCTCTTCTTAGCTGCTGGTACTTTTCTGGCGTCCTTTGCCATCCCTTAGCGTGTACACACCTCACTCTAATCCTCCATCTTCATGTGTGTCTTCTCATTTTTCTTCCCTCTGTGAGTGTCTGACTCTGTGTCCAAATTTCCCCTTTTTATAAGAACACCAGTCATATTGGATTACAGCCTACCCTGATCATTTTATTTTGACTTAATAACCTCTGTCCAGACCCTATCTCCATGTAAGGTCACATTCTGAGTCACTGGGGGTTCATAACTTTTGGGGGAGTACAATTCAACCGTAAGAATGCACTAGAAAACATCTGTTTAAGAATCATTAAACAGACCATGCAAAGTATGTACTGGCAAATTCAACTGTTTGACTTCTAACATGTTGCCTGACCAGACTCGCTGAGGGACCCTGCTGCTGCAAAGCATCGAGACCCTAGATAGCACACACTCTTCAAAGAATCAGGAGCCTGATAAGAAGTAGCGGGGTTCTCCAATGACCCCCCCCCACCCTACCACCCACCCCCACCGAAAAAAAATCCCATGATGAGAGCCAGGGCCAGAACCTGCAGCATCTGGGAGGTTGTTCCGGAATGCAAAGTCAGTGCTGCTGTTAGAATGCTGAGCCCCAGGGGAGGCCGTGACATGGGGAGCCTGGACCAGGGACTCTTGTGCTAAGTCAAGGTCTGGGGATAAGGGCTGAAGTGACCCTGAGAGAGTGGTATCCCCGTCTCCAAGCACAAGCAGAAGAAAGTCCCCTCTGGAGTAAAGTGTCCCCAGTTGAGGCTAACAGGAGTCACTCAGATGAACATAAAACAAAAAGGGGACTTCCCTGGTGGTCCAGTGGGTAAGACTGCTCCCAATGCAGGGGGCCCGGGTTCAATCCCTGGTCAGGGAACTAGATCCTGCATTCATGCCGCAGCTAAGAGTCTGCATACCGCAGCTAAGAATTCCCCACACCACAACTACAGAGGGTCCCGCGCACCACGACTAAAGATCCTGCGTGCTGCAATTAAGACCTGGCACAGCCAAAATAAATAAATATATAAGTAAATAATAATTTTTTTAAAAAAGATAGGGACTTCCCTGGTGGTGCAGTGGTTAAGAATTCACCTGCCAGTGCAGGGGACATGGGTTCAAGCTCTGGTTGGGGAAGATCCCACATGCTGCTGAGCAACTAAGCCTGTGCGCTACAACTACCGAGCCTGTGCTCTAGACTCCACAAGCCACAACTACTGAGTCCATGTGCCACAACTACTGAAGCCCGAGTGCCTAGAGCCTGTGCTCCACAAGAGAAGCCACCGCAATGAGAAGCCCACGCACCGCAACGAAGAGTAGCCTCTGCTCTCCGCAACTAGGGAAAACCCGTGTGCAGCAACGAAGGCCCAACACAGCCAAATAAATAAATAAATAAATGTATTAAAAAAAAAAAAAGATGAAGCAAAAAGCTCCTAGTCAAAGATCACTGACTATCTGTGAGTGACAATAAATAATGGCTTTAGACCCTCAGGGTCTACAGATTATTGAACTGCGTGACTAAAATGTTTAAAGAAATGAAGGATTAAATCATAAAAATGAATGAGCTAAAGTGAATAACCAGGCAGATTTGCAAAAGAAAGATGGCCTATATATTGAACTTGTACATATACCTATGTATAGGAGTATGTGTGTGTGTACATCTGTTGAAACAGAAAACCCAGTGGATGAGTTGGATAGTATTATATATTACACACAGGTGATGAGAAAATTAGTGAATGGAAAGATAAAATCAGAAATTACCCAGAATATAACACAGAGAGACAAGTAGTTGGAGAGTATGAAAATGGAGTTAAGAGATAGGAACAATAGAATGAGATTATTTTTTTTAAATCAGAATCTCAGAAAGAGAAAATACAGAGAATGGCAAAAAGGCAACATTTAAATAGACGGCAGGTGCACTGTTTCAAAACTGATGAAAAACTTAAACCTCTGGATACAAGAAGCATGTCTGGATAAGCAGGATAAATTAAAAGTGGTCACAACTGGCTACAATATTTCGAAACTACAGAACATGGAAGTGCAAGGGAAGATCTTAAAAGCAGTCAGAGAAAGTGGCGATCGCTACAAAATAACAACAATTAGAATGAGAAGCGGACTTTTCAACAGCATCAATGAAAGCCAAAGCCAGTATAATTGTACCTTCAGATTTTTGAGACAAAATAACTTTCGAACTAGAATTCTGTGCTCAGTAAAACTCTCTTTCAGAAATGAAGGTGAAATGAAGTCAAGTATGGATACAAACTGAGAACTTGCCATGGAGACACCTGAACTACGCTGTGCATCAGAAGTTAACACAACATTGTAAATCAACGATGCTTCAATAAAAAAAAAAAAGACCTGAACTAAAAGCATCGTTAAAGTACATGCTTCAAGAAGAAGGAAAATGGCTCTAGAGGGATAGTCTGAGATGCAAGAATAAATGATAAACAAAAAGGTTTAGAAAGCAAATGTGAAGCCACAGCCCTTTTCAGTTCAAATAAGAAGTGCTGTCCAGACAAAGCAGGCAGCACGGGTAGCCAGAGAAATATCTCCTGACTGATTAGCAACTGCTCTGTGCCAGTGGTGCATATTCAGTGCAGGGACGGGCGGAAAACAAACAAACAAAAACACTGGTGAGATGTTTCCATCCTTCCTGGAAAAATGCTCTGCACACCCCCTTCCTGACCTTCTAATGAAAAGCAGTGTTTCACATGAAAGAACGCTCAACATTATTAATCATTAGAGAAATGCAAATCAAAACTACAATGAGGGCTTCCCTGGTGGCGCAGTGGCTGAGAGTCCGCCTGCCGATGCAGGGGACACGGGTTCGTGCCCCGGTCCGGGAAGATCCCACATGCCGCAGAGCGGCTGGGCCTGTGAGCCATGGCCGCTGAGCCTGCGTGTCTGGAGCCTGTGCTCCGCAACGGGAGAGGCCACAGCAGTGAGAGGCCCACATACCGCAAAACAAAACAAAACAAAAACTACAATGAGATATCATCTCACACCGGTCAGAATGCACATCATCAAAAAATCTAGAAACAATAAATGCTGGAGAGGGTGTGGAGAAAAGGGAACACTCTTGCACTGCTGGTGGGAATGTGAATTTGTACAGCCACTATGAAGAACAGTATGGAGATTCCTTAAAAAACTACAAATAGAACTACCATAGGACCCAGCAATCCCACTACTGGGCATATACCCTGAGAAAACCATAATTCAAAAAGAGTCATGTACCAAAATGTTCATTGCAACTCTCTTTACAATAGCCAGGAGATGGAAGCAACCTAAGTGTCCATCATCGGATGAATGGATAAAGAAGATGTGGCACATATATACAACGGAATATTACTCAGCCATAAAAAGAAACGAAATTGAGCTATTTGCAATGAGGTGGATGGATCTAGAGTCTGTCATACAGAGTGAAGTAAGTCAGAAAGAGAAAGACAAATACCGTATGCTAACACATATATATGGAATCTAAGAAAAAAAAATGTCATGAAGAACCTAGGGGTAAGACGGGAGCAAAGACACAGAGCTACCAGAGAATAGACTTGAGGATATGGGGAGGGGGAAGGGTAAGCTGTGACAAAGTGAGAGGGTGGCATGGACATATATACACTACCAAACATAAAATAGATAGCTAGTGGGAAGCAGCCGCATAGCACAGGGAGATCAGCTCGGTGCTTTGTGACCACCTAGAGGGGTGGAATAGGGAGGGTGGGAGGGAGGGAGACACAAGAGGGAAGAGATATGGGGACATATGCATATGCATAACTGATTCACTTTGTTATAAAGCAGAAACTAACACACCATTGTAAAGCAATTATACTCCAATGAAGATGTTAAAAAAAAAAAGAAAATCAAAGCAGTGTTTCAGTTTTTATTTCTCCCTAGTGGGATTTGTGTATTACAGCCTGTGTACAAAGAATTTTTGAGCAAGGTTAAACATTGTTTTCCGACTCTGTGCTTGCTACAATCACAGAGCCTAAGACTCCTTCACTCTTGAAAGTGTTCAGTCTTAAGAATGTCATTTACATAATTGCCAAGGTTTAAAATGTTGCTGGTAAATCAACATTCACAAATGCTGAAGCAGGCTCTGTCTGCAGTGATGTCAGTTCTCCTCACTCACTCAACAGGGATCCGTGAGTTTAATCCAATGAGAAAATACACTCCAATAATTTTTTTGGTTTTGTTTTTTTGTTTAGAGTTTCATAAACTTATTCTGGAATTGATATGAGAAGAGTAAAGGACTTGGAATAGTCAATGTACTCCTGAAGAAAATAAAGTGACGAGGCATGCCCTCTGGAGAGCAAGACTTATTGTAGGGCTCCCCTGGTGGCGCAGTGGTTGGGAGTCCGCCTGCCGATGCAGGGGACACGGGTTCGTGCCCCGGTTCAGGAAGATCCCACATGCCGCAGAGCGGCTGGGCCTGTGAGCCATGGCCGCTGAGCCTGCGCGTCCAGAGCCTGTGTTCTGCAACGGGAGAGGCCACAACAGGCCCGCGTACCGCAAAAAAAAAAAAAAAAAAGGCATTGTAAAGTAATGGAAAAGAAAATGGTGTGGCATTGTAAAGTAATGGAAAAGAAAATGGTGTGATATTGGGACAAGGATTGACAATCTAGCAATGGAGCAAAACAGACAGCCCAGGAATACCATGCATACATGATATTTGATATATGATAGAAGTACCTTCGCAGATCTGTAGGGGAAAGGAGCAGAAAATCAAAGAATGGTACTTGGGCAAATTGCTCAACCGTATGGAACCCCAAACAAATGAGATTGAATCCCTAAGTCAAACAATTCCCAGAGGCAGTTTTAGATATATTAGGTTGTAGGAAAGAAAAGCAATGCTTTGAGAAGATATATAGAATACTACCTACCTAATCTTGGAGTAGGGAAGAAATTCTTAAATAAAACAAAAATAAATATTAATACATTTGGCTACGTTAAACATACAAAGTTCTGTTCATCAAAAGATGCATGGGGAAAGATAAGCCAAAAACTAAAAGATATTTGCAAGATATATAAATGACAAAAGATTAGTATCTAAAATATTAAGGAATTCCCACATCTAGAAAAGAAAAATACAAACAATTCTATAATATTTAAAATGAGCAACAAACATGAATATGTATTCCCCCAGGGAGGAGAAAATAAAGGGCGAATGAATATATGAAAAGATGCTCAGTAATAATAAGAGGAATGTAAATTAATTCAGTTTCTTTGGAAAACCATTTTCCATTATTTTGGAGAGTTGAACATTTGTGTATTTTATGACCCAAGAATGAACTCTTGCATGGGACCAGGAGACGGCAGCTCTCTTTGCAATAACCCCCAACAAAGGTTATCCATCCAAACTCTTGTCCAGAGAATAGTAGTTTCATTCATTGATTAGAGCACAACGGTGAAACACACAGCAACATAAATGATTTTTAGAAACATAACTGAATGAAAAAAATCAAGTCTCAGAAGATAGGATTCTATTTTTATAAAGCTCAAAAACTATGAAGAAAAAAATAGCAAACACAAAATTCAGGATAGCAGTTGCTTCTGGCAGGGAGGCAGGGAATACATAGGGGAGGAAGACAGTTGGATACAGATGGTGGGTAATGTGTTGTAGTACTCAGGGTATGAGTGGTAGGTTCACAGCTGTTTGTTATACTTTGTAGCTTACATACATCTTACACATGTTCTTTTCTATGTATCACTAAGACATTAAGGGTATATTAGAGGTTAAAAATTTAAGAGGGGAAGGGATAAATTAGGAGGTTGGGATTAGCATATACACACTACTATATATAAAATAGGGAACCAACAAGGACCTACTGTATAGCACAGGGAACAATACTCAGTATTTTGTAATAACCTCTAAGGGAAACAAATCTGAAAAATGATGTATATATTCACCTGAAACTTTGTTGTACACCTGAAACTCACACAACATTGTAAATCAACTATACTTAAATTAAAAAAAAGTTTAAAAGTCAGTTTCCATGGGAGATTCATATTCTCCAGTCTTCAGAACTTTGGGTTCATTTTATGTTAATTAATTATTTGATCTATTATGCTAAGAGAGCATTGGCTCCCTCCCTAGGGTCATTTTGTACATTTTTGGACATGAAGTGACACTGCTCAATTCTTTCTCTCCCGGCTCCAGAATGGCCATGGCAGGACTGAGGGCTGACATTTCCTGTCTCTATAATAATTGGAGGATGATGATTTTCTGAGAGGGAGTGACTTCTATTCTTTGCAGTGCCCAAGGCTGCAGTCCGTGAATGTGACCTTAATATGTTTTCTCGACTCTTCTGGCTGACAGATGTGATAGAAATGGGGTTTTCCGGGATGAGGTTGTGGATTGGTGAGCCTGGCCTTGGAGAAGAAAGACCAAGCCAGGAGTCCAAGTAAGCACTGTTGTGGCGAGAGACTTGGAACCCTCTTCCCAACCTGTAAACTTTGGGACTTTCCTCCTTTGAAATTCTGGCTAATGTTCCATTTCTCTGGAAGCTGGTGCAGTAAACCCGCACAATAGCCTTGGTTTGGAGGTTTGTCTTTAGGAGCAGCAAGGAGTGGACAAAAGGAAGGAAGGGGGGCCAACCAGGAAGGGCAGAGGGGGAGGGGGAGGAAAGTGAAGCAGCTGCCAGCTGGGGGGAGGCTGTGAAGAGAGTGAAAGCAGGGGAGGCGCCTAGCACAGTGAGTGAAAACATGGGTCCTGTCTCCATCACTTCCTAGCTGGGTAACTTGGGTAAGAGACTCAGTTTCCTCCTGTATAAAATGGGCTCACGATAATAGTACCTCCCTTTGTCATAGGGTTTGTGAAAATAAGGAAATATATCTTGTACATTCCCTGGCATACAGCACCCACCCAAAAAATGCAGACTTAATAAAAAGAAGACCACCTAAAAAGAAGTCACTAAGCTTTAACACAAACTCTGAGCATTTGAGCTGGGGCCCATGGTCCAGCGGGGAATGGGGTGCAGTTCAGGCTGGCTGGAGTCTGGAGGGAATCGCAGACACTGTGATCATATTTTCACATTTATGGGGCATTTGCATTTCTTCCTTTATGAATTATTGTTAATTGGTATGCTGATTTTATTTTTTTTGGTATTTGTAATATCTCTGTTCCTATGGAGATCAGCTCTGTGTCTAGCATGTTTGCTTTTTAAATTCTGGACCAATGTCACTCAGAGGATCTGAGAAAAAAACAAGGGCATAGATAACCAACAAGGACTTACTATATAGCACAGGGAACTCTGCTCAATACTCTGTAATAACCTAAATGGGAAAAGAATTTGAAAAAGAATAGATACATGTATATGTATAACTGAATCACTTTGCTGTACACCTGAAACTAACACAACATTGTGAATCAACTCTACTCCAATATAAAATAAAAGTTTTAAAAATAAATAAAATTTTGAAAAAATTTTTTAAAAATAAAAAAACAAGGGATTCCCTGATCAACTTAGACACAGGAATTCAGTGTTGGTTTTTTATTTTTTTGGTGGGGGGGCAGGTAGGGAAAATTTTTAAAAATTGTATCTCCTTCAAATATACAATAAATATATAAAGTATATAGGACATAACTTGCCATTATAAGTGCACAATTTATTGACATTAATACGAAATTCATCTTTTGATTGGACAACCCAGCCCCTTCCCAAGCCACCCTGCCACACACCTTTCCTTATTTCCCTCCCATATCGATAACCTGCCTGTGCTGGTTATTAAGCTATTGCCTCTCAGCTCCAAATCGGTCCTTCTGTTCTCTGCTTTGTTGCCATTTTGAGCCTGGGACTCCCCAACCACATTTCTGCTTTTTCAGCTGGTACCCTCTTAGTGTCTGTTAACGGGGACCCAAGAGATATGCTTTGAGGCTGGAGGAGGAAGAAAGGACTTGCCCCTTCCTGCCTCCTAGCTGGTCTCATGAGCCTCACTCTGGGAACTCTACCTCACCTCAGCAGTGGCAATTCTTTCCTCTCCATTTTGTGGTTTTTCCAGCACTGGCAGGATCAGCTTCATTGGGCAACTCTGCCCCCCACCTCCCAAGACACTGGCACCAGCTGAACAATGTCCCTTCTTCAGACGTCTGAGCTTCACCTGAATGGGGTCCCTTCTCTCAATTTCTATGTTTTTATTATTCCAAGCTCTTCCCTTTTTTCCCCCAGCACTTGGGCTGGTAGCTACATTCTGCAGTTGCTGCCTCCATGATACCTTAAAGTGCCCGCTCTCTCTCTTTTTAACCTTTTAGTTACCAAGTTAACAACTTTATACTTAACAATTGTTTATGTCAGATTCTCTCTGGTCAAATAAATCGTGTAATTTCTTTTTTTTAAATTTATTTTAAACATTGTAAAGCAACTATACTCCAATAAAAAATAATTAAAAAGTAAGAAAAATGAATAATAATAAAGTTTATTTTATCGACATATAGTTGATTTACAATGTTGTGTTCGTTTCTGCTACACAGCAAAGTTAAATATGTAATTTCTGTCTCTGGATCGGACCTTGACTTATACAATAAATATAAATTAATTTTATTTATTGCATTGTCATTTTCTGGGACTTAGAAAGTCTGTATTCCAGACCGGATTCTACCACTAGTATATAAAGTAGGTAGTATATAAAGTATATAGCATATAAAGTAATTAAATAAACAATTCCTCAGCTTGTCCTCTCACTTTGCTGTCATCCGCTTGGGATACAAAGTTCTACCTACTAGACTGCTCTTATTTCCAGGCTATATTAAGACTAATACTACTCATTTATTATGAGTTTTTTATGTGCCACATAGTTTCTTAGTTGAATGTTCTAACTGAGTCCTCAGAACAGCTTCATAAAGAAGACACTAGTCTTATCTTTATAAACAAAGACATTGATACACAGAGAGGTTAGAAGATGGCAGTGCCCAAGGACCCACAGCTCTAGGTGGCAGGGACGGAAATCAACCCCAGGTAGATGGACTCTTGGCTGTGGGATTGCAGAAAGAAACAGGCTCTGAACCACAGCTCTGCCACGCACGTGATGAGTGACCAAGAGGCTGAGGTACTGGATGGATTGGATCTTGGAAATGTTGCCCTAAGGAGTGGAGGGAAGGAGACAGCAAACCAGGTCCTCAAGCCATCAGTGATTGACAGGGGCCGACTGTAGCATCAGCAGATGCCAGCAACATGGAAGGAAGCTGGGTAGAGTCTGATGCCGTGAACTTCAAATGAGCTGGGGATTTTAGAAGACAGGAATGGGAGAAAAAATCCTCTGCTGGAGAGAGCTGCAGAGGAAGCAAATGTCCTCAGGGGAGGGCAGGCTTGAGTCAGAGCTGGACGGGTATCACAGTTTTCGGGACTGCCTTAACGCAGTAGCATAGACTGAGTGGCTCACCCAACAAGATTTGTCTTAGCTCTGGAGGCCAGAAGCCTAAAGTCAAGTTATTGGCAGGGCTGTTTCCTTCTAAGGACTGTGAAGGAAGGATCTGTCCCTGGCCTCTCTCCTTGGCTTGTACATGGCAGTGTTTATATTCACAGACTGTTCTTTCTGTATGTATGCCTGTTTCCAAATTTCCTCTTTTTATGAGGATATCAGTTCTACTGCCTTAGGGGTCCATTTTGACCTCATTTGACCCCTAATGACCTCATTTGAACTTGATTACCTCTGTAAAGACTCCATCTCCAAATAAGGGCATATTCTGAGGTCCTGGTGGTTAGGATTTCAGCATATGAATGGGGTGGGGGTGGGGGTTGCAATTCAACCTTTAACAGGAATTAAGGGAACAGTCAGAGAAGACTGCCTGAGCTGTTACTAGACCAGGAGTTCCCAGGAGTGCAGGGTAGGGTTTGGAAAGGCTGAGGGATCAGACAAGGGGTCCAATTAGGAAGCACACAGAGAACTTGGGAATGAATTTCTGGGTCACAGGGGAAGCCTTGGGAGCCTGGAATTCTGGCAGTGACTGGGATGAATCAGAAAGTCAGTGTGCTGGGCCTGGCCCTGATGGTCTCTTGGGGAAGGTGGTAACCAGTTCCAGCTGGCCTGGGGCCACCAGACAGCTGACCTCTCTTCCATTCTTGATAGTTCAGGGACAAGTTGGGAATGAAGGCCTCCTCAGGGCCCTCTCTCAGGCGGCGCTGAGGCTGAGTGGGGTTTCTCCTAAAAACAAAAGGACAAGGGACTTTCCGCAGGGCCATCAAAGTCGAGATAACATCACTGAGCACCACTGACAATTCTGTGCAGAGGAATGTCCATGGAATTTCCAGAACCTTTGTGACTTCCCTCAATGAGCCAGATTTATTACCCCTGTCAAGTTTTATCTTGTAATCAGCAGGGAAACAAACTCCTAAGAATGTGGAACACCCTTACGGCAGTTTTGATGCCTCCTGCCTTAGTCGGTGTTGAGGGAGAAGGAGGCTGCAGAGGGAGTGGCCCCTTGAAGAGAGACAGCGATGCAGAGGATCTCTGAAGCCTACAGGAGAACCAACTGCATGGAAAGCCACCCCATCGGCCAGGCTGGGAGGAAGGATCAGAGCTGGGGGTCAGGTCTTGGGGCAGCACCCAGATGGGAGAGGCCCTGATGGCCTTGTACCCCAGGGCTGATGAGCCCATGCAGTCTGAATCTACTCAGTTCTCCTCATCTGCCTTCCCACCAAACTCCAAAGCTCCCCGCTTGCCTGAGACCGCCTGGTGTGAGAGGACCCATGTGTCCCGTCAGCTCCCCCATTCCCATGCTAATCACCCCAAAACACATGCTTACCATTTCCTGTGTCATACTCAAGAAACCATCAATTCAACAGAATCAAATTATGCAACAGAGAGAGCAGTCTAGAGATAAGACTAAAAGCACAGTCTAGAGAGAAGCAGAATCTCATGCAGGACCCCGGGGAAGATGTATCTGAATCTAGGAACAGAGTCTAAGGGCAGGTCCCTGCCAATGGTGGGGTTGGATGGCGGTCCCCAGGATGGGAAAAGGAGGCCATGTGAGCCTTGAACTCCCTCCCACCTCTCTGTTGGCTTCCTCAACCAGTGCCAGTGCCCCATGTTCCCCAAGGCTGTGCCAGATCCCAGCCTAGGCTGCCATCTCTGAGCCCAGCAGTCCACACCCACCTCTCCTGACCATTCCATCAGACTTCTGCCTTCAGAATGCCCTCGATCAGAGGCAGCTTCATGCCTTGTGTCACACTCACAGGATCTGTTTGTCTAGGCCTCTCCCCAAGATGTCTCCCAGGGGTCCCTGCATTCTCACCTGGAGCGTGGCCTTTAACCTCACAGGTCAGTGGTCTCAGAGATAGTCCTAGTTCCTCTTTTCCCCAAGGCTGAACCTCCTCACTCCCCAGCTGGAGACTCAGATCCATCCTCAGCCCTAGAACCATTCCTAACCCACAAGAGGAGGAATGAACAGGGTCACAGCTGTTCCCCAACCCTCCCTGAGGTTCTGTTCTCACCTCTGGGTTCAGCCTTGTTTCTGAAAGCCAAGGCTCTCTTATGCCTGACAGCTGATTCCTACATTCCTCCCCATGACAGAGTCTCTAACCTAAAAATCTCAAGATGATCCTCAACTTGATAAAGAATATCTACCAAAAGCCTACCACTAACATCACACTAATGGTGACAAACTCAAAGCTTTCCCACTAAGATCAGGTACAAGGAAAGGATATACCCTCTCACTACTTCTTTCCAACATTGCACTGGAAATTCTAGGTTATGCAATAAGACAAGAAAAGGAAATAAAAAGGTATACAGCTTGGGAAGGAAGAAACAAAACTGTCTTTGTTCGCAAATGGCATTATCGTTTATGTAGAAAATCAAAAGAACTGACCAAAAACAATCTCCTGAAAATAATAAGCAATTACAGCAAGGTTGCAAGATACAAGGTTAATATACAAAAGTCAAAAGTCAATCACTCTCCTGTATATCAGCAATGAAAATGTGGACTTTGAAATTAAAAACACAATATCGTTTACATTAGCACCCCCAAAATGAAATACTTAGGTACAAATCTAACAAAACATGTACAAGATCTATATGAGGAAAACTCTGATTAATAAAATCAAAGAACAAAGTAAACAGAGAGATGTTCATGGGTAGAAAGACTCAATATTGTCAAGATGTCAATTCTTCCCAACTTGATCTATAGTCAATGCAATCCCAATCAAAATCCCAGGAAGTTGTTTTGTGGATATCCACAAACTGATTCTAAAGCTAATATGGAGAAGCAATAGACCCAGAATAGTCAGCACAATATTGAAGGAGAAGAACAAATTGGAGGATCGACACTACCCAACTTCAACTCACTGTAAAAACTACAGTCATCAAAACAGCACAGCATTGCTGAAAGAACAAACAAACACATTAATGCAACAGAATAGAGAGCGTAGAAATAGATCCACGGAAATACAGTCAATTGATCTCTGACAAAGGAGTAAATGCAATACAATGGAGCAAAGAGAGTCTTTTCACAAATGGTGCTGCACAAATTGAATCTAGACACAGACCTCACATCCTTCCCAAAAACTGACTCAAAGTGGATCATAGACCTAAATATAAAATGCCAAACTATAAAATTCCTGGAAGGTAGCACAGGAGAAATTCTAGATGACCTTGGGTTTGGTGATGCCACCAAAGGCACAATCCATAAACAAAAAAGTTGTTAAGCTGGAAAATTAAAAAAAATCTGCTCTGGGAAAGACAATGTCAAGAGGATGAAAAGACAAGCCACAGAGTGGGAGAAAATATTTGCAAAAAACACACCTGATAAAGGACTATTATACAAAATACGCAAAGAACACTTCAAACTCAACAATAAGAAAATGAACAGATGGGTCAAAGACCTTAACAGACACCTTATCAAAGAAGATATACGGACATGAAATAATAAGTCGTCAGGGAAATGCAAATTAAAAAAACAATGAGAGGGCTTCCCTGGTGGCGCAGTGGTTGAGAGTCCGCCTGCCGATGCAGGGGACGCGGGTTCGTGCCCCGGTCCGGGAAGATCCCACATGCCGTGGAGCGGATGGGCCCGTGAGCCATGGCCGCTGAGCCTGCGCGTCCGGAGCCTGTGCTCCGCAACGAGAGAGGCCACAGCAGTGAGAGGCCTGCGTACCGCAAAAAAACCAAAAAAACAAAAAAACAGTGAGACATTATTACACACCTATTAGAATGGCCAAAATCCAGAACACTGACAACACCAAATGCTGGTGAAGATGCGGAACAGTAAGAATGTTTATTCATTGCTAATGGGAATGCAAAACGGTACAGTCACTTAGGGAGACAGTTTGGCGGTTTCTTCCGAAGGAGTTGAAACCTTACGTTTACACAGAAACCTGCATATAGATGTTTATAGCAGCTTCATTTAGAGGTGCCAAAACTTGAAAGCAATCAAGATGCTCTTCAGTAAGTGAATGGATAAGTAAACTGCGATACGTCCAGACAATGGAGTATCATTCAGTACTAAAAGAAAAAATGAGCTATCAGGATGTGAAAAGACATGGAAGAAACCTAAATGCATATTACTAAATGAAAGAAGCCGATCTGAAAAGGCTACATACTGTGTGATTCCAACTATATGACATACTGGAAAAGGAAAAACTACGGATTATAAAAGTAGTATATCCCCACAGAAAAATTTGGAAAAGTCCATCTAGTTTTTATCTTTCTACCTGTCTACGTACCTCCCCATTCCATTTCTCCTTGGAAGGAAGAGAGAGTTTGTTTCTTCTCTGGAGATGTGGGAACCCAGGACCACCGTCCATACCTCCACATGACCCTGCCACGGTCACGAGGCCATGCTGGGTCCTAAGGTTTGGAAAGCCAATTTGCAATGTAGTGCTTTGTCCTTCAGGGGAAGAAAGCATGGAAAAGGGTGGATACCTGGGATCATATCAAAGTGAATGGCAGGCTTATGACGCTGCCCATCTTGTGCGGTCCTGTCAAAGTTTCTCTGCTGGACATACTAAGTGATCAAGGAAAAGATACCCCCAATTCCTTGCAGACACAGAGTTAGTTCCTCATAACTTCTTGGCTGCCTGTACAGAAGCAAAAATTCCTGTTCTTTTCTTTTCTTTTCTTTTTTCTTTTGTTTATTATATTTTCTGACCACACCTTGAGACATGCAGGATCTTAGTTCCCCAACCAGGAATTGAACCCATGACCCCTGCAGTGGAAGCACGGAGTCCTGACCACTGGACTGCCTGGGAGGTCCCTCTGGTTGTGGCAATGTTTATTACCCATCAGCTCAGGCATCATGCAAAAGAGCTGAATGCGTGAGAAGCCTCAGATACCAGAATCTCTTCAGGAATATCAAAGTAATATGCAGAATTTCAGGGAAACATTTTCAAAACAAGGGAGTTTTAAAAAATGGTGTCCCTTGGGTAGACACGGGCCAGGAATATCAAAGTAATACACAGAATTTCAGGGAAACATTTTCAAAACAAGGGAGTTTTAAAAAATGGTGTCCCTTGGGTAGACACTGGCCTGTAGTCATGCCCCACGGCACCTTTGCACAAGGCTGTGTGGGAGGCTGAGTTGCTGAGGTCTGAGGCTCACAGATGGGGTTGCATCTGAGCACCAGACACGAAATACCAAAATGTTAGGGGGATGCATGGGGTATTGATCAAATGGAGCTGTCTATGATAGAAAGCAAGGAAAAGCATCAAGTTAAATAGGTAAATTCAGTGGTGTGTAAGTTAAGCAGGTTTAAGCTAAGGAGTTTAAGTCATGCCTTTGCTCTGCAGTCAGATCTTGTGTGGAAAAAAACCCAAAATGAGGCCAGAAAACAAGCAGTCAGTGAGGATCAGCTTACATTCCTCGACCCTCAGGAGTGAGGGGCCCTGGAGCAGAGCTCCAGCCTAGCCTGGTAGAGTCAAGGAGCTCAGGGCCACCCTGCACATGCTCCATTCTGGCTGCCCTGCCACTGGTAACAACGGCATTATAACGAGAAAAGTTTAATATACATGAAAGAGACAAGTAGTCAAGGTGAGGCACCATCTGGAGTCATTCTTTACTCCTCAAGCTTTGATGCGCTTACACATCACCTGGAGAATCTCGTTAAAATATGGATTCTGGTTCACTGGATCTGCAGTGAGGCTTGAGATTCTGCTTTTCTGATAAGATGCCAGGTGATGCTGCTGCTGGTGATCAAGGGACCACACTTTGAGTCACAGGGACTTGGTTGGCATCACTTTGGGGGAAGATCTGAGAGGGTTTGTGGAGCAAAGAAGGATGCCATGAATAGGGGAAGAATATATAGTATATAAAAGGGTGCAGCAAAGAGGGTCCCCCCAGCTGCAAGCCACCAAAAAACCACTGAAAGTAGCTGAGCAGTAAGACATGGTGCCTGGAGGGGGGACAGTACCGTGTGAGTCCGTGCAGGGTCTCGACCTCATCAGGAACCCATGGGCTTTCCCTCCTTCTGCTCTAACAGCTCAGAATGTGGGGGATGATGGCTGGCGTGGCTCCAGACGTCACAGGCAGAGGACAATGTCAGAGGTAGGAACGATGTCTTTCCTCGGAAGGCAAGGTTACCCTTCATGACTCTTTGGCCAGATTGAGTGCACATGCCTCTTCCTTAAGCCAATCCCTGGCAAGAGGAGAATTACCATACATAGCTCAGACTAATCAAGTTCTGCCTCCTTGGGACTTGGGACAAGAATATATCATATCCAAGATCTGATTATTCCAATATCTTTGGTTCTTGAGGGTCAGTATCTATTGTTTGTTGTTTCTGGCTCATTTCCTTGTGAATCTGGTGATTGTTCATCACAGGCTTATGTGGCTAGGTGGAAAGTCAACATGGTTTGGCAAAAAAAATGCTGTCTTCTATAAGCAGACAACTAGAGCTTAGTGCCTGAGAGGCATTTGGGGTTCAGCTGTCCCTTTGCTCCTTCTGGTCAAGTTGGTATTGTAATAAGTCACATGGTTCCGTAGCCACACTGACACACCTGCTTCCTCTTTCATTATGGCCGCCTGGAGGGAAACCACAGAAAGCAAAAACCCAGCGCAGACAGAGAAGGATGTTCTCTCTTCTAACACCCTGTGCTGGGGTTCACAGCAATCTAGGCAGCCTGCCTTTACCATGACTGCAGGGTTGGAACAGAACACACCACCGGAAATGGCCATTCAGACCCCAAGGAGCTCTCACCGGTGGTCTCTCTACTTGGGCTTCACTTGTGACCATATTTACAGGGTCTCTGCAGCCCACCACAATCCTTCTCCTACTACTCCTCTTACCTTAGACCATGGGCTCTAACCTACATCCTCCACTTCCTTCTTCCTGCTCTGCCAGGGACCCTTCAGATTCCTGCAACTTAGTTATGCGGAGCAAGTTTCTGGCTAGAGAGCAAGGGCTTCACCTTTCCTAAGCAGAAAGGACCCTGTAGATTTCTCCAGGGTTCAGGGATAAAACAGATTTGGGTTCCTCAGCATGTTATATGGATGAAACTTTCTTGGGAAAACAGCTTGAGCTGAGCCGAGGGCACGGATGGGCCTTGGAAACGCTATCACTTAAGGGGTGGGCAGAGAAAGAAGAGATGATGAAGGAGAAATCGAAGAAAATAGAAAAGCATAGTGTTCCAAGGCCAAGGCACAAACATGCATCAGGTACTGAGTGTTCAACAGTGTCTAAGCTCTGTTTCCACAGTGCGGTGACCATGGATTTGGCAATGTGGAGGGCCTTGCTGGCCTTGTCAGAAGCAGTGTTTATGGAGCAGATTTCCCTGGGCTGAGGAGTAAGTGGGAGGTGAGAAGTGATGGTGGTGACTGTAGACAAGATTTTTAGAAGTGGCAAGTGTCTCTTCTGCCCAAGGAGGTGGACCCGACCATCCCATTTAATGCTGCAAACTGCTCTTCCCTCACCCACCCAATCCCTGTACCCTGCTCCATCTATTTTTCCCATGGTAGCATTTATCCCCTTCAAAAATATTACGTGCATTTATCCTTCACTAACTTATGATCTTTGGTGAGTGTGTCTCTCCCTTGTGAGACCAAAACGGTCCAGAAGACAGAAACCCTTGTCAGCTGTGTTCACCGATATATCCTAAGTGCCTAGAACAAAGGGTTGGCACCCAGTGGGTGTTCAAAAATATTGGTTAAGTGAATGAGTAGGAGAAAGATGGTGATTGAGAGGAATGCTGGGGCAAAGGAGGGGGGCTGTTTTTAAAGCTGGCAGCAGCCTGTTTATGTTTATGGCTTACAGGACCAGTTTGAAAACACAAAAGAGAGAAGTGGAAAATAATGACTCAAGGTCTTAGAAATGATGAGTTTCAGAGTACACTTAGAGAGGACGGTCTGGTTGGGGGGAAGTTGCCAGTGGTGACATGTAAGTCTGGAAGGGTAGATCCACGGAGCGTTTTAAATGACTCTGATGGACTCAGAGTTAATGCCCTGGGTAACGGAAATCCCGGGGTTGATGCTTTCTTTGAGCAAGGAGGTTGACAGATCACTCTGGTGACCACTCGGGGTCACAGTGTTGCGATGTCTCAGGACATACCGTTCCCATACATCCACAAGTGAATGGTGTCTTCTGGAGTTGTACAACATGGCAGCCCTGTGAGGAAGGGCTGGCACTGAGAGTGGCGCAAGGCAGGACTGTCTGATGGGAGACTCTTGGAGACATAATAAGGCCTGACTAGGGTGTGGCAGAGAGGCAGGTAGAAAGTTCCAGAAGGCTGAGTTTTTTGCCAGAGCAGAATCAACACAAATTCAGATCTATTAGCAGGTGGGAAGGCAAGAGGGTCAGAAGTACTGAATGTAAATTGCTTATGGAAAGACCTTCAGGACAGGGGCTGGCTGGACCGAGGAGATAAGGAACTGAGGTTTTGATGGCTGCAGTTGCTCAAGAAAGAAGAAGGAAGTCACTTAGATACCATCAAATGTTTTGCTAAAAGTATGATGGTAGATAAATTCCCAGTCAAAACCCACAAAGGGAATTCAGAACTTACCCAAAAAAGGACAATTGGAAGAGCCCGTGACCTTTGAGATTGATGTAGGGAGGCCACCTATGAGCTGCTGAGTTCGTCTTTTGATGCCTTTACCGTGCTTATTGGATTCAATCCCATCCTGTCCCCTCTGTTTGATTTAACTACATTCTAGTCCATTCAATAGACGTTAATTGGGTATCTACCAATCCTTGGCATCAGAATAAGAAATAAATGGTAAGAAATAAACGGTATGGCCCCTGCTCCTGACTGGCTGTCAGGCTTCCAAGGAAAACAGAAAAGCAAGCAACTGCTGTAGACCGTGGACAACGCTAAAATGAAAATTCTGCAGGGATTGGGGAGGGCAGAGGCAGGAGAAGGTCGGGACCATTATGGCTCCTCCTCTCACTGAGTTTCCTAGTGAAGAGATGGGGCGATGTTGAGTTTTCCTTGGTCATCTTTCTTCCCGAGGCCTCAGGAGCTGGAGTGTGCAGCAGGAGGAAAGGGTATAGAAGGTTCAGGATTTCACATCTGCTCCTGGGATCCCTGACTCTCCTCAAAGTCATCAGAGGTAGCGTTGGCCTCCACTCAACCTCTAACTAGCTCTGACCTCGGGGTGCCACTCATTGCCGGGGAGCCTGGAAGTGCGGGTGTGGACCCAGTCCTATGTGGAAGCCCTTTTGACTGCTTGGTGCCCTCCTAAGTGAGCCAGGTCAGTGAGTAGACCCCAGAGACGATCAGTAAAAGCCTTCACCTCCAAGAAGCCTGCCTGGCAAGAGCCTCCATAAACTCCAAGATCTAGCTCTGCGGACATCTCCTCTGTGGAGCCTTTTCTGATCTCTTAGGAGATGCATCTCCTGTTTCCACGTGCTTCCACTGTAAGTGGGAGGTCCTCACAAGACATAGGAGGGAGAGGTTTTCCCATGACCCTCCCTGGACTATAAACTCCTTGGGGCTAGGCAACAGCTTTTACTCATCTTCAATACCTAGCACTTGGCAGGTGCTCAGTGCTATTTGAATGGATGGATATGTGAATGAATGTCAAAATTTTACATCCTCCTTCACTCTGTTGTCCCTGCCCCTGGAAGCCTTCCCTTGCCTCGCTGGGCAGTAGTCACCCCTCCATTCCTCATCAGATGCTCTTTGATTATCTACTACAGACCTGGGGCTGGCAAAGTTTTTTTTTAATAAAGGACCAGATAGTAAATATGGCTTTACAGGCCACACAATCTCTGTTTCAACTACTTAGCTTTCCTACTAGAGCACAAAAAGAGTGGAATAATTAAGAACATGGCCTCTTGAGACAGCTGGGCCTGTATTCGAATTCTGATTCCAGACTCCCTCCCTCCCTTCCTTCCTTTTCAGTCAGAGTTACTAGGTGGCCTGATGAGGGTGGGAAGGCAGCCAGGACTCATGCAAGGAGGGTGAATTCCTTTCTTAGGGCTGCAGTAACGGAGTACCAAAACTGGGTAGCTCAAAACAACAGACATTTATTATCTCACAGTTCTGGAGACTTGAAGTCCAAAATCAAGGTGTCAGCGGGGCACAGCTTACTCAGACGGCTCTAGGGGAGAATGCTTCCTTGCCTCATCCAAATTTCCAGTGTTGGCTGACAATCCTTGATGTTCCTTTGCTTGGAGATGCATCACTACAGTCACGTGGCCTTCTGCTCCCTGTGTGTCTATACATCTTCCCTCAGTGCGTATCTCTGTCTCCACATTTCCCTTTTATAAGCAAGCCAGTCATATTGGATGAGAGTCCACCCTAATGACCTCGTTTTCACTTGATTACTTCTGTAAAGACCCTATTTCCAAGGAAGGTCACATTCTGAAGTGCTAGCGGTTAAGACAGCAACATATCTTTTTTGAAGGGCCCAATTCTACCCTGTATCAGTGGATGTCAGAGCAGGGTAACAGCCCAGCACAGAGGTGGGCTACACGTGGGCCGGTGAGCAAATAAGGATAATGAAAAAAGAAAGAAAAGAGAGAGAGAGGGAAGTTAGGAGAGAGAGTGTGTGACTACAGATTTTATCTCTGTCTTTCTTACACATATATTTTATGTCCAATATCTGATTATTCCAAAGTCTTTGTTTCTTAGGGGGTCTATATCTATTGTTGTTGTTTCTGCTTGCTTTCTGCAGCTTCTTTTGGTGAGTTTGGTGATTGTTGATTGTGAGCTTATAGATGGGAAACCAAGAATGCTTTCCACCAGAGAGATTTGCATTTGTTCCCGCCAGGAGGCAGAGGCTATCCTACCCTAGAATCGATTGTGGTCTCCTCCTGGGCTCTGAGTTCAAGGTGAGAATCTTGAGTTCAGCCTCCCCTGTTGTTGGGAGCCCAAGGCATCCATTCCAAATGGTCAGAGAAGTTACTCAGCATTTGCACTGATCGCAAATTCGACACCACATTTCCAGTTTGCTTAATACTCGGGTTTCAGCTCACTATTTTTGGTGATTTTTGTTGTTTTGGTTTTTGTTTGAAAAGAAGGGGTGCCTTAGAGAATTCCTTCTCCCCTCAGGAGTCCAACAGTGCACTTAAAGACTAAGTGGACCCAGGATCTAGGGGTTTCGTTGTGAAAGGGACCCTCGTCGTATCTAGAGCATCACACCAACTGAAGTCATAGATCTTGTGCTGTCTTTGGCTGGTTGGAATGCCACAGTGGAGCAGCAGAGGCTGGCCTGATTGTTTTTGATCCTGTGCAGGTGGTATGCAGGAGCCTTGGGGGCCGTTCCCCAGATTTTTGCAGGGTGTCTATTTTGTCCCTTGACCAGGTCCTCTCCACTTTGAAGGGCTTTTCTGTTCAGATTTGCTGATTCACCCTCTTTCTCAGTATTGCTTCTGACTGAAGGGCCAGAGGAGCTTCCTGTGCTGGGTTGCTGGCCTCTTTGAGATTTCCTTGCTTCTGTGTCATAAGATCGAGAGCAGAAGGTCACTTCCACATCCTCGACTGGTTGCTACTGCCACATTTCTGTCTGCTTTTCACGTTCATTTTGATTAGTACCTGGGAGATATAATCTGTGATTTTGCTTCACTCTCATTTTACCTGGAGGTCTGATATCTACATTTTTCACAACACCTCAGAAGTTGCAGGTGGTCTTTAGACCAGAATTTGAGAGTCAGGGGTTACCCATGGCATGAGTGAGTTAGAATGAATAAGCAGAACAGAGCAGGCTGTGGACGAGTCTGGAGTCAGAAAGCTTTGACCTATCACTTTGTTTAATTGAAGCAAGTAAGATGCAACTAAGTATAAAGTGATCCCATACAAGTGAAGTTCAAAAACAGGCACAATTCAGAATGGTAGCTCCTCAATCATTTAAACAAAAGTACTATATGCTCATCAATTCCACTTCTGGGAATATTCTCAAAAGAGGTGAAAGCAGGGGCTTGAACAGATATGTGTGCATCAGTATTCATAGCAACATTATTCACAATAATCTGAAAGGTAGAAACAACCCAGATGTCCATTGACAGATGATTGGATAAATAAAACATAGTCTATCCATACTATGGAAAGTTATTCAGCCTTAAAAAAAAAAGGAATTCTAACGTAAGGTAGATAGCTAGTGGGAAGCAGCTATGAGCTCGGTGCTTTGTGACCGCCTGGAGGGGTGGGATAGGGAGGGTGAGAGGGAGGGAGACGCAAGAGAGAAGAGATATGGGAACATATGTATATGTATAACTGATTCACTTTGTTATAAAGCAGAAATTAGCACACCACTGTAAAGCAATTATACCCCAATAAAGATGTTAAAAAAAAAAGATTAGAAACAAACAAACAAACAAAGGAATTCTGACACATGGTACAATGTAGATGAACCATGAAGACATTATGGTAAGTGAAATAAGCCAGTCACAAAAGGATAAATATTGTATGATTCCACTTATATGAGGTACCAAGAATGGTCAATTTCATAGAGACAGAAAGTAGAATGATGGTTGCCAGGGACTAGGGGGAGGTGGGAATGGGGAGTTATTGATTAATGGGGACAGACTTTCAATTCGGGATGATGAAAAAGTTCTGGAGATGGATGGTGGTGATCGTTGCCCAGCCATGTGAATGCACTTAATGCCACTGAACTGTGCAAAGTGGTAAAAATGGCAAATTTTATGCTATGTATATTTCACTCCAATTAAGAAAAAAAAGAATTAATTTACAGTGAGAGAAATCAGAGTCATGGTTATCTTTGAGAGAGAGCGACAGGGTGGAGGCACAAAGGAGCCTTTTGGGGTCTGGGAATGTCCTGTATTTGATCTACTGATGGTTATAAGAGTGTATAGATTTATTAAAAATCCCTAAACTGTACGTTCAGGATCTCTGCATTTTAGAGTATGGAACTTTAAAATATTTTAAATTCAGTGACTTCCCTTGTGGTGCAGTGGTTAAGAATCCGCCTGCCAATGCAGGGGACACGGGTTCAAGCCCTGGTCCGGGAAGATCCCACATGTTGTGGAGCAAGTAAGCCCGTGCGCCACAACTACTGAGCCTGCGCTCTAGAGCCCGCGAGCCACTACTGAGCCCAAGTGCAACAACTACTGAAGCCGTGGCACCTAGAGTCCGTGCTCCGCAACAAGAGATGCCACCGCAACGAGAAGCCCGCGCACCGCAACGAAGAGTAGCCTCGCTCGCCGCAACTAGAGAAAGCCCGCACGCAGCAACGGAGACCCAACGCAGCCATAAATAAATAAATAAATTAAATAAAATAATGAAAACAAACAAAAATGCAAATACGGTAGAGAATTTTTTTTTTTAATTCTACAAGCGAAACAAGTCTTAAGTCCCAGCCAGAGAGGAGCTGGGGTCCATGGCAGTTGAGAAAAGCCAGCCTGCCTTGAACTGGGTGGGATGCAGGCATCCTCCGCCCTCCCATCAGAACAGTGCTGAGCAACCACACGCCCCATCCTGCCCTCTGGGAGCTCACACTCACATCATAGCCACTCTTCTGCAACCTAATTAAGCTTCTGTTGGTTTATTTTTGCATAACTTCTTGTTTTTGTTGCTTATTGGTTTTTATATTATTGGCAACTTTATTTTTAGAAGTGGACCATTGTTAACCTCTGATGTTCCATGCTCAGGCCACCTCCCTGCTGGGTCCTGGTCACACATTCCCATCAGTGAGTCCTCATCACACAGGGAGCCCCGAGGCTGAGGGGTACCTTTGCCCACTGAGGAAGGAGTGTGACCTTTGTCGGGAGCTCAGCTGAGAGGGGAGAGGGAACTGGGCTGCCAGGTATCGGAGATCTGATTACAATAACAAGCCAACGACTGAGAGAGTTAACCTTCATCACTTACTGCCATGGTGTAAGATGCTATAAGATGGTATAAGCAAGATTGTAAAACTGGTGAAAGAGCGGACTCCCCATCCCCCATAGGGTCAGATGGATGCTCTCATTGTTGAGGGAGCCAGAACACAAGGCTCCAGCCCTTTTATGGACCTTGGGTTTGGGGGAGGACCAGGGCTAGGGCTTGGAGTGGAAAAGCACAGGGTTCTGAGTCAGAGGGGGGAAGTGTCCTCCCCTCCCCCCACAAGGAGGCCTCCACCCAAGGCTTCACCTAAGAGGCCTAGGAATGCAAAGATGCAAAAGAGCATGACCGGGGGCCTGAGTCCTTGACCTCAGCTCCCCCAGAGCCGGCCCTGCACTGTGTGTACCCAGTCTGAGGTGGAGGGCAGCCAGGGAAAGCTTGGTGCTTGCCTGTGGTCAGGGCTGAAAAGCACACACAGCTTTTTAACCGGGAGCCAGACTTCTCAGCAGTGTGAGTCTGTTGCCCTCTCTAGGTGGGGGAAACAGGGTGGGGAGGTGTTAGGCCCTCCCCGAGGTGACAAGATGGAGCCCCTCATGCTCCCTGGAGACCTGGAGAGCCCAGCGCATGTTGATCCCAGGTCACAGAGCCCACACAGAGTCCAGTAAGCCCACACCACCTCGATTTCTGGAAGGGCCTATCTCCTCCCACTAGTGACCAGGCCTGAGGTGGCCCCTTCTAGGTGGGGCTCCCACCCCCCAGACCACAACGGAGGAGCACAGCCCACGCTTCCTCTGCCCCATGGGGCATTCCAGGCACTTCCCAGCCAGGCCTTTCCTGGCAGAAGGAAAGCAAAGAACAATCAGGCCAGGAATCCAGTGGCCACAGGTTCTGGGCACTCCCCGCCCCTGGTCCCCACGCCTGCCCTGTACCCTCTTCCTTCATTTCTCTTCTCTCCTGTCACTGCTTCTCTGCTCAGGAGAAAAGATACTGCTTTCTCCTACTGCCAGACTCCAGTATGGCTCAGCGTGAACTGTCACCAAGCCTGTCTTCATTTAAAATTTTATATTTTGTTCATCATGGATTTAAAAAATTGTTTTACAATATTGTATTAAAATATTATCTTGATTACTGAGTATTTGAGTGTCTCCTGGAATTTTGTGCCCAAGGGGATGCCACACTCACTTGGCCTTAACCCCGGCCCTGCTGTGCTCAGGGAGTCATTCGTTCATTCATTCATTCATTCATCCGTTCCACACACAGTCGCTAAGGGCCCCATCAGTGCCAGGGCACAAGCTGGGTACTGGGGAGAGAAAGGGAGCCCCACGAGACAGTGTTGGGGAAAGACAGCTGTGAGCCCCCAGGATTGTGGGACAGTGGGGGAGGGTGGTGCAAGGCAAAGGGACCCCAGGGGAATCAAAATCATAGCAGCTAACACAGGGCTATTGTGCCCCAGGCTCTGAGCTAAGATCTTGCTCTGTGACATTTCCATGGCCCTTCGATGTTTGCAGACGCCTGTAAGGCACAGAGGTGGGTCGGGGGCCCTGGTGAAGTTACATGCAGGTAATTCGCACAAGGTCACACTCTGAGCAGGTGGCGGTGGGAGTCCAGGTCCCTGTGGCTCTGGGCTCTCACCTGCTCTGGGTAATGCAGCCATTTCCCCCTGTATCCCCTGGGGGTGTCAAGGAAGGCTGCATGGAGGAACTTCGCACTGAGCTGAGAGAGGATGCGTGGAGGTGTACAGGAAGACCAAGGATAGAAGGTAGACGTACTTCTGGCAGAAGGAACAACGTTTGCAAAGTCAGTAAGGCTCAGAAAAAAAAAAAATGATATCTTGGTGTCCACAGTTCTAAGAAGCTGGGCAATCTCCCGAAGAGTCACTTGTACAGAAAGAGGCCAGGCCAGCACCGCTTCCTCTTTCAGCTTCTCTGTTTCCTAATGACGTCAGCATAAGGAGGAAGACTGAGAAGCTGGCTGGCTGCCCCCTGGAGACTCCAGCAGAAGGTCCATCTGTCCCAGCACAAAGAGGTACGGCCCGGCTTTGGGGGTAGGCTAAAGGGCAGGGTGGGGAGCGGGGGGAGTGTAGGAGTCTGGGATGGAAAGGACAGGGAGAGCCTGGGGGTGCTGAGTGCACAGGTGTGCTCTGAGGACTTGGGAGGTCAGGGCTTGGTCTCTTGGGAAGTCCTGAACCCCGACTCCTAGGCAGCCAGTGGACGAGGAGACAGTGAGGGCTGACCTGCCTGGGTGTTGTATGAAGGGCTTTGGGGGGTCCAGGCCTCACTGGAGGATCCTGCTGTCCTGGCAGCAGAGAAGATACCTGGGGCGGTGGAGAGCTCAGGCCTGGGAGTCAGACCCCTGTGTACCGTTGTCTTTGCTTTGTCACTAAGCTGTCACAAAGGTGTTGGTGGCAGTGAGAATATCCTGCCCTGGGCTTCTGTCTCACGTCTGGAATGGGGAGAGCACTGATAGTTCCTGACATCCTGGTTCAAAAAGAGAGAGAGAGAGAGAGAGAGAGAGAGAGAGAGAGAGAGAGTGTGTGTGTGTGTGTGTGTGTGTGTGCGAGCATACGCATATGCATATGTGGATGTCCACAAAGATGGAGAGATACTGGGAGACAGAGGATGAAGCGGGGAGCCTTGCTGTGGCCAGGCCCAGAGCTTGGTGCGGGTTGAGAAGCTCACTCTGGTAGATAAGAAGACGCCCAGGCCCTTACTTACTTAGAGACTTGTCTTCCCCCTTCCAAGAATGTTTTCTTTACCGTCGCACTCCTTACTGTTGCACTGTTGCTTCGTTAGGTTTGGGCCCAGATGTGGATGCCCTGTACTGAAGTGTGTTGGCTGAGTGGGGGGCGTCTGGGGGTGTCTGCATCCGGGTATGTGCAGGTGTGTGCACTTGCCCTGTGGATGGGAGGGCAGGTGTTTCTGTGGGTCCCCAGGGGGGTACAAGCCTGAGGACACTCGCCAGACAGGCTCCAGTGACAAGTTGCAAATGTGTGGTGTTGTCTTCAAAGGCCCCACTATTATACTTTTGTATAAACAGATTCTAATTTTCTCTACTTATCATCTTCCCTGTTTTCTAATGGTTTTATAATGAGTAAAACCTTTCCTATTAATTTTTGGTCACCCTTTTTTTCATTCATTAGTTTTACTTATGTTGTGCTATATCCACTAATACTACAGGACACTTCATGAGTTCTTCAATGAACGTATTTAATACTAACCAAGTAAATATATGGATATCTTCTTTGTTAAAAATTTAAAAATTCGGGGTACATAAATGAGATAATAACATACATATTGTCCTGTGACTTAGTTTTCCACTTAATATTACATTTTGGACAACGTTCCAGAATAATACATGGAGATTTAACTCATAAATTAGCCCCAAGAGATACATAGCATTTATTAGTATAGACACCCCACAATTTACCCAATCCCATGTTGCTAGACCCTTACATGATGTCCAATTTTTCCACACCTGTGAAAGTATTTCTGCAGCTCAGATTCCTAGAAGCAGAATTGCTGGGCAAGAGATTGCACGTTCAAACTAGTAATAGATATTGTCAAACCATCCTCAAAGTGGCTGAACTAACATACACCTCACAGTTGTGCATAAAAAAGCTGATTTCTCTTTAGGGAAACCATCTTTTAATTGTGTCCAATGTAATGGATGAAAATTATCTGGTTCTTTCTTGGACATGTCCTTTCTCTGGTGATGGGTGAAGGTGTGTATCTTCCGTATGTTTAATGGCCATTTGGATTCCATTTATGACGTGCGTGGAAATGTCCTTTTTCCATTTCTTGCTGGGTTCATTGTATTTATGTATTAATTTTAGGAGTGCTTCATTTATTATGTATGTGAACCACTTATTTATATACGTTGAAAATATATTCTTCCAGATTATCATTTGTCTTTCTTATCTGACATGTTGAAGATATCTTGCATTGTATGCAAATGTGCTCATTGCTCTTAAGTCAAATCTGTCATTATTTTTTATTTCATGCTTTCTGGATTCGGCGTCTTATTCAACCGCTGAGATTAAAGAAATATTTTTAATGCTTTTATCATTTTAGTTTTGACTTTTAAATCTTTAATCCGTCTAGAATTTGGAGATGTGGGTAATATGTAAAGTAGTAATCTAACTTTTAAAAAAAGATCAGCTGATTGTCTCAATATCACTAATTATGAGTATGCAACCCATGCTTTCCTCTGTGATTTGAAATCCCATTATTACTTCCCAACTTCCTACTTGGTTATTTTCCGTACTGTTTTCGGTTCCATCTGTCTACTATTATACTCATTATTTTTCTAGCTAATAGAGCAAGTCCCTCATGTTTGATTTGTTGTAATCTAGAATCAGTTTGCTAAGCCAATTGAAAATCCTTTTGGAGTCTTAATTTACTCTTAATTTAGTCTTAATCTAAACTAAGGGAAGGATTATTTTGGGAAGGATTGACCCCTTGACCCCCAAATAGTGGTCATGACAACAGCAGGCAGCCTTGTCCTTTTTGTCCCTTTAACTGGGAGGGCACTAACATTTCCCTTTGACTCTGATATTGTCACAGGTTTCTAGTACATACCCAGAAATGCCAATGTTCCCTTCAACTCCTCATTTGCCAAGGTTTATTTCTTTGTTTAATCAGGAATGGCTTTTGTATCACCAAAAATTTAGGAGCAACTGTCAAGATAAACTTAACCTTTTTTTCCTTTTAATCTGTTGATCTATTTCTTTTAATCATGAATAGGGTTGATGCATTCTTAAAGTCTTTGTCGGACTGTCCTATGAAATTGTTTTTGTCTGGAGTGAGTTTGTGCTTTGATTTTTTTTTTTTCCTTTTCCAGTTTTTACTTTTATCATTAAATTTCTTCATGAGTTTGGGAATTTTTGTGTACATGTTTATTTTATTTTGACTGAGAAAGCTTTTGGCTTTTCTCACCTCTTTCTCCGTCTCCTTCCTTCTCCTTTGCCCCTCCCTGTCATCCTCTTGCTCCCATGTTTACCCCTCACTCTTAGTGATTTTTAACCCTTACATTTTAAACAAACATATTTAACTTATATTTTCCGTCAGCATTTGGGCTTACTTAGAATATATACGATCCTCCAAAACCAGACAAGATCCTTAGCAAGCTTTCAGTTCTCCTCTGCTTTTCACCCCTAACCTCACAGCCAACTCCCATGTTAAAATCATCTTAGTTTTACTTCAATATTGTTACCATATTTATTTATTTTCACTTTATGCAGTAACTATTCTTCTTTACTTAACTATAAGTCTTATTGGTTTCTTCTCTCAACACTGGTTCCAGTAACACATGCTATCTTTCTTTCCTGGACCTTTTATATTTTCTGAAATCCACACTGGACTAATTTTCTTAGAAAACATCTGAAAAGCTTTCATTGTCCTTACATTTCCAAAATGTTGTGGGTTTTTGCCATTGAACTTCAAAATAAGCTTGACTTTTTAAGATTCTAGCTTCAAACATATTTTCCTCTCAGTATTTTCAAGACATTACTATCTATTTAGAGTTCCAGGTCACTTGTGACAGAATCTTGCCAACCTGATCTTTTTTCATTGAAAATAACTTGTTTGCTTGTCTTTTTCCTTCCGGAAGCTTCTAGGATTATCCTTTTACTCTTTGATGACAGAAAGCTCATTAGCATGTGGCTGAGTTTGTTGCTATTAAAAAAAATGAATCTTGCTTTTCACTTAGTGGATTATCGTCTCCTTTAAAGCCCTGTGAATTTGTCTTCTGTTTCCAAGTGCATCTCTTTGGTTGCACATGGAAATCCCCAAATAACAGTGGCATAATGATATAGAAGTTTATTTTTTCCCTCACATAGAAGATATTCAGAGGTAGGCAGTCTCAGACTGGTATGTTGTTCCACAGCGAGAAGAGGGATTGAGGTTCCTCTTTTTCTCTCAAGATAACCTTATAATCCAAAATGGCTGCTGGAGCTCCAGCCATCACTTCCAAATTACAGACTGGAGAAAAGGAAAAAAGCAGGAGGGCAAAAATGGATTCCTCTTACCTGAGCCAACTTCCTATAAGCAGCCTTTCTTGGAAGGCACACCCAATGATTCCACTCACATCTTCTTGGACAACATTTTGTCACATGACCACACTTAGCAATAGGAGAGTGTAGGAAATATAATCTTTTATTCTGTGCAGCAATAAACCTAGCTAAAACATGAGCTTCTGTTACCAGGAACTCCTGGATTTCTTTTCTAGGTCTCAACGTTTCTCTAAGACTTTCCATCTCCTCGCTTATTTGCTGTCTTCAATAACTACCTCTGTAACATGACGGTTTATAGTGTTAATTCTGTGATTTAGCCCATTATTGAGTTGTGGCGTTTGTTTCTTTGTTTGTTCATTTGTTTTTTATGGATCTCATACCTTCAGATTCCAAGAACTCTGTTTGTTCTTTGCATAGCAGTCTGTTCTTAAATGTCTATGATTTCTCAAATTTCCCTGAGGATGTTAATTAAGATGTTTTAAAGTTCCGTGTTGTCTTTGCTGTATCTGTGCATGTCTGTAGAAGTGTCTACTGGGTCAGTATATGTCAGAATAGACACATATGATACCAATAATTGGGAAATACAACCACTATTGACATAGTGGTTAAGAACATAAACTTTAATGTTGCCCGACCTGCTGTGGGCTTCAATGTCAGCCTGTTCCTTACTAGCTGTATGATCATGGACCCTATACCGATTTCCTCAACTACAAAGTGGAGATTTTAACCTACACATTGATGTATTAACATCTGTAAAGCCCTTAGTACAGTGCCTGGCTGATGGTAAGCATTTTATAATTGTTAGCCACTAATATGAATTCTCTGCGTGTATGTGTCTTTTAGAATTGTGTCCTTTGATGTCATTAATTCGTTTGAACTATTTACAGTGTAAAGGTACTCACTTGTTCTCCATACTTCTAACACATTTATTTTGCAACTTGTCCTCTGCTTTATGGTTCAGTTATTTTTAGAAAATACAGAAGAGTTCACTTTTATGCACTTCTGTCAGCCTTTGTCTCTCTGATTTCTTCTAGTGTTTCGAAGCTTAAATAGTTCAAAGATTCACTTCTATGGTTTGCAAGTTTCATATGATTCAACTACATACATTTCATTGACCTGATATGTGGAGAATGGTGTGAGGTAGGGATTTAGGCTGATATGTTTTATGTTGTTATTCAATTGTCTCAACACTTTTTATTATTCCATCACTTCACACTGACTTGTGGTTCCTCCTTCATCACAGAGTACATTCTCTGGTGAAATAGAGTTTGTCTGGTCAGTACGTCCATTGATTTATCGTGTGTGTGTGTGTGTGTGTGTGTGTGTGTGTGTGTGTGTGTGTGTGTGAAAACCCATTTCTTTACTTAGACCTTTGCAATAGATTTTGCCATTAGGTGGAGACTCATTATTTTTATTGAAGTGCAGTTGATTGACAATATTCTGTAGGTTTCAGGTATACAGCAAAGTGATTTGGGGCACATATGTACGTATATATCTATATTTTTTTACTCTTGATTCCTTTCCATTATAGTTTATTACAAGATATTGAATATAGTTCCCTGTGCTATACAGTAAATCCTTGTTGTTTATCTATTTTATATATGGTAGTGTATATCTGTTAATCCCATACTCCCAATTTATCCCTCCCCCACTTGCCCTTTGGTAACCATAAGTTTGTTTTCTATGAGACTCCTTATTTTAAAAAATCTCATTAACTGTCCTCACATATATATTTTTTTTCTTCTGAGTTCCCACAAGAAAAAAAAATCTTGTTAATTTTTGATTAGAATTGTGTTAAACCTATAACTGACTTTCAGATGAATTGACCTCTTTACATGTGCAGTATTTACATTTGTGCTAAGACCAAAAGAGAAGCTCTGAGTTTTTAGGCAAGTTACAGGTAGACAGAGCAAGCTGCCCCAGCTCCCACAGACTCTCCCAAGCCTGCCATGGCATTGCCCCCTGCAGGACCTAAAGTGGACAATACTGTCCCCCAGCTCCAGGACTAACCACACTGTAAACATCATTGAGTTTGGTTCTCCTCATGACCACCATGTGAGATACGTTGGGTTGTGCTTATTTTACAGATGCAGAGAGCAAGGTTCAGGGAGCATTGGTGAGTCAGCCAGTGCACAGGAGGGGCACAGCCTGTGTTGAAAGTCAGTTTGGCTGAGCCCAGGGCCGTGCTTTTCCCAGAAAGGCAGCTTCTGATGTGCATGTGTACAGCTTGAGTGAAGTTTTAGACAATCTTATGGGCAGAAAAGGAGTCACAGTCCTCTCTATTACTCTCCTGGTACTTACCAGGGCTGGATGAAATGAGAAAAGGAGATCCCCAGGCTTCTGCGGAGAAAAGGGAACTGGCATTTCAGGCGGTGGTGTGGGAGGAATGAGGTAAATGGAAAAGGGCAGGGAGAGTCCCAGGCCCCTGCGTGTGTATGAGCTTGTGTGTGTGAGCGTGCATGTGCTCACATCCAGAGGAGGATCACACTCCCAACACCCAGTGACTCCCTCAGGCAGATGTGGGTCAGTACCAGGGGGACCCAGGGACAAATCAAATACCAGGCCTCCCTCTTAGATTTTTCTCAACACCGGTGCACAGGGTACCCAATGTGCGATCCAGTGGGAACCCACATCTTCAGAGGCCATTAAGTTCATCTCCCTCAAGGTCACGTCCCAGGCACTGAGGCTGAGGAGAAGGGACTGTCCCAGGTGCCAGGCTGAGGCAGCAGTGGGAGTTGGAGCCCAGGCGTCAGGGCCACTCCTGGGTCCGCCCCACCACGTGGGCCAAGTCCCAAGGGCTGACGCTTCCTTCCGCAGGCCCAGAAGAGGCAGGGTCCTAGAGAGAGGATCCCCAAGCGTAGAGGGCATGGGTCTGGCCTGGCCCCCAGCTGGGTAGGAACACAAGATTCTAGAACAGTGAGGAGTCCAGACCCTACCCAGACCTGGACCCACCTGAGCCAGCCACCTGCTCTTCCAGAGCTGACTCCAGAGATGGCGTTGCCCCGGGGACCGCTTCCCCTGGCCCTGCTGCTGCTCTGCTGGGGGCCCTGCGTGGCAGGGGCCCAAGGTGAGCCCGACTGCTCCCTCCCCCTCTCCCTCCGCCTTCTCACTTCTGTGCCCCATGCCTAAGGAAGCTCCAGACCCTACGCCCCAGGCTTCCCTCCCTTCCTTCCTTGCCCCCGGCACCCCCTGCTATTTCTCTTCTCTCCTCATGGTCCCTGGAGTCCCCTCTTCCCTCCTCTCACGTTCCCGCTCATTCTTCTCTGGCCTCCTGTAAAGGCCCTCTCCGGTTGTGTGGCTTCTCTGCCCACATTTCTCATTGCGGCATCTGAGGCCTCTGACCCCCTCCCTGGCCATTCCATTCCTTTCTCTGACCCTCCCTCGCCCCCAGACATCGGCACCTAGATGGCCTCAACCAGTTCCCACCACAGCACCTTTGCTCCTGGGGACCCTCGGCCTGGGGGTCTCTCCTCCTGCCTGGAGGCCCTGCTGAGATGCTCCCCAGGCTCTTCAGGCCCGTGAACCCCCCTCCCCAAGAGCTCGCTGAGAGCTTGGCTCCCCTGATAACCCTGGAGACCACGCTCCCTTTCCCAGCAGCTGACCACGAGAGCAGTGTGGGGACGTCCCAGAGTAAGGCCCTGCCACACTACCCCTTAGGGGTGGGTTTGTGCCTCTGCTCCCAGGCTGCACGCACTCGGGGCCCAGGGGCAGGGCGTGTGCCTGATGCCTGTCCCCACCCTGGAGTGAGAGGGACCCTGTTCCAGGAGCAGGGCAAGGTGGGGGCTCAGGATATATACTGTGAATCAACTAGACTATGTGTTTCTGTGCAGACAGGAGGGTCCGCGGCTGGCACCCTCACAGCTGCAGAGCCCCCAGCCCCACCCAGGGCTCCTGGGGACCTCTGTCTGGCCTCCAGGAGCCTCTACGGGACTCTGGGAGACGCCTCTACGGGACTCTGGGAGACGTCTCCCCAGTGCCACACACCAGGAGGGGCTGAGAGGGGCGGTGACAAGGGACATCTGGAGGGGAGAGGTGTGACCCCCTTTCTGCCTCCCCCTGTCAGGGACCTTCCCCCTGCAGACCCTGCGCTGCCATAACGACTACACCAGCCACATCGTCTGCAGGTGGGCGGACACCCAGGATGCCCAGCGGCTGGTCAACGTGACCCTCCACCGCAGGCTGAACAGGCGAGTGAGGCAGGGCCCGGGGCCGGAGGGCAGGAAGGGTCTCTGCTGTGGGGACTGTGCCGGGGTCGGGGCTGGACGGAGGACGGGGCGGGGAGGCCCCTGCCCAGGAGCTGCTGCCCCATCAGGCAGCCTGCCAGGCCTGCGGGCCGGTGTCTGACATCAGGTTTGGGGGAAGAGCCTCCTGTGTTAATATCATTGTTATGATGGTGATGGTGATTACCGCCCCCCCCAGCCACATCGTCTGCAGGTGGGCGGACACCCAGGATGCCCAGCGGCTGGTCAACGTGACCCTCCACCGCAGGCTGAACAGGCGAGTGAGGCAGGGCCCGGGGCCGGAGGGCAGGAAGGGTCTCTGCTGTGGGGACTGTGCCGGGGTCGGGGCTGGACGGAGGACGGGGCGGGGAGGCCCCTGCCCAGGAGCTGCTGCCCCATCAGGCAGCCTGCCAGGCCTGCGGGCCGGTGTCTGACATCAGGTTTGGGGGAAGAGCCTCCTGTGTTAATATCATTGTTATGATGGTGATGGTGATAATCTTCTCTTGTTTTGTCACAATTGAACAAGATCACCAGGCAGAAATCGATCTCGGTTCATCCTCCCTGTGAGGTGGGCAGGGATATGATGCCCAATTCACAGATGAGGAAACCGAGGCCGTGGAGGTGAGGTCCCTCCCCCAGGCCACACGGTGGGGAAGTGGCCTGAGCGAGACCAGTGTCCTGCGTCCAGCCTGCATAGCTGGGCTCCACGTGCCCCCCGGGCCCTGCCACCTTCAGAGTGGTGGTTTCTCCTGTCTCCTCACAGGGTCTCCGGGGGCCTACCCCATTTGGGAAGGTGCTCCCACCATTCTGGGATTTGGTGAGAGTCTGACTCACTATAATAGAAATAATGAAACAGCTGGCATCACAGGGTCTGGGGTGTCCCCTGGAGGCCACCCCTGGGAAGGAGCCGCTCTCACCCCACGGCGTCACTGCCCTTCCGCTCTCTCTCCTGCCCTCCCGGGAGCCTCAGTCTTCCTTGTCCACTGTCCTCAGCCCCCACTCCACCTCCCACCCTTAGCCGTGACCCGCTTCCTTCTGCTCGGGGACAACAGATCCTCCCACCCCGACCCCTAGCCCCCCACCTCACACGTCTGCCGCCTTCCTGGCCCCGCCCTGCAGGATCCGCCCTGTCCCAGGGCTGCCTGAGGCTGCAGCCGGGGTCCCACCTGGTCTTGCTGCTCAAGGACATCGCTGCCACCACAGTCCCCACTCTTTTGTCTTTCAGTCGCCTTTCCCTCCTTTCCTTCTCCACCACAGCATTCAATCCATCAGCAAATGCTGTCAACTTTATCTTCAAATAGGATGTGAATCTGGCTAACATCATGGTTCAAAACACTTCCTATCACTGAGATAGTCCAAAAGCCTCCTAACTGGTCCCTCCCCTTCCAATATCGCCACCCCCTGAGACCCAGTCTATCCGCAGCCCAGGAGCCAGAGGAACCCTTTCAAAGCTGCCAAAATGTCCCTCCCTTTTGCTCATAACTCTGAATTTTCCCCAGTTCCAGTGAAATCAAAATAATCAAATTTCCTTAAATCCCTTTTGAGCACTGGCCTCCCATCACCTCCCACAACTAGGCTTCTAGACCTCCCACCCTTACATCTCTACTCTGTGCACACTGGTTAACTGCCTATAGTTATACAGCACTCCAAACCTGTGCCTACCCCAGGGCCTTTGCACTTGCTGTTCCCTTTAACTGAAATCCCCTTTCCCCAAAATCCCCTTTCAGAATCCACATGGAGTCCTCTCTCATCTCCTTCAAGTTTCTGCTCAGATGTCACCTTTTCTAAGAGACCTTTCCTGCCTCCCTTATTTCGAATTGTATCCCCAACCCAGCCCTTCTGGCCTCTTCATACCTCTTTCCTTCTTGACTTGTCTATGCACAGTGTTCTCCATCTGACACACGACCTAGTTTCTTCAGTTGTTTCATGTGTATCTCCCTCTATTAGGATGTCAGCTCTGTTGACAGGGATTTCTGTGTGTTTTGTTCCCTGCCAGGTCCCCTGATCCTAAACAAAGCTTTACACATGGGAACCACTCAATAATGTTTGTGAATGAGTGATTCTTCTTCTCTCTGGGCTAACCTGCATCCTCTCCTGACAGGGGCCTTCCACAGCCAGTGTCCTGCAGTCTCAGTGATGACATGCCCTGGTTCGATGGCCATTGTCCCGGCTGTGTGCCCAGAATATGTGTCATTCCCTACAAAGTTTTTGTCATTGCTGACCATGACTTCTTCTCATTCCGACCAGACCAGCCTCTGGGTGCCCAGCTCACCGTTACTCTGAGTCAGCATGGTGAGGCCTGGGGGCCCTGGCCAAGGGTGGTCCCTTATGTGGACAGGGGTGTCCGGGCTGCAAGAGATGGGCCAGGGAGGGAGATCCTTCAAGGGGTGTAGACAGAGGCTTGAGTTGGGTTTGGTTCTTGGGGGAAGAGGATACGGTCTCCTTAGATGGAGGCATTGGGTCAGGTTCAAGGTGAGGAGCCCCAGCCAAAGGTACCCACCCCCTCCCAGATGTTCCAGCACCTGCCAAGTTATTGCCTTCCAGACCTGAGGCTTCCCGTCTAGAAGAACAGTCCTTCCTAGGCAGATACAAACTTTATTCTTTCATCAATTTGGCCTCATGGAACGTCTGTGACAACCCATTTAATAGATGAGGCATTTGAGACCCAGAGCAGTTACGAAACTTTTCCAAAGTGCTACCATGAACCATGAGGATAGTGATGGGCCGGACTTGCCGAGAGCTCTCTGCATGTTGGAGATGAAGGTCATGCCCTTACTGCCCTCGCTGCGCAGCCCCCAGTGTGTGCTCTGTGTGTCCACAGAGCCTAAGAAAGTCAATGGTCTTGGGTGGGAGTCGATGATCATTTTATATAAATAGTCGGGCTTCACTTAACTGCACCTCAGACAGAAATATAACCAACACTTTCATTACATTAATTCAATTATATTTGTGCTTAGAATGACCCTGAAATAAACATGGGGTCATTTTTAAAACTTAATATTGACATGGCAAGAAATCTGCAGGAAACACTACTTGATCTTATTTAATCATTACAATAATGTGTGGTGTCATGCACTACTTTTTACCCCATTTCACAGATGATGAAACAGGCTGAGAGAGCAGGAACTTGCCCAGGGTTAGGTACTCAGATGCTAGTGTCTGAATTTATTGTCCTGGATCCCAAACCCTGGGCCACCTGCTGTTCCTTGCAAGTGTCGGATGGGGAAGGGGCTCCAGCCTTTGCTTCCTGCCTCTGTTCATCACAGCAGCACAGAACTGTTGCCTGGAGGAGGGGATGGGTTAGGCTGTGATGAATTCACTCCAAACAATGTCTCAAAACATGTGTCTGATGGATGAGAAGGAGTCCCGTCCCGGTGGAGCTCAGAGCGTACAGTGCGGGACACACCAGATGTTGTCGGGTGTGATCACTTACTGAAGGCGGGTGTGTGCCACGTGCCGAGGGGTAGTGGACAAGGGACCCCTGGGAGGTCAGGACGGGCTTCCCCAAGGAGGGAGCTTTGCAGGGAGATCTGAAGGGTGGGAGGGAGCAGAGTGGGAAGAGCATCCTTGGCAGAGCAAGGAGTGTGTGCAAAGACTGGGCGACTCGGGAGGACGAGGCAGGTTGGGAAACCCGCAAGTAATTGTGTCTCAGAAGCATCAACTTCAAAAGGACTGGGCAGTGGTAAGGAGGGGGGCAGGGAGGGCAGGGGCCTGGCCTGGAGAGGCTTCTGTGCTCTGCAAAGGAGTTGTTTAGGGGTCAACATCTAGACCATGGAGAGCCACTGAAAGAGCATGTCATGATCAGATGTGGGTGTGAGGATGTCAGAGGTGGGTGATGTACAGTGTAGATGGCAGGTGACAGGAGGTGGTGGGAGGATGGAGAACAGAACGTGACCTAAGGTACTCATCCCAGGGAGAAATGATAGGGATTCAACTGCTGTATGGCCAAGGGATGGGAAATTGGAGGGATACAAATCAAAGTTAGGATACACAAGCAATTCATTCATTAATCTGCTCTTCAATAGAACACTTGCACATACAGGAAAGCAGTGAACAAGCCATCAGTGTCCCTGGCCCTGTGAAGCTTAGGGATGATGTCAGGTGTCATGGTTGAGATGGGGACCACTTAGAAATGGCGAGGGCAGTGCGGCATTTGCCTGCTGGAGCATATGTTGAGTGGGAAGTTCAGTTTTAGCCCAAACCATTTAGGCAATGAATCAGGGAGACCTTGAGGTGCTGGGGAACAGAGAGATGTGCATCTGATCTGCTCTGAGGTTACACGTGTGGGAATCTGAATATTTCACGTCCTCTGTCACCTCCACCTGTGAAATGAGCTCATGGACTACATCTCTCAGGTTGGATGAATAGGTTTTCCATTGGTTTCCCAGTCTGTTCAGTTGGAAGCAGCTTCCTAGGGCTCCAGGCTGACAAGGAGTCCCACTGCATGACAGGCTCAGGGGCTAGGAGTGCATGATTGATTAGTGATGCCTGCTGGGGCTGGGGCTGGGGCAGCAGTGCTCTGGATCTGCCATTCTGGGCTGAAAATTTTCTGAGGCTCCAGCTCTGACACGCTCTATCATGCCCTGTCCCCTGTCCGGCATAGAATATTGACATCTCGTTTGTCCCTTACGGAATTTTTTGTGTTGGAAAGTCATCTCTCAGCATTCAGATATAGAAGCTTCAGGAAGTCTGCAGCCATGCCATTCATGGATGACTCTGCTCACCCAATCCTGTAGGTCCCAGCAGGTGTCTGCTTGCTGTTGGTGATGGAATGAATTCATGAAAAGTCTCTGAAGGTGGACCTACATGTACTCATTCATTTATTCCTTCATTGATTCATTCACTTTGTCCCCATATGCAATGAACCACTCATCTCAGGCCCTGGGGAGAGGCAAGGGGGTCAGGACCCCACCCCTGACATCCACAAGCTCCTGGACTACTTGAGGGGGCAGATGTGGAAGCATCTATATCCTCCAGGGCTATAAGGATCATACAAAAGGCTATGGTGGGGCAGGAAAAGGAGCAAGGGATTCTGCCTGGAGGAGGGGCCCAAGAATGTTCTAGAGGAGGAGACATGTCTGCTGGGCACTGAGAAGTGCAGGATGACACTGGACACTGAAATAAGAAAGTGTGGACAGGAGAGGGTGTCACATGAGTCACAGCGCCCTCTGCTGGGAAGGAGGCCACACACATCTCCTCACGGACAGTGGGGACAGAAGGAAGCTCCACTTGGAGTGTAACTGCCAGCGCTTTGCATGGAGCTTATGTTCTGTGCACCCAGCAGTCTGCACATCTTCATTCACATACACATTGAAACCTCACAATTCAGCAGATGAAGGTCTGAGGCCCACAGAGGTGAGGGGTCTCTCCAAGGTCGCTCAGTCCGTGGCGGCAGTGCTTGGCCTGGAACCCAAGTCTGTCCACACATGGGTCATGCAGGCCCTGAACCTCCCACACAGTCGTCCAGCCCCTTAGGGACCCTTTCCTTCCTCTGCCTCCAGTGCAGCCCCCCGCACCCAGGGACCTCAACATCAGTGCTGCTGGGGACGGTTTCCTGCTGTCCTGGAGTGTGGCCCATGGGGGTTCCCAGAGCCACTGGCTGTCCAGCCTGGAGTTTGAGGTGGTCTACAGGCGGCTTCAGGACTCCTGGGAGGTAGGGACCCCACCAGCTGTGCCCTGCGCCCACGGGGACCTGGCCCAGCCGGCCCTGCTCCAGCAGCCCCTCTCTCCCCCAGGACGCCCCCACCATCTACTCCAGCGCCTCCTGGGCCATGCTGGGGGCAGAGGACCTCATGCCCAGCAGCACCTATGTGGCCCGAGTGCGCACCAGGCTGGCCCCGGGCTCGGGGCTCTCGGGACGGCCCAGCCAGTGGAGCACAGAGGTTCGCTGGGCTTCCCCGCCAGGTAACAGAGTCGGAATTGGGACACTGCCCCCCTGTGGGGAGGGAAGCTCATTACAGCTCCTGGACAGAAAGCGTCCAGGGGTCCGCACCATGGGATCCACGGAGGCTCTGAGCCACGTGTTCACAGTGACTTCCCTGGCCCACCCCGTCCCTACTGTGACTCTGCAGAGGCAGCGGCTGCATCTTACTCCCTTCTGGGCCCCAGTTTGTTGCCCACTTTCTGTGGAGGAACAATTACAATTTAATCACAATGGCATATGAGCATCTGTGTTTTGGTGAGAGCTGCACCATACGCAGACTATACCAACGTGATTGCGTTAAATTCCCAAACCCTGAGGCTGACATGCCCTCCCAGCTTTGCACAGGGGGGTGTGAAGGCTCACAGAATTCACTCTCTGACCTGTGTTTACACAGCTGGCCCTTCGGGCTGAGTTTAACCCCTGGCCTTTTTGGCTCCAATGCCCATAATCTCTCTGTGATGAGCCTCATGGTGGGCCCACTGAGGGCTAGGGAATGAACGAACGAGGACTGAATGAGGGACTGTCTCCCTCCCAGGGAATGAGTCCCAGCCCCAGAACCTCCAGTGCTTCTTTGACGGGGCTACCCTGCTCCGCTGCTCCTGGGAAGTGAGGTCCGAGGTGACCAGCTCCGTCTCCTTCACCCTGTTCTACAAGTCCGGCCCCAGTGCAAGGTGAGTGTCCCCCGCCTCTGTCCCCTCTGCTCCTCTAGGCTTAGCCCTCTCCTGGCCTCCTCCTGCCCCTGGGGGCCCAGCAGAAGCCACAGTTCATCCGGAGGTCTCATCCCTCATGTGGCCCTGCCTCCCCCTGCCTCCCCTTTGCCATGATCCTCAGGGAGGAAGAATGTTCCCCAGTGCAGACCGAGGAGACCAGCAGCCCTTACGTCCGGCACTGCTGCCAGATTCCCGTGCCTGACCCCAGGAACCACAGCCAGTACATCGTCTCTGTTCGACCAAAAGAGGAAGAGAAACTTATAAAGAGCTCAGATAACAGTGAGTTTGCCCCCAACCTTCTGCACGGAGAGTCTTGTGACAGCGCTGTTTCCTTTGTAACCCGTATAAACTCAGGCCTCTCAGGGCCCAGTCTTCATGTCTGACACTTTCAGTGAAAAGTCCAGGGAGCAAACTGAACAAACATGATTCCCATGGGTCCCGGAAGTTCTCAAGTAGCAATAATGCAGCAATGACAATGAGAAATAACATGAAGGAAGGTGCAATCGATCTTCTCAAGAAGATCAATATTAAAACCTTGACCTCATTCTTTTAACTCTATTCTCCCTTCCAACTTGGCAGCTGCTCTGAAGTTCCTACTGTTGCCCATGGCCTCTTGGTCATCCCACCCAATTTTCCCTTTCTTTCCCTGATTTGATTTTTCTCTTTCAGGTTTCCAAAGTCCTCCCCTGACTCTGATCTTTTCAGTCTTCAAGATAATTGATCTATGACTTACTTCTTCATAGAGCGTATGCAAATGGACTGGGGACTAGCGCGTATGCAAATGGACTGTAATTCCTTACAGGTTAATTTTCCTGATTCCTGGTACATAGCAAGGACCTTATGCAAAGGAATCTCCTGCATTGCTTCATGATGATCAAGTTCTTTCACCCGGTCTTTAGTGTGTGTCGGAGACAGCAGCCAATTTGTCCTAGTCGCCTGGGTTTGAATCCACTGCTTACCCTTTGGGATCCTCCAGGTTGCAATCTTCGTCTCTACCACTTGTTAGCTGCTTGTCCTTAGCAAGTTACCTGATCACTCTGGGGCTCGGTTCTCTGTCTGAGAAGTGGACAAATTGTGTATTTACTACATAGGGTTGCTGTTAGAATTGAGAGAAATAATTCATGTAGATTTAGCGTTCATAATAATGCTTAGAACACTGTCAGTACTGTAGATTAGAAAAAATTAATAGTAATTTTATTTCTGCTTAAATACTAGGGGTAACCCATACTTTTGGTCACTTCACTGCAAAACAAGTGTATCTCAGCATCTCCCAAGAGAAGGGCGGCTCAGGTCAAAATAGATGACATGGTGAAGTGGGGCTGCAAAGACCCTGAGATGGTGAAATCTGGGGTCCTGGGTCAGTGGAGAGAGCACCTGTGACCAGCATGGAACACAAGGGATATTCCACTGGAGGAATGTTAGAAATGATGTTCTCTAAAAGTTTCCCTCCCTCCAGTCCAGATGGCTTCTCCAACCCTCAACGTGACCAAGGGCAGAGACGGCTACATCCTGCACTGGAAAGAAGAAAAAATGAACTATGAACACATAGCTTGCATCTTCCAGGTCCAGTACAAGAAAGAAGCAACCTCATGGGAGGTGAGGGCCTGTGCCCGAGGAGTGGCCTGGATGGGGGAAGGGGGAAACGAGAAAGACCAGGGAGAGTGCCACCTGCCAGGTTCCTGGCTCCCAGCAGGTGCCCAGTCAGAGGGAGCCACTGGGACTTGGTGGTCGTGCCCCTGTGCAGTCAGGTGAAGTCCTTGGTGAAGGAACTGAGACTCACAGAGCTGATGTGAGCTTGACCAAAATGAACACGTGACCCTGAATCGCAAAGGAGCTGTAGACTTCAGGACGAGAGACAGCTGGAGGAAGGGTTTTCAAAAGTCATAAAGGGGGCATTTCTTCGTGAGAATCTCACCCGAAATGCAAATGTGCAGCTGCTAAGAGGACAGCTGCTCCCTGTGAGGTGGGCAGGGCTCCAGCCTGGGACTCAGTGTCTGGGCCCCACCCCCAGGTATCCATCAGGGCCTGTGGGCAGAGCCTGGGGCTCCACAGAGGCCAGTTCAGAAACCTCAGAGCCAGCCCCAGACCTTCAGGCTGGAAATGGGTAAACTGAGGCCAGAAGGGGGTGTGTCAGTGGTGGAGCTGGAGGTGGTCCCTGGGCTCCTGAACGTCTGTCTAAGGGTCCAGAGTCCAGTCATCCTGCACTGCACTCCTGGGAAGGCCATAATTCGGGTCCAGGCTGTCCCAGGAGGAGCTGAGAGGCTGAGTGGGGACATGGTGACTGACTCCTCAGGGTTTCTGGGCTTCGGTGTTGTCATATGTCACAGGGTGCATTGAAAGAGGTGCTGTCCCTGATCCTGTCTGGGTGCTGTTCCCCTGTGGGCACTGGAGTATGGTCCTCCGTGGTGGGAGTGATGCTGCCTCAGATCTGATGTGACTACAAGCTGGGGACTGATGGGTAGCAGAAAATCTTGGGTGCTGAGGTGGGAGGGCTTAATAGCTGTGCCCACGTGCACCAGACCTGAGCACCTGCTCATACACCTGCACCCACAGGAGACCAAGACAGAGGACTTCCAGAACGCCCACAGCATGTGCCTGCCAACTCTGGAGACTGCCACCAGGTACCAGGCCAGAGTGAGAGTCAAACCTGACCCCCGAGGCTACAACGGGATCTGGAGCGAGTGGAGTGAGGAGAGCTCCTGGGACACTGAGTGGGGTATGTCCTCCCGGCCCCCACTCACCCCTCCAGGCACAGCCCCACTGGGCAGAGGACGGGGATAATATGGGCATGAGATGTAACCCCACCCCAGGCTAGCATCCTTCCCTGCCAGGTGTCATTAGGGATGAGAAAGTGACACCTGGTGTGCAACACGGATTGCAGGTGAGGTCTCGAGAGGGCAGAGGAAAGCACGTCTCACCAACAGGTCTCCCTAAGCCTGGACCTTAGCCTTCTATTAATATGGCCCATGCTTTCATTAGCTTTTGTGGCAGCAACTACCCAGGGACCACTCAGCCCGAGTTTTCTGTTACCATGAAGAACTACAGCCTGGGGCCTGGGATTGGAAAGTTTTGGTCTGATTTCGCAACCTTCCCTCAATCTGCACTTGCTAATTTCATGTTATCTGTCACCATCGCCATAACGGCCACCAGGAGACAAGTACAGAACAAGGTCCAGGAGGTGGTGGCAGAGAGAGGAAAAAGGGTTGGCAGCAAGGTCCCCAGTCCCAGCCAGCCGTAGCACGGAACGAGCACGAGGAAGAGGACCCCAACCAAGCAGAAAGAAGGGCTGGGCCCCTGGACCTAAGGGAAGGAGACCAGGGGAGTCCTGGAGGCGCCCAGCCTCTGAGGGGCTCGAGGCCAAGTGGAGAGTTGTGAGGGCCCCTGATGGGCCTTTGCACCTTCTGGTTCCTCCACCATCACCCCTTTCCCCATCTCGGCCTCTCCAGGCCTCCCTGTTCTTGATGACCACCTTCTATGCTGCCTCCTTCAGGAAGTGCCCTATGATTGCCTCTGGCTGCAGTCACTGCCCACCTACAGCAACACCAGCTACTGGACAGAATCTAACCCTCTGTGTCCTGCCAGCGACCCAGCACTGTGGGTGGCTCAGACAAATGTCCTCCTCTTAGTCTGTTTCTGGCCTTTTCTTCCCCTCTGCATGCCAAGGCGGCGACTTCACCTCATCTCCTGAGCCCCCAGCCCTTTCCCTCCCCCAAAGCTAATGCTCTTGTTTCCTCCTGGCTGCCTGGAAGTGCTGCCCATGTGGGTCCTGGTGCTCACCCTGGTCATCAGCACCTTGATCCTGCTCGTGTCCCTGCGCTTCTGTGGCGTCTACGGGTACAGGTAAGGCGACTCCAAGATGGAGGAGGGCGCTACCCAGGGCCCCAGATGATGCCAGGGACCCCACAGCTGACTTTCTCTAGTCTCTGCTCTGCAACGCACACCCTGTGGGGCCTTGGTCAAAGCTGCCCCTTCCCTGGGCTTTACTTTCACCTCGGTACATGAGCTCGAGGCAGCTGCCCTGAGGTCTTGGGCAGCGGTCACCTCCCTGCTGTCTTTCCAGGCTGAACCAGAAGTGGGAGGAGAAAATCCCCAACCCCAGCAAGAGCCACCTGTTCCAGGTAGGGGCTGGCTGTGAGGGCGGCGGAGCCGCTGGGCCCCTGTGCTCCTGCGCCCACGTCCCCACGCCCGTGTCCTCCTCCCCTTCCGGTGGGCCTTGAGTAGGGGTGCTATGTGGCCAGGGTAGAGGCTGGGAAGCTCTAAGAGCCGGGCCGGCCCCTGCAAGCCCAGCACTGTGATCCCCTGGGCCCCCCCGAGGCACAGGGTACCCCGCCCGCGGGGACTCACGTGGAACAGCAGAGAGGGCTGGCGTGGGGATGCCAGGACCTGGGGGGGCGCAAGGAGAGCCTTAGTCACATCGGGGGCAGGAGGGGTGGTGGGAAGCAACGTGGCTTCCCCAGGACAGGGCAGCAGTGCTGAGCTCTGAAGGTTGGAGGGTGGTGGCAGATGGGAGAGGCCACTGCTGGCAGAAGGCGAGTGGAGGGTGGAGACAAGACTCCTTGGAGAAGGGGCCTGAGGGGCGTGGGCGGTGAGTCTGGGGCACAGCACGGGAGGCTGAGAGGACACCGGGGAGGGCCCCGGCACGTGGGGGGCGGGAGCCCTTTGGTCAGGCAGGCAGGGCCAGGACAGCCTTGGGAGGGTCTCACGGCCAGCACGGAGGAGACTAGGGGTGAGCATGGAGACAGGGGCAGCCCAGATGGGCGTCCTCATGGGCACAGGCTGCCCGTTCTTGCTGCCCTAGGGCCCCAGCCAAGTCCCAGCCCCTCTCTAGCCTTGTGTTCCTGGGGTCAGAAGGGCGTGGTCGCTGCTGCCCATGCTGAGATGCCGCCACATCTGGGGGCTCCTGAACCCTCGCCACCCTCAAGGCCCTCCCCCCACCTCACCTCCTGGGGTGCCCCCACCCCACAGGCACAAATGCCCTCTCTCTCCCCAGAATGGGCGCGCTGGGCTCTGGCTCCCACAGGGCACGCGCGTCGTCGGCAGCGGGAGCCACGCACACAGGGGGCTCTGGGGCAGCAGCTTCGCTCAGCCGGAGGGGTGAGTGTCGGCGCGGGATCCCTAGGAGGTGGGACGGTGGCTCCCTCCTGCACGTCAGGGCTCAGGGGAGGTGGCCTCAGCCTGGGGCTCAACGGGAACAGGGCCTTGGAGGCTGGCTGCACTAAAGTAAGAGGTGTCCCGGCTGGATGGCGGGAAGAGCTTCCCGATTCCCAGCTTAGGGAGGGTCGTGGCCAGAAGACGGAGACTGGAGCAGACGACCTCCCCTGGCCCCGCTGCCCAGGGAGACGCCACGCTACCTTGGTCCCACTGGGTGGCAGAGGATCTGCGAAGCCTCATGGCCTCAGCACCTGAGCGGCTGGCTCACCACTAAGCCTCAGGTGGGGCAGGTGAAGGCCAAGGGCATGGCCGAGCCCAGGCTGGGCGCTGACGCTGCGTGCTGGCAAGGAGAGGGAGGTGGGAGGGGCCACAGCTGGCAGAGCATGACCTTGAAGGAGAACGTGGGGGCTGGAGGGGAGCCACAGGGAGGCTGGAGGGGCGCCCGGTCTCCTGTTCCCAGCCGGCTCCCTCACCTCGCCCTGCTCTGCGTTTCCTGTGAGCTCTGGGTGGAGCCCGGCCTCCATCCCACCCCCTGGCTCCCTGTGCGCGGGCTGAGGTGTCTGTCCAGGGTGGTGCCAGTGTCCCTGCCCTTGTTCTCCCCACAGGGCATCCCCTGTAGACTTCGGGCACAGTGAGGTGTCACCTCTCACCACAGAGGACCCTAAAGATGCCTGTGACTCATCATCTGAGCCTGATGTGACTCTGGTCACCTCAGACCTTTGCACGGAGCAGCCGCCCAGGCCCCCGCCAGAGCTGGCCACCCCCGCAAGCAGGCCTGAGAGCCAGGCTTCCGGCTTTGATTTCAATGGCCCCTACCTGGGGCCGCTTGACAGCCGCTCCCTGCCGGACATCGTGGGCCAGCAGGGGTCCCTACGGACAGGCATGAGCAGGAAGCCGCAGCCCCCAGGGTCCCTGGAGTACCTGTGTCTGCCCACAGCGGGGCAGGTGCAGCTGGTCCCACTGGCCCAGGTGATGGGGCCGGGCAAAGCCAGGGATGCGGACCTGAGGTCCAGCCCAGGCACCGAGGGGAGCCCTTCCCTGGAGTCAGGGGCAGGCCCTGTCCCTCCTGAGCCTGGAGTGATGGTGGGTGATCAAGGCCCAAAGGACAGGGCCCCCCCAGGTCTGCCCACTGGCTCCCGGGGTCCTGAGGAAGGCACTGTGGCCACTGGTTACGTCACCACTGCAGAGCTGGCATTCACCCCACCCACAGGGGCCCCATCTCCTTCCCAGGCTCCCCCTCTGAGCCTCCCCTCAGACCGGAACCCCAGCCTCTGCCCTGGACTGGCTGATGGTCCCCCTGGATCCCTAGCCCCACTGAAGCCAGAGTTCGAAGGCTATGTGGATCTCCCTCCAACCACAGGCCAGTTTCCCCAGTCCCCTCTGGCCAGCCCTGCCCCGCCTGCAGCCAGCAGTCCTGTCCTGGGCCCAGGGCTGCCCCGGGCAGATGTGTTCTCAGTCTCCCCAACCCCTGAGGGGCTCCTCGTGCTGCAGCAGGTGGGTGACTACTGTTTCCTCCCTGGCCCAGTGTCTGGCCCTCTGTCACCCCAGAGTAAGCCCACCTCCCCAGGACCCTGTCCTGAGATCAAGGACCTCAACCAGGTGTTCCAGGCCAAGAAGCCCCCATCTCAGGCCATTCCCCAGGTGCCGGCCATTCAGCTCTTCAAAGCCCTGAAGCAGCAGGATTACTTGTCACTGCCCCCTTGGGATGTCAGCAGGCCTGGGGAGGTGCGCTGAGACCCTGTAGATGTTGAGGGAGGGGAATAGAAGGAGAGGGTCTGCCTTTCCTCCCGCCCTGCCAGCCCCTGGTCCCTTCCATGGTCCTTTCCGCAAAGCCAAGGAGAAGTTTCCATGTTGTAACGTGGAGACCAGAAAAACAAGTCAACCATCTACCTTGTCCCTTGACCTTCAGCAAGGTCAAGCTCCTCTTTCTCTCCCTCCCTCTCTGTCTCTGTCACAGGTCTCTGCCACACAGGCGCACGCGCGCACACACTCACTGTTCTTTCAAATTCACTTCTTTTAGGTTCTGAATTATTAGAGCTTTTTATACATGTACTCATTTCATTTACCCCCGTTTTCCTTTTCTCCCAGTTTCCCTGCTTTTCCTATTGTCTTCTCTTTCCACTGATTTATCATTAGAGTGAGTTTGAGGTCTGGGCTAAGCCTATTCTGAGATGCCATGTCTCAGTCAGAGCCTATTCAGATGCTGACATGTCTGGTTTCATGGAGGACTTCTGTCTGCCCCTGGCAGGCATGAATGCACACGACAAGATTCCAGCCCGGGGACTTCCCTGGCAGTGCAGTGATTAAGGCTCTGCCCTTCCAATGCAGGGGGCGCCGGCTGGATCTCTGCTCAGGGAACAAATATCCCACATGCCATACCCTGTGGTGTGGCCCAGTGCAGGGAGGGGAAGAGGCTCCTGCCCTGAGGCAGGAGGCAGAAGGTGTGGGGTGAGGGCTTGGGGGTGTCAGGCTTGGAAGAGCAGCTCTGGACTCAGCATGCTTCTGTCGGGCGCTGCAGCCCCAGACATGGTAGCAAAGCACCAGCCTCCATTGTCACTCCAAGAAATGGGCATGGCATGAGAAGCTCTGTTCTGAGCTCATAGGAAGCCCTGCTAGTCTCACGGAGGTGACTGGGGAGCCTCAGGGACCCCAGGCCTTGCATCCTGTAGAGGCCACTGACCTGAGCAGTGGACAGTGCCAGCTCCTGGTTGAAGTGATGTCCTTCCTACACTCAAGCTGGTGGGGCCTGGAGAAATTCAGGAGAGGAGGGGACTCCAGAACCCACATCGACTGCAGAAAAGTTGGAAAGAACTGCTCAACAAGAGAAAAAGGAAAATGACCCAAGGGCATGTACACTTGGGCTTATGGTCCAAATCTCCCAGTTGCCCTCCCTCCAGAAAGACCTTACAAATCCCATGCCCAGCAGCCATGTACAAGGGGCTTTTGGTCTATGGCTTGGCTTACACTGGGGATCATGGTTCTTTTAAATCTTTGCCTTTCTGATATGCAAAAAAAATGGCATTAAATTGTTTTAATTTGCATTATTTGAGAACTATCATGTTTGCACATATTTTCATAGTTCTTGAGCGTTTGTATGTTTTTTACTGATCTAAGCCCATTAAGGTCTTCGTTGTGTTGGATGTCCACTTTTTTCTGATTAAGCTTTAAAAACTATTTAGCTCCTGCCTTTCAGAGATGGTGTAAATTTGTTTTCCTCGTTTGTGGTTTGTCTCTTAATTTTGTACATAACACTTTTGGATGTATTCAACGTAGACTCGTCTGGATGATCAGATAGATCTACGGGTGGACTTCTACATGCTTCCACTTTGGGTGTCAAATTGACAAAGCCCTTCCCCACTTCAAAACGGCATTTGTCCAAAGTTATATTTTTTTCTGGTTCTTTTTGTGTTTCAAGCTTTTCATGACAAGTTATAGTGATTTTGGAATATATGCATGTGAAACGGAGAGCCAGTTTTATGTTTCGCCTAAACGAGTCGCCTGGGTGTTCTGGCATCATTGATTGAATTGCCCGTTCTTCGTCCATGTATCTGAAAGGTCACATTTATGATATAGAAAATCCACGTGTATACTTAGTCGGTTTCTAGGCTTTCCTTTTTATTAAGTTGTCCTCTCCATGGCACCCCACCATTCTAACTGTTCTAGCTTTATAATATGTTTTAATAGGTGGCAGAGCAAATGTTCTTGTTCCTTTTGTCCACAAATCCCTGTTCATTACAGCATTGTCTGTGGTCGAAGAAAATGATAAACAATTTAAATCCTCACCAATAGTGAAATTAATCACAACATCTGAGCCCATTCTAAGGTGGAATCCTGTGTTCAAAATGAATGAGGTGGGGGACTTCCCTGGTGGCACAGTGGTTAAGAATCCACCTGCCAATGCAGAGGATACGGGTTCGAGCCCTGGTCCGGGAAGATCCCACATGCCGCGGAGCAACTAAGCCTGTGCGCCACAACTACTGAACCTGTGATCTAGAGGCCGCGAGCCACAACTACTGAGCCCGTGAGCCACAACTACTGAGCCCGTGTGCCACAACTACTGGAGCCCGTGCACCTAGAGCACGTGCTCTGCAGCAAGAGAAGCGACCACAATGAGAAGCCCGTGCATCACAATGAAGAGTAATCCCCTCTCGCTGCAACTAGAGAAAGCCGGCGTGCAGCAACGAAGACCCAGCGCAGCCAAAACTAAATAGGAAAAATGTCTAAAACAGAAAAAAAAAAAAGATTGTCTCTCTGTGAGCTGAACAAAGGCATTTTAGTTTAACAGTCAGGCAGAAAGGCAAGGTTCCCTGTGGCAGGCCACTATGTATGCTTACAGCTATAGACAATGATTACAATAACAAAAGCAACAAAAAGCAAAGGTTAAAGTAAAAGAAACAGATCCAACATGGAGTCAGAATTGGCTCTTCCCTGTTACAGGATGACGTATTACTGACAGTTTACACAATCTAGAGTTAAGCGTCCTTACAAGATCAAGAAGGAATGTTATCTTTTGCTGTCTTGTCAATGCTGGGAGAATGTTGCGCTTTGTAGTTGAGCAGGTATTGCTGCAGATGCACAATGCAGATATACAGTGCACAGTGTGGGGGAGAGAGGAGGCCGAAGGGCAGAGAAAAAATTTTATGTTTACATTTTCTTCTCTTGCCATAAAATATGAATTTTATTTCACACTTTGAATGTGATGATTTGAAGGGTGCCAGGGGCTGGAGGTGGGTGATTATACTACCCTTGGGCCAGCGCCCAGGAGCCATGCTGGGTCAGGGACCACTCCAGAACCCTCCAAGGGGCAGGCCTCCCAGGACCCTGGGAGCTCAGCCTGAGCTGAGAGGGATCCACATGCCGCCTGTGCCTGGAAGCTTCCACGGTGATGGTTCAGTTCCCAAGTGGGGTCACTGCTTCCCTACAACACTCAGGATATTTATAAGCCCCAAAGGGATCAGCAGGCACCCACCCTATGGGCCAGGTGGAGGTGCCCCGCTCCAAGTCCCCTCTATCCTGAGCTGGGAATAGAGGCGAGAGCCACACCATCACTTCTGCAAAATCTTTAAACAGAGTTGGGTGGTAGAGATTGCCAGGAAGGCTCTGAAAGTCTTTAGACACATATTTGTATAATCACTAAAGTCAAAGATAAAGAGTGCCCATGAGATAAATTGAACACCATGACACATCTGGCTTATTCCCATGAGATAAATTGAACACCGTGACACATCTGACTTATGAATAATGGCTGCAGGACAATTTATATCTTGCCCCTGGCTGGCTAGAAGCTACACCACCTTTAACCAGATACTTAAAATTTCCTCTCGTCTCTTAAGGAAAGTTGGAACAAACAAAAAAAAGTTTTCTCCAAGGGAAAATGACACCTTGTTTAGAGCACACCCGCGTAGGAAGAGGGGAGATATGATCCTAGCCTTTTACTGCCCTTGAGCTATTTTAAACTCTATAAATGGTACATAACCGAAAGCAATATAAAATAATCCTTGCCTATAGACATGCAAATAAATTCTGTTCAGCAGAGGGACACCCAACCTCAACACACACACACACACACACACACACACACACACACACACACACACTTGGTTTATTTCAACATTCTCAATCTGTAAGTGTAAATATGTCTGTTCTTTGGACTCTCCTTTGAACTGGATGTAATGTCTACTTGGTCTTCTCATTAATAATGAATTAAATGAAATCTTTAACTTGTGTTAATTTTAAATCTGCATGATTTTGTCCTCCTTTAAGATTCATCAGCATTCAGTGGAGGATCAGAGGTGGGGAAAAATAGTGTCATCTGTAGCACGGAGGCAAAGGCCCTGCAAGTTGACCCCACCCAAGGAAGTGGTCCCAGAGTCAGACTGACTGGCTTTTACTGCAGCTGAGGGTCTGGCATGTCAGCCACAGCCCCCAACCCGAGGCCCTCCCACCTTGGGGTCCCTTGAGGAGACCTGGCAGTCCTTCCATCAGGATGGGGTGATGGGTATGTTCATTACCTTGATTGTGAAGGAGGGACAGTCCAGGACCTGATGGTCTCATGCAGCCTAGATCTACTTGACTCCCCAAGTCACCCCCAAGCCCCAACCCCTTATCTCCTTGGGACCCTTCTGGTGTGAGTCAGCCCTGTGTCTAAGCAACCTCTGTCCTAATCTCTCAAGGCACAAGCTGACCACTTCCTCTGCCTCATTCAAAGCTATTAATTCAAAAGAATTAAATTATACAGTGGAGAGGGAGCTATGGAAAGGTCTGGAATAACCGTAGTCCAGAGAAAGGCAGGCTCGAACGCTGACCCCCAAGCTCTGTGCATTTGAAGCTAGGAACTTGGGATGCAGACCTGGGCACCCCTGAAACCTGGGCAGGTGCCTGCCAGTGGTGATTGGTGACTTGGGAGATTCCCAGGACAAGAAATGTGCCAGCTCCCCGTGACCAGGGCCAGGGCCACAGACTCCCCATGGCTGGACCGAGCCCCAGCGGAGCCAGCCAGTCTGAGCCCAGCCCTCTACTCCCACCTCCCACCTCCCGCCTCCTCTATCAGCATTCCGCCCACTGGTCCTGCATCAGAGGCAGCTCTGTGCCCTGGGCTACACTTGCAGGATTTGCCCATCTAGGTCTCTCTGTGCTCAGCAGGGGGTCCTCCTCTCCCCTTTACTGAGCCACCTGTGCCCCACCCTCCCATCCCCTCTCTCCCTTCCCCCACTGCCTAGCTGGAGGCAGAGAGCCATCCTCAGACCTAGGACAAACCCTGGCCCTAGGCAGCAGGGATGCTCAGGGCCAGAGCAGTGTCTGACCCCCGTGCACTTTTGTTCTCATCCTTGGGTCCAGTCTCATTCCTGAGAACTGGGGCAACAGGGTGCCAGCCTCTGACAATGGAATCCCTGCCTTCCTTCTCATGCTGGAGTCTCTGTCCTAAAAGACTCAAGAGTCAGACCTGTCCTGTTCTGTCTGTCCCCAGCTCCTGCTGCGCTTCTGGTCCCATACCCTGGGTCCTGCAAGTGGGACCCCTCGTGCCAGAGACTTCCTCTTGGCCCCCTGATTAATGAGTGGGGACCTGCTTCCTCCTCTGCTTTCCTATCTCTCTCTACATAGGTGGTTTCCAAGCTTTGCATTTTCACTGATATTCGTGAGTTAAAATAAAAGAAAGAAAGATAGAAAAATGAAGAGAAGTACCAACCTTTTTTTTTTTTTTTTTGCGGTACGCGGGCCTCTCACTGTTGTGGCCTCTCCCGTTGCGGAGCACAGGCTCCGGACGCGCAGGCTCAGCGGCCACGGCTCACGGGCCCAGCCGCTCCGCGGCACGTGGGATCTTCCCGGACCGGGGCACGAACCCGTGTCCCCTGCATCGGCAGGCGGACTCTCAACCACTGCGCCACCAGGGAAGCCCAACTTTTTAAAAATTTTATTGAAGTATTGAAGTCTAGTTGATTTACAATGTTGTGTTTACTTTCTGCTGTACAGCAAAGTGACTCAGTTATACATATATATTCTTTTCATATTCTTTTCCGTTATGGTTTATTACAGGGTATTGAGTACAGTTCTCTGTGCTACACAGTAGGGCCTTGTTTTTTATCCATCCTATATATAATAGTTCACATCGGCTAACCCCAAACTCCCAATCCTTCCCTCTCCCCCCATCCCCTCCCCCATGGCAATGTGGCATATTATTAAACTGAGCATCAGATTAAAACCAACATCAGAAGGATTCTCATCTTTCTTTCCTCTCATTAGCATTTCTGCTTCTTTTTGAATTGGTTTTGGTGCGTTATAGTTTACAGGATAATTGGGCATTTCATCCAGATCTTCCAAATTATTGGCACAAAGTTGCACATAATAGTTTCCTATACTTCTATTAATTTTCTCTATCTCTATGACAATATCTACTTTTCTCATTTAAACATTACACGCTTTTGTTTTCTCTTTTAAAAATTAGAGCTAGGCCAGGGCAGCGTTAAGTCTTCTAAAATACTCAGAATAAAATTATTGATATAATCTACATATGCTAGATAAGATCATTAATGCCCTCAGTACAAAATGTTTTCTAACCCAGAAGCAGAAAAAGTTCTAGTTAAAACTTCGTCAGTATTAACATTTCACCTTTGGTGGGTCGTTATCTGGTTGCTTCAAGAAAACTCTTTACATGGAACCTAAGACCTCGTGATACCAAAACATCAGGACTTTCTTCTGGTGGGAAGAAAGAGGGGAATTATTCTTCCTTCTTCCTCCTTTCATCTCTCCCTCCCTTCTTTCCTTCCTTCCTTCCATCCTTCCTTCTTGTTAGCTCTTGCGTCTTTTTCTTAAGTAGGCTATGCCAAGGGCTTCATGTCCCTCCAGGTAAAGTTAGCTTATCTCTAAAAAGAAGGAATTACACCATGTCTGCAAGTTCTTCATTCTAAATTGCCTTCTCAAAATTATGTTTAAAAATAATTCAGAGTTGTGGTTGGAATTCCACTTGCTTGCTGTCTCTGTACGTATATGCTTCTCTTAAAAATTAGAGAAAAGTGAGTGATTGCATCATTATCCCAAACGAGATAAAACGAACGTGTGATTGAACGTCACATGGGCCCTGGTAACTTCATCTGGCCATTGCAGGGGGTCTCTTGGCCACAGGCAAACCCCACTGGTGTTGCCACCATTGGAAAGAAAACTGGTAGAAAACCAGACTCTAAGACTGCCCCAGAGGTTGAAGAACCCCGTCTTCTAGCAGAGGGCTGGGAACAGGGCCAGGGTGCCTGGCTTAAAGCAACACCACGTATTATCTCATGGTCTCTGGGTCAGACCAGATGTGGCTTAGCTGGATGGTCCAGCTCAGGGTCTCTGGCAAAGACACAGTCAAGGTGTCAGCTGGGGCCACAGTCATCTCAAGGTTTAGACTGAGCCAGGATTTGCTGCCAAGTTCACTCAGTGATTGTTGGAGGGATTCAGTGTCTCGTGTACTGAAGGAATAGGGGCCTCGGCTCCTTTCTGACTTTTTTTTTTTTTTTTTTTTTTTTTTTTTTTTTGCGGTACACAGGCTTCTCACTGCTGTGGCCTCTCCCGTTGAGGAGCACAGGTTCCGGACGCGCAGGCTCAGCAGCCATGGCTCACGGCCCCAGCCGCTCTGCGGCACGTGGGATCTTCCCGGACCGGGGCACGAACCCGTGTCCCCTGCATCGGCAGGCGGGCTCCCAACCAGTGCACCACCAGGGAAGACCCCCTTTCTGACTATTGACCAGAACCTGACATGCTCGGTTTCATAACACGTGAGCTGTTCCTCAAGCAATTTGCACCATGGCAGCTGGCTTCACCAAAGTTAGCAGGAGAGACCAAGAGAGTACGAGGAGGAGGAAGTCGCGGCCTTTTACAACCTAATCTCAGAAGTGAGGTCCCATTGCTTGTGTGCTGCTCTGTGATTAGAGGCAAGTCACTAGGTCCATCCCATACTCCTGGGGAGGAGACATAAGGGCATGACTTCCAGAAGGCTGGGATCATTGGGAGTCGTTTGAGAAGAGGCTGCCAACCGCAAAAGTCTGAAACAAAAGCACATACGTGTGGGAATTTGCTATCAGACAAGGTGTCATCTCACATCCTGGTGAAAGGGTGGATGACTCACCCCAAAATTGTTGAGATAATTAACTCTCGTTTGGAAGTTAGGTTCCCTACCTCATACTATTCACAAATATAATTTCCAAATGGACTAAAAATCTAAAAATAAAACAATAGGGACTTCCCTGGTGGCGCAGTGGTTAAGGATCCGCCTACCAATGCAGGGGGCACGTGTTCGAGCCCTGGACCGGGAAGCTCCCACGTGCCGCGGAGCAACTAAGCCCGTGTGCCACAACTACTGAGCCTGTGCTCTAGAGCCCACGAGCCACAACTACTGAGCCCGCGTGCCACAACTACTGAAGCACACACGCCTAGAGCCCATGCTCTGCAACAAGAGAAGCCCACGCACCACAACGAAGAGTAGCCCCCGCTCGCTGCAACTAGAGAAAGCCCGAGCGCAGCAACGAAGACCCAACGCAGCCAAAAATAAATAAATAAATAAATTTATGAAAAATAAAAATAAAACAATAGAATACCATAAAAATAGTAGAAGAAAATACAGGCAACGGTTTTTATGATCTGCAGATAGGAATGTCCTCTAAACCTGATTAGTGGGAACAATTCATGAGAGAAAGAAGTTCCCTGGTGTTGTTGTGATTGTTGTATTCCCAGGACTAGAAACTGTACCTGGCATGTTACAAATGCTTAAGTAATACTTGAAAAATGACTGAAGGAATGAAACCCAAAAGCCCTAACGGAAAATACTGACAGATTTGACTATATACAATTTTTAAAGGTGTATGTGGTGGTGAACACTAAAAGTAAAGTTAAAAACAAAACCATATGCAGTCACTATGGAAAGCAGTATGGAAGTTCCTTAAAAAACTAAAAATAGAGATGCCATATGATCCAGCAATCCCACTGCTGGGCATATATCTGAAAAAGACTATAATTCAAAAAGATACATGCACCCCAATGTTCATTGCACTATTTACAACAGCCAAGACATGGAAGCAACCTAAATGTCCACTGACAGATGAATGGGTAAGGAAGCTGTGGTATATATATATATATATATATATATATATATATATATATACACACACACACACACACACACACACACACATACAATGGAATATTACTCAGCCATTAAAAAGAATGAAATAATGTCATTTGCAGCAACATGGATGGACCTAGAGATTGTCATACTAAGTGAAGTAAGTCGGACAGAGAAAGACACACATCATGTGATATTGCTCATACGCAGAATCTAAAAAATGGTGCGTATGAACTTACTGACAATGTATTTCAAACCAAAGATGTCACTGAGGAATTTCTTAAAAGACATTTACATCAATCAAGTATCAGAGCACAGATAAAACTGACTTTAGTTTGTGGATGTTGAAGCTTCAGGATACAGTTAGCAATTCAATCAATAAATAATAAAATGAAGTTTAGAGTTTTTTCTTTAAAAAAAAAGGGGGAGAAAAAAACTGAATAGCACTTACACAGTGCTCATTTCTGCAACTGGCCATGTGGACACAACTAGTGTTAATCACTTTCCTTCCACCACCCATTCTGTGTTTTCCTTGCCCTCAGCCAGCACTTCCACGCTCCTGGTTCGTTACCTGGTGGGGCAACTTACACCATCCTTGAAGGTGGTTCTGCCTCTCTTGGGTTGCTGTAGTTTTGTTCTAACTTTTACCATTGACCATGTAATATTAAGAGGCATTGCAAAAAGGCCCTGGGTTCCAGAGTCACTCTTCCTTCTACATTGTGTCATAACAATCCTCTTCTCCCTTGAGAGTCATAGCTAATCACCCCTACAGGACAGTGACTCCCTTCTTGCCTGTTGGTTTAGTGATGTGAGAAACCCTAACTGGCTAGGTGGTAGCCTCAGCTTCCAGAACAGCAGAACACTTGTTTGATGGTCACTGTGAGAAGCATTTCTCCCTTGGGAAGTAAGATCTCTAAACCACTAAAACCCAACGTTGCAGAGACAGGAACAAAATTTCTGCCAGTGGACCATTAAGAAAGGCCAGTCCCAGTTCTGGCCCTTGTTCCTGGACCAGTATTTTCCAAAAGTCTGGATCTTTTCCTGTCCCCGATGCACAGTCCCTTTGGAGAAGTCTAGAACATTTACTATATACATATTTGGCAGTGTAGCAGGGTCCTTCCTTGAGGGGACCCACCCTTCCCTTCAATCAAGGGGCTCCGGGTCTGTGAACTGGCCCAGTTCTAGGAACTGGACGAGGGGGTAAATCTCCCTAGTGTGGTGATTCGAATCACATCTCTGCCCATTAAGAGTGTTTTCACTTGTACAGATTAAGACTTTCATAGGCTGCCCCACTACACCAGTCCTAAGTACCCCGCGACCAATTAACTTCTGCTAAAGCCCTCTCAGGTCGTACTATCCTTTGACTATTTCAGCTCTGCTTCCCATGATGCCAAGCACACCCACCTTTCAAGTACTTGCTCCTAGGCTCCACTACACCTGGATCCCATCAAGCCCCACTGAATTCTGGGGACCCACTGCAAAGGTAGCCTCTCCCACCATTGTCCCTGGTCTGCAAAGAAAACCACTGCGGAGGCTTTTAAGGCTTGTGTTCCTCTTACCACTGAAGCAGGGATTATCACCAGGCTTCTCACTGCTGTGGCCTCTCCCGTTGAGGAGCACAGGTTCCGGACGCGCAGGCTCAGCAGCCATGGCTCACGGCCCCAGCCGCTCTGCGGCACGTGGGATCTTCCCGGACCGGGGCACGAACCCGTGTCCCCTGCATCGGCAGGCGGGCTCCCAACCAGTGCACCACCAGGGAAGACCCCCTTTCTGACTATTGACCAGAACCTGACATGCTCGGTTTCATAACACGTGAGCTGTTCCTCAAGCAATTTGCACCATGGCAGCTGGCTTCACCAAAGTTAGCAGGAGAGACCAAGAGAGTACGAGGAGGAGGAAGTCGCGGCCTTTTACAACCTAATCTCAGAAGTGAGGTCCCATTGCTTGTGTGCTGCTCTGTGATTAGAGGCAAGTCACTAGGTCCATCCCATACTCCTGGGGAGGAGACATAAGGGCATGACTTCCAGAAGGCTGGGATCATTGGGAGTCGTTTGAGAAGAGGCTGCCAACCGCAAAAGTCTGAAACAAAAGCACATACGTGTGGGAATTTGCTATCAGACAAGGTGTCATCTCACATCCTGGTGAAAGGGTGGATGACTCACCCCAAAATTGTTGAGATAATTAACTCTCGTTTGGAAGTTAGGTTCCCTACCTCATACTATTCACAAATATAATTTCCAAATGGACTAAAAATCTAAAAATAAAACAATAGGGACTTCCCTGGTGGCGCAGTGGTTAAGGATCCGCCTACCAATGCAGGGGGCACGTGTTCGAGCCCTGGACCGGGAAGCTCCCACGTGCCGCGGAGCAACTAAGCCCGTGTGCCACAACTACTGAGCCTGTGCTCTAGAGCCCACGAGCCACAACTACTGAGCCCGCGTGCCACAACTACTGAAGCACACACGCCTAGAGCCCATGCTCTGCAACAAGAGAAGCCCACGCACCACAACGAAGAGTAGCCCCCGCTCGCTGCAACTAGAGAAAGCCCGAGCGCAGCAACGAAGACCCAACGCAGCCAAAAATAAATAAATAAATAAATTTATGAAAAATAAAAATAAAACAATAGAATACCATAAAAATAGTAGAAGAAAATACAGGCAACGGTTTTTATGATCTGCAGATAGGAATGTCCTCTAAACCTGATTAGTGGGAACAATTCATGAGAGAAAGAAGTTCCCTGGTGTTGTTGTGATTGTTGTATTCCCAGGACTAGAAACTGTACCTGGCATGTTACAAATGCTTAAGTAATACTTGAAAAATGACTGAAGGAATGAAACCCAAAAGCCCTAACGGAAAATACTGACAGATTTGACTATATACAATTTTTAAAGGTGTATGTGGTGGTGAACACTAAAAGTAAAGTTAAAAACAAAACCATATGCAGTCACTATGGAAAGCAGTATGGAAGTTCCTTAAAAAACTAAAAATAGAGATGCCATATGATCCAGCAATCCCACTGCTGGGCATATATCTGAAAAAGACTATAATTCAAAAAGATACATGCACCCCAATGTTCATTGCACTATTTACAACAGCCAAGACATGGAAGCAACCTAAATGTCCACTGACAGATGAATGGGTAAGGAAGCTGTGGTATATATATATATATATATATATATATATATATATATATACACACACACACACACACACACACACACACATACAATGGAATATTACTCAGCCATTAAAAAGAATGAAATAATGTCATTTGCAGCAACATGGATGGACCTAGAGATTGTCATACTAAGTGAAGTAAGTCGGACAGAGAAAGACACACATCATGTGATATTGCTCATACGCAGAATCTAAAAAATGGTGCGTATGAACTTACTGACAATGTATTTCAAACCAAAGATGTCACTGAGGAATTTCTTAAAAGACATTTACATCAATCAAGTATCAGAGCACAGATAAAACTGACTTTAGTTTGTGGATGTTGAAGCTTCAGGATACAGTTAGCAATTCAATCAATAAATAATAAAATGAAGTTTAGAGTTTTTTCTTTAAAAAAAAAGGGGGAGAAAAAAACTGAATAGCACTTACACAGTGCTCATTTCTGCAACTGGCCATGTGGACACAACTAGTGTTAATCACTTTCCTTCCACCACCCATTCTGTGTTTTCCTTGCCCTCAGCCAGCACTTCCACGCTCCTGGTTCGTTACCTGGTGGGGCAACTTACACCATCCTTGAAGGTGGTTCTGCCTCTCTTGGGTTGCTGTAGTTTTGTTCTAACTTTTACCATTGACCATGTAATATTAAGAGGCATTGCAAAAAGGCCCTGGGTTCCAGAGTCACTCTTCCTTCTACATTGTGTCATAACAATCCTCTTCTCCCTTGAGAGTCATAGCTAATCACCCCTACAGGACAGTGACTCCCTTCTTGCCTGTTGGTTTAGTGATGTGAGAAACCCTAACTGGCTAGGTGGTAGCCTCAGCTTCCAGAACAGCAGAACACTTGTTTGATGGTCACTGTGAGAAGCATTTCTCCCTTGGGAAGTAAGATCTCTAAACCACTAAAACCCAACGTTGCAGAGACAGGAACAAAATTTCTGCCAGTGGACCATTAAGAAAGGCCAGTCCCAGTTCTGGCCCTTGTTCCTGGACCAGTATTTTCCAAAAGTCTGGATCTTTTCCTGTCCCCGATGCACAGTCCCTTTGGAGAAGTCTAGAACATTTACTATATACATATTTGGCAGTGTAGCAGGGTCCTTCCTTGAGGGGACCCACCCTTCCCTTCAATCAAGGGGCTCCGGGTCTGTGAACTGGCCCAGTTCTAGGAACTGGACGAGGGGGTAAATCTCCCTAGTGTGGTGATTCGAATCACATCTCTGCCCATTAAGAGTGTTTTCACTTGTACAGATTAAGACTTTCATAGGCTGCCCCACTACACCAGTCCTAAGTACCCCGCGACCAATTAACTTCTGCTAAAGCCCTCTCAGGTCGTACTATCCTTTGACTATTTCAGCTCTGCTTCCCATGATGCCAAGCACACCCACCTTTCAAGTACTTGCTCCTAGGCTCCACTACACCTGGATCCCATCAAGCCCCACTGAATTCTGGGGACCCACTGCAAAGGTAGCCTCTCCCACCATTGTCCCTGGTCTGCAAAGAAAACCACTGCGGAGGCTTTTAAGGCTTGTGTTCCTCTTACCACTGAAGCAGGGATTATCACACTTCCAAAGGTCTCTAGGAGCATGTGGTTTGTTTGATAGAGAGTGAAGCAAAGAGATTAACGAGAAGAAGGTGTTACGGTGATGCTAATATCCCTCAGTCAAGCATTTGGTTTCTCCTATCTTCCAACAGTAAGTTACACCTTCCCTTAGTGTCACTACAGAGGTTGCAGGGAGGGGGGAGCTCACACCTGAAAGATACAGCTAGTTTGATCAGTTGCCAAGTGCTTGCACATCACGAATTATGTCCTGCTATGAACTTGTCCTAACGAGCAGACGCTCTACATGCTTATTGGATATTTTTGTCTCGTGCAGCTGAACATCTGCACTGCGGTGCAGCTCCGTGTCCCTGGATGACTGATGGGAATGAGGCTTCCCCATCCTCAATAGGCTTTGCCACATCTTACCATCCCAAAATATTTTTCCCCAGCTTTATTGAAGTATGATTGACAAATAAAAATTGTACATATTTAGATGGTACAGTGTGCTTTTCTCATACAACGTGATGATTTAATATACGTATACATTGTGAAATGATCACCACGATCAAGTTAATTAATACATCCATCAGCTCACATGGTAACCATTTTTTGAGATCTACTCTCTTAGCAAGTTTCAAGCATACAATAATTAGTCACTACAGTCACCATGCTGTACATTACACCTCAGAACCTATTCATCTTAAAACTGAAAATTGGTACCCTTTGACCAGCCTCTTCCCATTTCCCCCACCCCCAGTTCCTGGCAACCGCTACTCTACTCTTCATTTCTATGAGTCCTACTTTTTAGATCCCACATATAAGTAAGATCATACATTATTTGTCTTTCTGTGTCTGGTTTATGTCACGAAGAGCAGCCCCCGCTCGAGGCAACTAAAGAAAGCCCGCGTGCAGCAACGAAGACCCAACGTAACCTAAATAAATAAATATTTATTTAAAAAAAAAATCTCTTTATGAAAAAAAAAGTGAACAGGAAAAAATGAATTGGATGAAAATATAGGCACAGAAGAATGGAATGGAGAAACCCTTGGAAGATCTGTTGCTTTGGGAAATCTCCAAACTTTCTGGAATAGGGTAGATGCCTGGTGGCTCTCAGGTCACCCACTTCCTCCGCCTGCCCCGCCTTTCTTCATTCCCGGCTTGAGCTGAGGCTTGGCTCGGCTTAGTGCTGCCACCTGGAGGTCAGCGTCAGACATAACTTCAACTGTTATCTGTAGGGGCAGCCGCTCCAGCGGGCAGTTTTCATTCTAAGTCCTAAGGTTTCAGAGCTGAAGATGGAGATTTGTGGGAACTTCCAGTGTGAAGAGAAGACGGGAGGAAAGAGCAAGGCAGAATGAGATAGAGAACACCCGTGTGTGTGCATGTGTTCAAACATTATTAAGCATTTCAAAAGCATGACAGTAGATCATTAAACCGAGCGTGGGGTCCCTGTGAGCGTGATGCCCTGTGCGACTGCATGAAGCCATCCCTGCTTGCACACTTGAGTCTGGATGTGTGCGTGTTTGCGATGCTTTTCTATGCCTCGCATATGTGTATGTGTGTGCAAACACGTGTATTTGTGTGTAAGCATCATGACCATGTTCAGCCATCTGTGAATACACATGTGCTCCAGTGACTGTATACGTCCATGATGGTGTATTTGTGTGTGTTTGTGTGTGAGAGGGAGCAGGTTTCTGTATTCCAGGACACGAGAGCCTCAGGTCTCTGACTCAGGCTGCTGGGGAACGGTAAATGGGTTGGTTGGCTTCCTGGGTACCACACACAACAGGGGCAGCCGGGCTGCCGCTCAAAACTGCAGAACTCTTAGCGCATAAAGACTCGTGCAAACCCCTGCACTAAGAGAGCTGACCAAACTCTACCATGGCTTCTGGCAGAGTAAGGCTGTGCCCCTAGGATGACCCCAGGCCTCCCATTAAAAGGCCTGCCTGAGAAAGTTCACGCTGCCCGGAGAATGTACTGTCCTTTGCAGCCAACACCCAACCGTAGGTCCCTGTCCTCTGTTTCTTAGAGAGGTTGCCAGAAAGCGCTCACCATGACAAATCCCTCCTCTGTCCCTTTGAGATGTCTCTTTCTCCTACAACCCAGGAGTATCTTCCTCAAGGACCGGAATGAAAACCATCCCTTTGAAAAGCAATCACCAGGGAGGCCAGTCCTGTCTCCCAGTATCTGTAGGAGGACAGAATCTCAGCCTCTACGACTGCCCACCTCCAGACACCCCCGTCTCATCCCATTTACCTGACCCAAACCTTTGCAACTTTTCACTTGAGCTCCATTTCCCCCCTCCACACCCCCTCATTCTTCCTTAAAACACCCAGTTGCCTCTGCAGAAATCAGAAGGGACTCAGCTC
>NW_006780611.1:11401280-11432086 GCF_000442215.2 Lipotes vexillifer | reverse complement strand
TTTCCCTACTGTCAGTAGTCACTGCGTAAAATCTGTTTTCACCCTTTAACTAATGTCAGGCTCTGTTTATCTTTGACACCCCCCTCCCCTGCAACAGCTGCCCTAGGAGGTTTGTTCTCTGACTTTCCTGTTACAGATGAGGACCCCGGGGCTCAGAGCAGCCTTAAGTAACCTGCCCAGGGGCTCACATCTGTTTGGCAGCTGAGCTGGGCATCCCGAGGAAGAATCCTGAGACCCAAATCCCAGCTCTGCCCACCACCATAAGCTGAGTTAGCAAAGGTAAGGAAGGTCACCGAGAGGTCATTGCTTCACTTGATTTTGTGTGCCTCAGTTTCCCCATCTGTTAACTAAGGGGGTCCAAAGGTTACCTAAAGTCCCTCCAGCCTTTGCCCTCATGCTCCTTTTTAGGGATGGAGCACATGGTCTGATGACCTCAGGCCACAGTCCAAGGTGCCCTGCCTGCCTGGTAGCCTGTAAACATAACCCAGGTTAATTTTCTTTGTGGATGTTGTCTGGCTCTCATTCAGATCAAATACTTTATAGCGCTCCTCCTCCTTCACCCAGCTTTAAAAGATCACTGGCATTACATTATCAGGAAGAATTTAAGGACTAGCAGCAAACAGAAAAATCTCTGTGTGAACTTCCTCCTCTGGACTCTGATACAAACATTCTAGAAGCCTCACTCCTGTCCTCACTAATTCCTGAGAAAACAACCGTTTACATTTCCTCAGAGCAATGTAACCTGTGGTTAAGGGTGAGGACTTCAGAGTTGGACCCCTGGAATTCAAATCCCAGCTCCATCACTTACCGGCTGTGTGACCTTGGACAAGTCACTGGACCTCTCTGTGCCTCCATTTCCAGATCTGTAAAATGGGGACAATAAGGAACCTATCTGGTAGGGGTGTTGTGATTGACTTGATGCACGTAAAGCTCTCAGTGCTATTTTCTAAATGGGGTCAACCTGGGTTTCTAGTCCCTTAAGTTCGAGGACATACAGGCTCTCCACAGTGACTCACCTTTTCTGTGGTAGACTTTTCCAAGGAGGTTGAGGAGTGGGGAGTTACCCTGAGCAAAGGGGTAAATAGAACTGAAAGGAAAGCAAAAACCTAGGGAATATCTCTTAGGGGTCATGGGTTAAGATCTGTGAATGAAAAATGTTGCCTGCCATATCAGTAAACAAAGGGTGTTGCAGCCATCAAGCCACTACAGCTCCTCTGCCCAAAGTGAGCCCTGAGGGGACTCAGGATGAGAAAGAACTGGATACTGGCCCTAGATATCGAAGGTGCACATCAAAGGAATGATTTCAGTGAGCCCAGACTCTTGCATCTTCTCATACATAGAAAAATGCTAAATTCCTTAACTTGAGATGTCTGGTTTTCTTTCACTAATGCTAATCTTTCCATGTTCCAACTACCTGGTCTTTGTTGCAAAAACCCCTATGTATTCTGGCTCCTCCCTTACCTCTGGGGAGAAGTTCCTCAGAGCGATCTGAGAGACTGTCCCCCCAGGCTTGAAGACCTCAGAAAGTCTCTACCAAATAAAACACAACTCTCAACTTCTAGGTTGTACTTTTTTTTTTCCCCAGTCAACAGGTCAATGGAAGGAAGAACCTTCTAATCGCAGGGCTTGAGGGCTTAGAGGCAGCCAAGGGGAAGGGCTGAGGAGACCAGTTGGGGAGCAAATAAGCAGCTGTGGAAGTCTTCACTTCTGACCTCCAAAAGATCTCACAGATTTCCTTCCCCCAGATCTGGAATGATCTACCCCACCGAGTCTCTACCAGGACCCTGGCCGGCTCCATCAACATTCACCCTAAGTCTCCTGGGGCCGGGGCAGGGCTTCATGGCTCTTAATGCTCACCCTGGAGGCCCTGGGCAGTGAGCTTCCCGCCCCAGCACCCTGCTGCACCATCTCCTGACCCTCTCACTCTGTTCTGTGCTGGTCTCAGCCAATCAGTAACCAGTGCTGTGGTTGGACCCACCATTGTGGTTCTTATTATGTGGTTCTTATTATGTGATTCTTATTATGATTGTAAGATACCCTTCAGCAATAACCATCAGGGAATGTTGAAGAAATAAAGATTTATTACTTACAAGACCAGAAAATTACATAGTACACTGGGGCCATACAGCGAAGTCCTGGGGAGGAAAAGAGAGAGAAAACAGGAGGGCCTGGGGTCCTGCTTTTATTGGGGTAGAAAGTGGGGGCCTAAGGTTCGAGGACTCACTCTTTATTGGTGAATTTAAAACGTAAGAGGGGAAATTTTTTTTTTAATTTTTTGGCCACGCAGCACGTGGGATCTTAGTTCCCTGACCAGGGATCGAACCCATGCCCCCTGCATTAGAAGTGTGGAGACCCAACCATTGTATTGCCAGGGAAGTCCCCAAGAGGGGAAATTTAAAGCATGGGAACAAGTGACCCAAATGGTCAGTGATTGAAATCAATCAAGATCTCTAAAACCAGGAACCTCAGTGGGGGAAGTGACCTAGCTCTTTATTTAGTTGTATGGCTGGCAATGAGTTTATTTGTTATCATCTTTGAATCTGATGCCTCTTCAATCAAAGCTTAAATCAAGCCCTTGCATTACAAATAATAAAAAACAACCTTCAGGGCTTACCCTCTACACTCCGTAGCATTCCACTCACCTACGTCCTCCGTTATTATCACCCTCAGCCTGGGAGCCCTCTGAACACAAGGACTACTCATCCCTGTGCCCACCCACAGCGCCAAACACCAGCACATACTAGGTGCTCAGTAAATACAAGCCCACTGGAGAGAGATTAGAAATAGGAGAGACACAGGCCTGCCTCCTGGGAGAGACACAGGCCTGCTTCCTGGCCACTCCCTGGATCACATCACCCTCTAGCTTGTAAGCCAGAGATACAGGACTGGGAGCAGGCTAGCCCTCACTCAGCCTGATTCACATGGGACCACCATCCAACTCACCACCTTGTCCTGAGGACAGGCTCACAAGCCTTCTCTTGTTACTTACCTGCCCCCTAGGTGGAATGTCTGCAGGCTTGGCCAGAGGGAGGGGGCCAGGCCCTTAGGCTTTGATAATGAGCATCTTGGTTGACACATCAGTCCATCCACCACCCCCCAAAAAACAAGGCTCCCCTCCCCCAGATGATTTCCCAGGTTTCTGAACGTGCAATTTTAACAGAATCATTTTTATTGTCACAGCTCTTGGTGGCTTGCTTTGTCTGTACCAGCATAGTGGGGGACAGTGAACATTAGGCAATAATTTGGGGTGACACAATGAATCTTAGCATATTCCAGGTCCTAAGAAGTCTTGTAACAAAGAAGACTGTTGTGTTATTTAAATCACCATCTTCCATTTGACAATGGAACAATTTTTTACATCATACCCATTAACATGTCTCAGTGTTTCTTGAAACATAGTTGGGAAACCTAGGCCTGAAAGAAAAGAATAAGCACTTATTACATGCCTGGAGGAGGGCTACATACTGTGCCTTGTCCTGGATGTACATTTTCTCAGGAAAACCTGAGACTGATATTATTACCCCTGCTGTAAATGAGAACGAGGCTCTGACAGGCAAGTTGGTCTTCCCAGGGACTCGAGTCCAGGTAGAGAGTAACTTCGGGCTGCAGAGTCTCTGGTTGCTTCTTGGAGTTCCTCTGGACTTGCTTCAGCTCCTGCTAGCTCCCATTTACCACAGAGACCATGATTCCTGGAGGGAGAAGGGGGAAAGTCTCTGCCAGCCACACTAGACCATCACTGACAGATCACTGACAGATTGGATTTGCAAAGCTGACCACGTGGACTGTTCACTTCCAAATTAAACATAAATTCACTCAGTTGGGCTTTAGTTTCCTCATATGTAAAATGGAGATATGAGTGGGGAGCACGAAATGCATGGTTAGAAAGACGTAACTAAATGGTCTCTGGGTCCCCTCCTTAAGCATGTACGTCCTGGATCTCTAAGGCCTAACTACTTTGCCTGCAATTTAGAGACACTGCCACCAGGGGGCAAGCTGGACCAGGATAACTGCCAGGTAAAGCAGGTCACCTGAAAACAATAAAGTTGCTTTTTTTCCTTTTTTTTTTTTTTTTTCGCTGTGTTGGGTCTTTGTTGAGCACAGACTTTTCTCTAGTTGTGGCGAGTGGGGGCTACTCTTTGTTGTGGTGCATGGGCTTCTCATTGTGGTGGCTTATTGTGGAGCACAGGCTCTAGGCACGCAGGCTTAAGTAGTTGCAGTGTGTAGGCCCTGGAGCACGAGGGCTGCGCTAATTGCAGTGTGTGGGCTCAGTTGTTGCAGCACACAGGACCTAGAGTATGTGGGCTTCAGTGGTTGCAGTATGTGGGCTCAATAGTTGCAGCGCACAGGCTCTAAGGCACGCAGGCTTCAGTAGTTGTGGTGCGCGGGCTCAGTAGTTGTGGCTCGTGGGCTCTAGAGCACAGGCTCAGTAGTTGTGGCGCACGGGCTTTGTTGCTCCACAGCATGTGGGATCTTCCCGGCAGGGCTTGAACCCGTGTCCCCTGCATTGGCAGGCAAATTCTTAACCACTGCACCACCAGGGAAGTTCCAGATCCGTCTTCACATTTTCTATGATATCCAAGTACCACCCGAGGGAGGAACCTATAAAAGCAACTTCCGGGACTTCCCTAGTGGTGCCATGGTTAAGAATCTGCCTGCCAATGCAGGGGGATACAGGTTTGAGCCCTGGTCCGGGAAGATCCCACATGCCGCGGAGCAACTAAGCCCATGTGCCACAACTACTGAGCTCACGTGCCACAACTACTGAAGCACTGAAGCCCACGTATCTAGAGCCCATGCTCCGCAACAAGAGAAGCCACCACAATGAGAAGCCCGCGCACTACAACGAAGAGTAACCCCCACTCACGGCAACTAGAGAAAGCCTGTGTGCAGCAACGAAGACCCAACGCGGCAAAAAAAAAAAAAAAAAAAAAAAAAAAAAAAAAAGAAAGAAAAGAAAATATGAAGACAGATCTGAATCACTATGAGTAAACGAGGCCCTGCATGAACTGAAGGATGAATAACTTTCCCACTATATGTGTTAATGCTACTTGAAACCTGGTCCCTGTACCTCCTTGAAACTTAAGAATCACCATGAATTCTACCATCCAGTGACCTCAGGAACACAAAGAACAAGGAATGCTGCTGGAAACAGCACCAGTGAAATAAAGGTCTTATTTAAGTTTTAAAATCTGTGCATGTTTTATTTATTTTGCCAAGATTACATCTTCTCTCTCACCAAAATATTCAATGTTTAATTACAAAGGGCTTCTCTTAATGTCCAGAGGGAAAATCTTTAACTGAGGCAAAGTCATAAAATGGACCCACATTTGTTCATTTTGTCCAAATTAAAATTGCTCGTTTAACTTAAAATCAGCTGCCCCGCATTCTGTTACTCGGTCGCTCCTTCTAGCATCTGAGTTCTCTTGGAGGGCATTTTGCCAGCTCTCTCGTGCAGTTATAGGAAGCAAAGCTGTGTCTGAAAAGAGCTAAACTAAATATAATGTGAACTTGAATTTCTGCAGTGTCTTTCCAACCCACCTTCCATACTCTGATGAGTGATGGAGAGGTTGGGTGTATGCTTTCTGAAGGTTACCTAAATGGCATGTTTCATACCATAGGGCTCATTCTGCAGACTGTCATTTCCACCCACTATGATATATTGGGAGATCCTTCCATGCTGGTGTATGTAGATGTGGTTTGGCCCTTTCCACTCATAAATTTCCCCCCTTGTCCATTCTTCTCCTAACAGATGTGTGCATTGTTTTGCTGTTGCAAAGAACGTTGAAATGACTATCTTTGCGTGAGGTTCCTTGCGTGCATGTTTCAGAGTTTCTCTAGGCTACGCAGCAGTGGAAGTGCTAGCTTGTAAAATTTAATTTCAGCGTTGCTAAATTCTTCCTTGCTGTTCTGTACTCCATGATTCATGGAGTGTATGAGAGTTCTCATTTCTCTCCTCACCTACACTTGCACTTTAATGTTTGCCAACCTGATGAATTTATTGTTTTAATTTGCATAATGATCTCTCTAATTATTGGGGATATTGAGCATCTTTTCAACTCAGCTGTGTGGTTTCTTCTGTCATTATTAACTCTTTGTGTTCCATCCAGTTCTCAGTTCCTGGAGGGAGGGCTGGGTCTCACATCCAAAACACAGCCCCATCCAGGTATAGTTTCTCTTTCTGTGAACCTTTCCCACCCGACCTCTGTACCCCACCTTGGAGCCCTACCCTCCAAGCTTAACAAGCCTCTTGCAGCTCTGCCATGCTGGGTTTGTGCTCACACAGCGCCTTCTGTCTGGAATGCTGTACCTCTTCCAGGCCACCTGAATGTACCTACTCATGTCCCAAGATTCATCTCCAGAGCTTCCTCCTCTATGAGGTCGTCTGTGACTCCCAGCCCTCCCTCCCATCTCAGGATCACCTCTGTGCTTCCACTGGCCCCACACGAACTTCTCACTGCATGCGTAAAACTTCTGAGCATCTAATGACTCATCTGTCTCCCCACCAGACTCTGGACTCCTTGAGGACAGGTGCCATGTCTTAACCATCTCTGAACTCCTGGTTCATTGGTCAGGGCTGGACAGAGGGTAGATGCACAGTACATGTTCGTCGGATGGGTGGATGAGCCTCGAGGTCAGCTCCTTCCACATCCGTTCTCCGCAGACTGTGAAGTCCTTAACGACAAGGACTCTATTGAATTCATCCCACCGTCCCCCACGGTGGTTAATAGGGCCAAGTGTTTGTGGTACTCAGTACCTATTGTTGACATGACAGTATGATTTCCTGGTAGATCAGAAAATGACTTTGGTCGGAAATTCCTGGACTTTACATCCCAGCTTCCTGTTGGTAAAACCCAGGGCAATTTCCTTGGTCTCTCCAAGCCCCAGTTTCCTCGTCTTCATGAAGAGGATGATAATAGCTGTGAGGACTGGCATAAGGATGAAATAAGGCTGTGCATGTAAAGCGTTTGGCACATAATCATATGCATCTGGCATATTATAATTTCTACATAAGAAAAGGGTGGGGTCTGCTTTAGCTACAATTCTCTAGATGGCTCATTTTTTTTTCAGTTGCCACATATGATGAGTAAATGATAGCTACTCAATAAAGATGGGACTTCCCTGATGGCGCAGTGTATAAGACTCCACAATCCCAATGTAGGGAACCCAGGTTTGATCCCTGGTCAGGGAACTAGATCCCACATGAATGCTGCAACTAAGAGTTTGCATATCACAACTAGGGAGCCCGTGTGCCACAACTAAGGAGCCCGCCTGCCGCAACTAACACCCAATGGAACCAAATAAATAAATAAATATTTTAAAAATAAATAAAGATGAAGTCTGTGTTTTTTAATTAATTTATTTATTATTTATTTTTGGCTGTGTTGGGTCTTCGTTTCTGTGCAAGGGCTTTCTCTAGTTGTGGCAAGCGGGGGCCACTTTTCATCGCGGTGCGCGGGCCTCTCACTATCGCAGCCTCTCTTGTTGCAGAGCACAGGCTCCAGACGCGCAGGCTTAGTAGTTGTGGCTCACGGGTCTTGCAGAAATCAGGTACTCAATATTAAGAAGTGGAGCTGAGGGACTTCCCTGGTGGCGCAGTGATTAGGAATCCACCTATCAACACAGGGGACACAGGTTCAATCCCTGATCCGGGAAGATCTCACATGCCACGGAGCAACTAAGCCTGTGTGCCACAACTACTGAGCCTGCGCTCTAGAGCTTGCGAGCCACAACTACTGAGCCCATGTGCCACAACTACTGAAGCCCACATGCCTAGAGCCCGTGCTCTGCAAGAAGAGAAGCCACCGCAATGAGAAGCCCACGCACCGCAGCAAACAGTAGCTCCCCCCGCTAGCAGCAACTAGAGAAAGCCGGCGCACAGCTACGAAAACCCAACGCAGCCAAAAATAAATAAATATAAATAGATTTTTTTAAAAAAGAAGTGGAGCTGAACTCAATGCTTTACACAGTTAGGTACTCAATAAATATTAAATCAAGCCAAATTCATCTCCCTGTACTGCATCCTGCTCCAATTCTACCTTAAAGAAGTCATTCCCTTTTGTGGGAGGAGGGGCAGTCCCCCTTTTTTCTGGCAGAGATTTTTCCAGAGAATGATGGTCACTGCGGTAGACTGTTAGTGTGGTGAGTCCCCAATGAGCCACTCCTGCTGATAGGGATACTCTGCGCAGCCACCTCCCACCATGAGCCTGGTTTGACCATATGTCTCTTTGACCACAGGGAACTTAACAAGCCAGTGTTAAGACATGATAAGGTCTTACGCATTGAGTCTTGTCTCCTTGAGAAGCTCCTTCTCAGAACGCAGTCAGAATGCCAGGAAGAAGTCCAAGCTAGCCACAGAGGAGAGGCGACACCCGACGGAGAGAAAGTGATGTCCAACCAGCCCCAAGCTGAGGCACCAGGCATGCGAGAAAAGCAGCCATCTTCACAGCAGATGCCACGTGGAGCAGAAATGAGCCATACCCAATGAGCCCTGCTCAAACTGCACAAACATAAGTAGGTAAATGATTATGGTCATTTTAAGCTACTAGGTTTTCAGTTGGTTTGGAACACAGCAAATGGTAAATAACCCACAAGCAGAGCATGTTCTGAGAGTGCAAGTCAGTGATCTGGGGGTGGAGTGTGCTGTGGCTTGGAGACCCACCAGGTAATAAGCTTCAGGATAAGATGGTAGGCATGACTGTCTAACCTGGAACCCCTTCTCTGGGGGATTCTTCCTTGGGGCCCCAATTCCCAGGTCCCTCGCCTGTTGTTACCAAGGGCCCTTATCGGTTCAAGATGAGTTTGTCTTAAACAGTAGGAAGATGCCCAGGTGCACATTATAAGAAGTCCAGAGTGTGGGGGGGTGGGCGCTTCTGGCCAGGAGGGTGGAGCGGGTCACTGAGGTCATGGGGGACGCAGATTGGACTGCAGTGTCTGCAGTTCCTCCAGTCACAGGGTGCCTGCCAGGAGCAGTCTGCACTGCATGGTTCTTCACTCACTACAACAGAAGCAGGGAAGGCTCCCAAGCCTTCCCAGTAGAGAAGAGTTTCCCAGAACGCTTTATACGGGCACACCTTTCCTTGCATCTTACTGGTCCAAGCTGCGTCAAATGTCCCTTTCTGAACCAATCACTTTGTGTGTAGGGGGAAGGGTTAGACTTCCCTGAGACCAATCAAAACTACTCCTGGATTGGAGGGGGCGTGGCTAGTTCTTCTGAAGTCCATTGGGTCTTGGGGAAGGAATGGATGTCTGGAAATAATTGGGGTTCTGCTAGGGAGGTCATGCAGGGTTAAGATCCAGCAGTGTCCACTATATAGGAGCCCTCCACACAGGGCAAGGCACCCTGGGCTTGAGCAAAGTTCTACTCAGCTCTCACATCCTTTCCTGGAATTATGGGGGAAAGGGGCGTGTGTGTGTGTGTGTGTGTGTGTGTGTGTGTGTGTGTATGTGTGTGTGTGTGTGTGTGTGTGTGTGTGTGCCCCCAGGAGGAAGGGTTCGGGGGTAGTTTGGGTCCTTAGAGCGTCTATCCTTCCTCAGTAGGTCTCTCCAGCACTGCACATTGCCCCTCCCCCAACCTGTAGAGCGGCGCCAAGCAACGGCGAAGGTTCAGATGTGTGCCTCTGTTTATTAGCACTTTCTCTGAGTGGAGGGCACCTCTTCTGGGTTGTATCTAGAATTTCAAGTTCTTGCTTTTGCTCTTTTCTTTCTCATCCAGTGCTTTCTGCAAGTTCACGTTCACCGCATTTTTCCGGTGCCACCGTCCTGCAGAGAGCAGGGAAGGAACCAGCACAAATCACCCAGAGGACCTCTGGAGTGTCCAGGCCCCAGTGGCAACCCATATGTCTTCTGAACCCACCCCAGAGTTCTAGCTGCTGCAGTGGTTTCTCTCTGGACCTTGGGGCCAGCACACCCTGCCCAGGGAGTACCCGCCTCCCATGCCCCCAGCTCCCCACCTACCCAGATCATCCGTCTTCCTGCCGTGCCAGTGCTCTAAGTCCCTCATTGACTTCTCAATCACCTCAGGGGTGTAGGAGGCCTTCATGAGGCTCTTCATCTCCTGTGGGGCCCCTGTGGAACCCCATGAAGAAATCCCCAGAAGCCCCAAGTCAACAGAGTTCAGGTACTCCAGGGTTCATATGTCAGTTTCCCCTATGGATGGTGGATTGTGGAAGGGCGGGGTGTGGGGTGAGTTAGGCAGAGGGATGCCGGCCTAGGCTCAAATACCAGTTCCATCATTTATGAACAGTGTGGCCTCAGACAAGATTTTAACGTCTCAGAGCTTTGGTCTCTTAATCTATTCAAAGGAATAAAATGTTCTCGCAAGACTGGGAAGATTACATTCATTGGAGCAGCTGGCATGTGGCAATTGATACCTGTATTTTCAGAAAATGTTTATGTCTGTGTGTAAAGTTAAAATACACACACACAAGAAAAGAAGTTACCATGATCAAAAGTCAGAAAAATCATCAAACAGAGGACCAAATTCCAAAAGATAACAAGGATTTGAATGATCTGTTACAGAATATAAAATCAGTATCATTTAATGTGTGAAGTTGTGAAAAAGAGAATAAAAGCATAAGCAAAGAATAAGAAACTAACACAACATTGTAAAGCAACTATACAACAATAAAAAAAATAAAATAAACTAACACAACATTGTAAAACAACTATACTCCAATAAAAATTAACTTTAAATAAATAAAAGTATGAGAAAAGAATAAGAAACTACCCAGAAAGAACAGAGAGATTAGTAAAAGAAGCAAATGGAATTTCAGAAATTAAACATAATAGTTGAAAGGTAATGGATGGTAAGAGGCCTGGGATTTGCTTCAAAATAAACTGGGGTGGGGCTTCCCTGGTGGTGCAGTGGTTAAGAATCCGCCTGCCAACGCAGGGGACACGGGTTTGAGCCCTGGTCCAAGAAGATCCCACAGGCTGCGGAGCAACTAAGCCCATGTGCCACAACTACTGAGCTCACGTGCCACAACTACTGAAGCCTGAGTGCCTAGAGCCCGTGCTCCGCAACGAGAGAAGCCACCACAATGAGAAGCCTGTGCGCTGTAACCAAGCGTAGCCCCCGCTCGCCGCAACTAGAGAAAGCCCGCGCGCAGCAAAGAAGACCCAACACAGACAAAAATAAATAAATAAAATAAATTTTAAATAAATAAATAATATATATAAATAAACTGGGGTGGGAATGAATGGGTGGGTGGGTGGGAAAAAAGATGAAACAAGATTAGCCTTGTATTGATAATTGTTGAAGCTGTATGATAAGTGCACCATGTATTTATTAGACTATTCTCTCTAAGTTTGAAAATTGACATCATAATGTTTAAAAACAAATTCAGCAAACAGGTAAAGGAGCTGATTATATACAGCTGAGGAAAAAAATGGTAAACTGGTAGTCATATCTAAAGAAATTAACTAGAATGCAGCACAGAGTGGGGAAATAATGATGTGGAAAATATGAAAAAGCTATTAAATGAAGATTAAATGAGAAGGCCTAACATATGTCTAATTGTAATTCTGAAAGAGAGAGTGGAGAAAACAGGGAGGGGCAATATTTGGAAAGCTAGTGGCTGGAATTTTTCCAGAACTGATGAAATATATGAATCCTTAGATTCAAGAATAACAATTCCCCAGTGAGTGTAAGTGAAAATAATTCCTTACCTAGATACAACCAAGTAAAATTTAGAACACCAGAGACAAAGAAATCTTAAAAGTAGCCATAGAGAAAAGACAGATTAGTTACAAAGGATAACGAGTTTGATTAACCATCAAAGCCAGAAGGAAATTAATTAACATCATCAAAGTGCTTACAAAAAGAAATCAACAATCTAGAACTGTTTACAATAACTGTCTTCCAAGAATAGGATGAAATAAAACTTTTCTGAGCTTAAAATTTACCAACAACAGAATCTCACCCCAAATATCTTCTAAACAACATACTTCAGAAAGAAGAAAATAATCCCAGAAGGAAAATCTGAGATAAAAGAGGGAGTAGTAGGCAAAGAAAGTGGAAACCTTGAATAAATCTAAGTCCACATCAATTATGATAACAGTACCAATGTTGAATGTATGGGCAAAATAATGACTGTGATAGATAAGTGAAGATTTAACATATGCTAAGCACAGTTTTCATTCAAAACTTTACAGAACTTACTCCCTGATTCAGCCCTAAGAAGATGGGGGTGATTATTACCCCCATCTTGCTGTTGAAGTCACTGAAGCACAGAGAGGCTAAATCACTTGTCTAAAGTGACACAGCTGGTAAGTGAAAGATGGAGGATGCAAACCCAGACCTGTGGCTCCAGAATCCACAGTTTAAACTACTTTGCTTCTGTATAGTAAAAAAGAAAAAAAACCTGTAAAATAATAACATGTTAGCTGATATGTGGGGTGGAGAGAATAAATGTAAAGCTGTCCAACATCCTTATGTTGTTCAGAAAAGCTGAAATACCTTGATTAACTTTAGAATTCGCTAACTATGCATGTAAAAATGTCAAAGATAGGGCATTTCCTGACAGTCCAGTGGTTAGGACTCCACGCTTCCATGGTCGGGGAACTAAGATCCTGCAAGCCACACGGCGTGGCCATAAAAAAAAAAGTCAAAGATAACCAATGAGAGAATAGGAAAAGTAAGGACAAAAATTGGATTGGGGAAAAAGGGAAGCTCACTCAAATCCAAAACAAAGGACGGAGAAAGAAAGCAGCATAGAAAAATTAGGACAAATGGAAGATACAAAATAAGATCATAAAAATAAATCCGAATATATCGGTAATTAAAATAAATATAAATGGAGTAGGCCAACTGATTAAAAAACAGATGCTCAGGCTACAGAAAATATTTTCCAGATATATATTATTTAAAGCATATTTAAAGCAAAAGGACACAAAGAGGATAAACATGGAAATACAGAAAAAGATTAATACCACAAAAATACAAATCAAAGCAATCTGGTCATACTATACTAATATTGGACAAAATAGACTGTAAAGCAAAAGCACTATAAGAAATAAAAACAACTCCAGTTCATTCAGGTGATATAATAATTCTAAACTAGCTGCACTGGAATAATCTTAAAATAGGTAAAGCAAAATTGACAGAGAAATTGACAAGTCTGCTATCATAGGGAAAGACTTAAAGGTACATCTTTTAGTAATTAATAGATTAAGCAAAGAATATTAACAAGGAATTAAAAGATTTGTATAGAAATAATTAGCAAGCCTGCTCTATTGGACAAATACAGAATCCTGAACTCAAGAGATAATTTTCAAATGCATATTGATTATCTATCTATAAAAATTGACCATCTGCTGGGTTATAAAGCTCCACAATTTCAAAGGACTGAAATCATTACAGGTCGTGTTCTCTAACGATGATGCTATCAAGAAAGAAATCCCCTTTTTTTAAAGCAATTTTTATGGTGTTTCATATTTATGGCCTCAATTGCTTACATAACAGAATGTTAAGTTAAAAACTTGGACTGAAGCCCTAATGATGCTAGAAATCAGATATTAAAGTGAGCTGTGAATCAGACTCCTTCAGTGGGGTCACTTGGGGAGCTTGATACATAGCTCGAGAGTTTGGGGGACACCAAGGCTTGGAACAAGAGGCATTGGCCTGAGAGAGCGGGACTGAGAGAGCACCAGGGCCGGGTATACGTCCTCAAGTGCAAGGATGTACAACTGTTTCTGTGGACCAGCTGTGGGCTACTGGAGAGAAGACCAGCCTGGAGCCATTTTCTTTTCTTATTTTTTCCTGGCTTTTTAATTTATTTATTTATTTTTTATTTTTGGCTGTGGTGGGTCTTTGTTGCTGCACGCAGGCTTTCTCTAGTTGCAGCGAGCAGGGGCTACTCTTCATTGCAGTGCGCTGGCTTCTCATTGCGGTGGCTTCTCTTGTTGTGGAGCATGGGCTCTAGGCGCGCGGGCCTCAGTAGTTGTGGCACGTGGGCTCGGTAGTTGTGGTTCAGGGGCTTCTAGAGCGCAGGCTCAGTAGTTGTGGCGCACAGGCTCAGTTGCTCCGCGACGTGTGGGATCTTCCCAGACCAGGGCTCAAATCTGTGTCCCCTGCCTTGGCAGGTGGATTCTTAACCACTGCACCACCAGGGAAGTCCTGGAGCCATTTTCAATCCTACCCCTGATCTTATCCTCCTCAGTGGTCCCCCTGCTTCTACTCCTGCCCCACTGGTAGTTCTGTCCTGTCTCAACACAACAGCCAGGATCATTGGAAACATGTCACTCCTCAGTACAAAATCCTACAATGTCTCCCAATAAAAAGGCCAGGAAGAACCTACATCCTCAGCATGGTACTTGTGCCTGACTACTCTTCCCCAGCAAGCCACAGTCTGAGCCCCCATCCTTCTGGTCTGTTCTCAAAAGTCACCTGCCCAGAGAGGTCTGATACTATAAAGGAAAGCAAAGGGATCATTAACAAGAGTCAAACAAAAGTCAGGTGACACAGCTGGGAGAAATACAGGAAAGGCTTCCGAGGTCCCTGTAACACCCTCTGCTGACCTGGGAGGTGGCACGTGACTATTTATTATTATTCTTTATACTGCGCACATAGGTTTTATACACTTTTCTCCATGGCAGTTTTCACAATTAAAAAAGATAATGCATCTACACTGGTTTAAATGCAGGAATACAAGTTTGGTTTAATATTTAAAAATCAGTTACTATAACTGATTACCACATCAACAGATCAAAGGAAAAATCATATGATCATCTAAATAACAGCTATATGAATAGTTAATACAACTCAGCACTCATTCATGATTTTTTTAAAAACTAAAGTGGTAACTAGGAATAAAGGGGACCCTCAATCTGATAAACGGTGTCTTCAAATTCTTTTTTAAATATTACATTTATTGGTAAAACGTTAGAATCAAGAAGGAAAGGAAGACTTCCCCAGTGGTCCAGTGGTTAAGACTCTGTGCTTCCAATGCAGTGGGCCCAGGTTTGATCTCTGGTTGGGGAACTAAGATCCTGCATGCTGCATGGCTTGGACAAAAAATAAAAAGTATTCTATGGTACTTCCCTGGTGGCCCAGTATTTAAGACTCTTAGTGTGGAACTAAGGTCCCACATGCAAAAAAAAAAAAAAAATGACGAGGAGGATGTCTGCTTATTTGCACCATTGTCCTGGACAAGCCAACCAGAACAGATGGTATAAAGGTGGGGAAGGGCTTCCCTGGTGGCGCAGTGGTTGAGAGTCCGCCTGCCGATGCAGGGGACACGGGTTCGTGCCCCGGTCCGGGAAGATCCTCCATGGAGCGGCTGGGCCTGTGAGCCATGGCCGGTGAGCCTGTGCGTCCGGAGCCTGTGCTCTGCAACCGGAGAGGCCACAAAAGTGAGAGGCCCACGTACCACAAAAAAAAAAAAAAAAGGGGGGGAAAAGCCTCCTGATGGGCTTCTTGGGGCAGGGGTTAAGAATCCGCCTGCCAATGCAGGGGACATGGGTTTGATCCCTGGTCCGGGAAGATCCCACATGCCACCGAGTAATTAAGCCCGTGCGCCACAACTACTGAGCTTGCGCTCTAGAGCCCGCGAGCCACAACTACTGAAGCCACCCACCTACAGCCCGTGCTCTGCAACAAGAGAAGCCACCGCAATGAGAAGCCCGCGCACCGCAACGAAGAGTAGCCCCTGCTCGCCGCAACTAGAGAAAGCCTGTGCTCAGCAACAAAGACCCAACACACCCCAATATAAATAAATTTATTAAAAAAAAAAAAATGCCTCCTGGTAATAATGTGAACTCTGGCCCCAGACTGCCAGAGTTCAAATCCCAATCCCAACTCTGACTATTCCTAGCTGTGTGCCCTTAAGCAAGTTATTTAACCTTTCCATGCCTCATTTTTTCTTTCTTTAAAAAAAAAGGGGGGGGGGAATTATAGCACTATAGCATTCACTGTATAAGATTCTTGTGAGAATTAAAATGTACATGAAGGTACTTAGAGCAGGGCTTGGTGAATGTTACATGCGATGCATAAATGTAGCCATTATTATTATTTAAAAATAGTTCCAAAGAATCTACAAACAAATTATTGGAATTAATAGGTGAGCTGAGTCATGCTTCTGGATATAAGATTAAAGAACAAAAATTAAAATTGCCTCCATGTATACAAGCAGCAAAGTTAGAAAATGTGATTTTTAAAAAGTTACTAGGGGGAAGGGTAAGCTGCGACAAAGTAAGAGAGTGGCATGGACATATACAATCTACCAAACGTAAAATAGATAGCTAGTGGGAAGCAGCCACATGGCACAGGGAGATCAGCTCGGTGCTTTGTGACCACCTAGAGGGGTGGGATAGGGAGGGTGGGAGGGAGGGAGACGCAAGAGGGAAGAGATATGGGAACATATGTATAGCTGATTCACTTTGTTATAAAGCAGAAACTAACACACCATTGTAAAGCAATTATACTCCAATAAAGATGTTTAAAAAAAAGACACTATTTGCAATAAGCAGCAAAAAAATAGATAAATAAGAGATTCTTCAAAACAAGTCTAACAAAAAGCTGCGTAATCTTTGTTTAAAAAATTACAAAATGTTATTGACGGATATTGAAGGAAGATTTAAATTAATGGAGTTGTAGACCATACTCATGGATTGGAAAATTCATTATCATAAAGCTGACAACTGCCCCTAAATTGAGCTGCAGGTTCAATGTTCTTCCAATCAAAATACCAACAGGGTTTCTCATGGAAATTGACAAGCTGATTCTAGAATTTATATGGAAGAGCAAAGAACCTAGAATCGCTAAGACATTAGCTGCTCCTGCTGCTGGTGATGGAGTGGTGGGGAGTGGCGACAGCCCAACCAGATATCAGACTACTTATAATACCTTGATAATTAAAAGTGTAATATTAAACCAGTGGGCAGAATAGAGAGCCTGGAAACTGATCCATGCACACAGGGAAACTTGATGGATACCAGTGGTACCACTGCAGGTCACTGGGGTGGAAACATGAGATTATTCAATAGAAGGTACTGAGACAATTGCTAATCCACATAAAGGAGGAATTAACAATGAATCTCTGCTTCACACTGAAAAGAGAAATCAACTCCAGATGGATTAAAGACTTAAATGTGAAAAGCAAAACTAAATATTTTAGAAGACTAAAAGATTATCTTTATGACTGAGCATGGCATAGGATTTCTTCAACCCACTCCTCCTGGAACCTTCTCTATCTCAGTAAATAACAGTTCCATCCTTTCAGTTGTTCAGGTCAAAAACCTTGACATCTGGGCCTCCCTGGTGGCACAGTGGTTAAGAATCCGCCTGCCAATGCAGGGGACATGGGTTCGATCCCTGGTCTGGGAAGATCCCACATGCCGCGGAGCAACTAAGCCTGTGCACCAAAACTACTGAGCCTGCGTTCTAGAGCCCACGAGCCACAACTACTGAGCCCACGTGCGGCAACCACTGAAGCCCGCATGCCTAGAGCCTATGCTCTACAACGAGAAGCCCACGCACCGCAACGAAGAGTAGTCCCGGCTCGCCGCAACTAGAGAAAGCCTGTGCGCAGCAACGAAGACCCAACGCAGCCAAAAAAATAAATAATTAAATTTATGAAAAACAAAAGGAAAACCTTGACATCAACCTTAATTCCTCTCTCACACACCCCAAATCCATTGATTAGCACATTCTGTTTGCTCGGCCTTACACACATAGCCAGACTCCTCCTGAATCACGTCACCTTCACCATTATCTCCCTGGGCCGCCATACTGCACAATAGTATCCACTAGAGTCATGCAATGCACCAGCCCTGCTCTCGAGACCAAGCCTCCATCATTAACCCCACCTGGATTTTTGCAGTCACCTCCTCACTGGTTTCCCGGTTTCTGCCCAGCTCCCTTACTTTTCTTCTCAGCATAGCAACAGTAGTGATCCTTTAACCTAAGTCAAACAATGCCCTTCTCTGCTTAAGACCTTCCCGTGGCCTTCCCCCGCTAGCCCGTTTCCTCTCTGATTTCCTCTCCCTTGTCTAGCTACTCCTGTACCTCCCCAACCTGGAGCAGCAAATGCCAAGATCAATCTGGGCGGGTGGAAATGGAGGGGGACACATGGGTGAGGCACACTGACAGTTGGGTGCAGAAAGCAATGCCCTAATTTGTAGCGCTTGCCAATTTGTGGAGTGTCAATGCAGCATGGGTTTGACATGGGAACAACATGGGTTTGAACTGCTCGGGTCCACCTATGTGTGTATTTTTTTTCAATAAATATAGTACCTGCATTTTCCTTTTATAGATCTTTAAAAATTAACTAGGCATGAGGAAAGTTTGTGTTTGGTTGGAAGTCACAACACATGGGATCAAAAGAACAAGGGTTTGAGTCCTGATTCTATCCAAACTATCTCAGCTTCCTGGCCTTGGGTGAGTCATTTATCAGTTCTTTTGTTTTTGGGTCAGAGATAGCAGTACTTGGATTTTTGACTGTGGGGCGGTGTAGGCGGGGATAGTTGGCACTCCTGACTCCCCCGTTGTTCAAAGGTCAATTGCACGACCACGGCCAATTTTAAGATCACTCACGATGCCAACAGTTCAGTAAAATTTAACAATCGACTCTTAGAAGCTGGAGCAAGCTGGTTTGCACCGGTTCCAAGGGTTTGCCCCCTTGACACAGTTGTGTTTCTCAGGCTGGGTGAGGGGTACACAGACGCTTTTTATATCATTCTTTTAAACGTATGTAAACATCACCATATAAAGGCCTACGTAAGAACTTCTGAGTGATCATTGTTAAAGACAAGTGGAAGGCCGATTCCTGAGGCCCAGAACAAGACAATCTGAGCTGTATTCTCTCTCCTCTCCCCAAGCACCACCCCTTCTTCAAGCTCAAAGAAAAACCCAGAAAGGCTTCCAGTGGCTGTCTCGTTCCTCGGGTGATGGGGATCTGAGCCAGGTGGGAGGTTCACCAGGCCCTGGGGACACTGGAGAAGGCATGGAGTAAGGATGGAGGAAAGAAGGGGGCCAGAAAGACTTGACCTTTTGCAATGAGGTCAAACTAGAATGTGGGGCCGGAGAGAAGCCACCACTTTCTGACCAAGGACCGGCATCCGAGCAATCGGTTAAACGCTTGGGAACGGGGTCCTAGCTCGGGAGGTGACCCCAGTGCCGGGAAAAGACTCTGGGACCTTGGAGGCAGAAGAAAAACCTGGATTTGAGCTTCACATCCACCTACTACTCTGGGCAAATTGTTCCCCATCTGCCTGTGATATGGAGCTAGGAGGACTCCCCTGACAAACAGGACCGAGGGGGACCCAGAGGACATTGCAGATGTCCGGGCCTCCGACCCACACTTTGGCCCAGAGGTGCCACCAGTGGGATCCGAGAAAGAAAAGTGCTGGCCTGTCAGCTACTAATCACTCACTGTGGGAATTCCCTGGGGATCCAGTGGAATTCCATTGCAGGGGGCACAGGTTTGATTCCAAGCCTCAAGGCTTAGCCAAAAAATTTAAAAAAGAGGACTCACTGGGGGCTGCAGGCCAAGCTCCTCCATAGAATCCTGCCATGTTATTAGCCCCATTGTACCAAGAAGATTGGCTGAGGCTCAGAGGTTAAGGATCCTGCCGGAGGCCACACCCATAGGCTGAGCTGACCTTTGAACACAGGAAGCCTGATACTGTCACTGTAACCAAAGGTGGCCAGACCAGGGGTGCCCCGGCCTCCTCTTGGCAGATTAAGACACCAGAGGTACAGGGAGAGTAAGGGCTGACTGCCAACTGGGAGGGACCATCTGTACAGTGAGGACAGACTTGCCAGGTGACTGGACATTCCCAGCACTCGGCACAGAGTCTGGCACAGAGGAGGCCCTTGGTGGCCGTGAAATGAGTGTCCCTGGATATGTATCCTGGGGTCTTAGATTCCTTTGGGGGTCCAAGTCCTTCCTTGCCCAGTGCCTTGGGGACTATGGATGTTCGCAGCCCCCACCCTTGCCCTTCAGCCTGACCTTGAAACAAGTTTGACCGCATGTTGTAGCCCAGATCATAGTAGCCTGAAAAGATGGAGGTGATTTCAGTGGGACTCTGGATCCTGCTGGGCCGTGAGCTTGCCCTTTTCTGGCCCTCCAAGGCTTCACCAATGGCCCTTCGAGCCTAAATAGGGAGGGAGGGAGGGAGGGAGGGAGGGAGGGAGGAGAGACAAGGGGTAGAGAAGCAGCGTCAAGTCCCCTATCTCGCCTCTAACTTCTCCTGCCTCTGACCCTGCCTCCACCACCCTCACCCCACCCTTAGCCTGCAGCCTTCAACCAACTCCCAGGCCTGGGAGCTGGCATAACTGAAGTCCCTCCACCCTCCCACACCACCCCACCTCCCACATGGGCCTCGGGCATCAAGGATGAGAATGATCATGAAAGCTTCTCCCTACATTGGGTACGTACGCAGAACATCACCAGGGGACATCTTTGTAAGATGATATTATTCCTACATTTTATAAATAAGGAAACTGTGCCTCAGGGCAGGGACTTGCCCATCGCATAGCTGGTGAGCGAAGCCCTGGCTTGCCTACTACAGCGGAAGCATCACACAAGCCAACGCTAGGTGGCTCCTTATATTTCACCAGGGGCAGCTCCTTCCTTGTACCAATGGGGAAACTGAGGCCCGGAGTGGTTGAGCTCAGGCCTAAGAGCCATTAAACCTGGGTTTGGGGACTTCCCTGGTGGCACAGTGGTTGAGAATCCACCTGCCGACGCGGGGGGCATGGGTTCAAGCTCTGGTCCGGGAAGATCCCACATGCCGTGGTGCAACTAAGCCCGTACACCACAACTACTGAGCCTGCGCTCTAGAGCCTGTGCTCCGCAACAAGATAAGCCACCGCAATGAGACGCCCGCACACTACAACGAAGAGTGGCCCCCGCTCACCGCAATTAGAGAAAGCCTGCGCACAGCAATGAAGACCCAACGCAGCCAAAAATAAATAAATAAATAAAACAAATAAATTTATTAAAAAAAAAGTTGGGTCCCAACTCTGCTATATACCAGCTGCTGATTTGGGCAAGTCTTTGCTCCCCTCTGGGCCTCAGTTCCCCTACTCATAAAATGAGGGTGGGGGCAGAAGTGGGTGGCCTTTGAAGTAACTTCCAGTTCTGATATTTGCTGGCCTGATGACACTTGTGATTTGGGTCACAGCTGGATTAAAACAAAAAAACAAAAACAAAAACAAAACAGATCTCTTGATTTAAGGCCAGGACCACGATGGCCAAAGAGAGAAACGGCACCTTCCCAAAGCCAGGAGGTGAGGTGCAGTGAGAGATAGTGACCATACAGCCAACCTCAAGTTGGGACAAGATCCTCCAAGTGGGGCAGGGAATTTAGGATTGTGACCTCTGGGGGGGGGGGGGGGGGGGGGAGGGTACCCCACCTTAAGATGACAAAATGGAAAGGGGCCCCGCCCATAGCCTTTGTGACCCTGGCTCTCCTGCTTGCTCAGTGTGACCCTGGGCAGATCGTATCACCTCTCTGAGCCTCAGATTTGCTATCTGTTAAAAAAGGAAACAATGACTCCTGCCTGGCCTGCTGCTCAATGTAGTCACCATGAGGGTTGAGACGGTGGCTTTGAAAATACGACTCAAAATGCCAGAGCAGGTGACCATTTGACCAGAAATGGCAGGTAAGTTTTATCTCAACTTTCAGTGGATCAGCATTGAGTTCCTAGAATGATGTACCAAGTAGGAAAAAGTGCCAGAATCGATTAGTGATGTCTGCCATGAATGCGGGCTAGGAGAGTTATGGAATGCATGCTGTGTATTTGCCAGCCTGATCTAGTCTAACTGCCTCACTTTACAGATGCAGAGACTAGAGCACAGACAGGAGAAGTAACTTATCTGAAGTCTTTCAGTATTCTGCGGCAGAGCCAGGATTCAAACCCAAGTCTTCTGATTGCCAATCAATCCTGTCCCCTTTAGGAGACTTGAGCTAAAAGCATCTAATTCAAACACAAGACTTCTAACTGCAAACTCATTATGGGCCAAGGCTCCAGAATCTGCTAGCCAGTTTGGATCCTGTTTAAGTTTGGTTAATTTACTTAAGCCTGTTAAGCCTTGGGCTTCTAATCCATAAAATGAGGATGATTATAGTACCTCCCTCACCGGGAAGATTGAACGGTTAGATGTGAAGACTAAACAGTGCACAGGATCTGGCACAGAGCAAGTGCTCAGTAAACACTACTTTCTGATGATATTATTACGGGGACTCTGTACTCAAGAGCAGCTTCCTTAGGGGTCCTCATTGTCAGTCTCCATGCATGAGCCTCCTGCCACCCTTAGCCTCCTGTGCCCATTCTGACACCTGCTCTCCGGAGATCAGCTGGTCCACCACGTTGCTCCCACACTTGTGGCGAATGTTGTTGGGAATACTGCTGCTACTCTGGCCCTGTGCCCCCAAGTCGGGGTCTTCCTCCAGCCCCTGGCACGGCTGAGCCCCCTCTCGGAAGGAGGCCCTCCTCTCCCTCAAGGAGGGTCTGTAGCTCTCTTTCTTCAGGGACCCCGGCTGTGAGTCCCTCTGGGGAGAGTCCTGGCTGACAGCCTTCAGGGCTGGAGGCCGGATCTCCTCCAGGGAGGCCTGCCCGACGGAGCTACCTCGGGGGCTGTGTCCTTGGTACATGGATGGCTGTGGGGAGACTGGGAGCTGGTACTTGAACTTGGAGGTATCCAGTGGGCTACAGGCAGTTCTCCAGAGGTCCGTGTCCTGCTGGCCTTCCTTGCTGTTGTTGAGATGGGCCCTGGTCAAAGTGGTTGTACCTAAAAAGGGAAGAGAGAGGGAAGGAAGGAGAGGAGACAGACAGATGTAGAGAGTGGAGGGCAGGAAGGAAGACGGTGATGGGGGTGGGGGTGGGGGGAACAGACAGACACGGAGCCGCAGAGATCCAGAGCAGGGAAAAAGGCAGGGGCGGAAAGAAGTCATGGGAGCCAGAAGCATGGGTGAGAAATCAGGAGAGAGACCAAGGGAGAGGGTAGTTCAGCCTGCCAAGCCTCCCACTGGACAGGGCAGCCCTCGTTGCTTCTGACAATAGAGACTGCAGCCCAAGCCTGACCAGCCTTGAGGCTAGCTGTGTGACCTGCAGCAAGGGCTGTGACCTCTCTGTGCTTTAGTGAACCTGGCTCCATTTGGGTAGTCCCCTTCCCCACCTTGAACCCCGCCAGCAATCCAGTCAGGAAAACCAGCAGCTGTGGAAGCTGGCAGGGGGCATCCCTCAGCTTGGCCAAGTCACACGGCTGGAAAAGTACTAGAGCTGGATTGAGCCAGCCTTTGCTCCCCATTTAGAGCTGCTCCCCAGCCCCACTTCCCTCCTCTGTTCTCCAGCTAATGGAGCGGTGTCATCCCAGCCGCTTCCGGGCTCTCCCACCTCAACCGCTCCCTCCCCTCCCCCCACCGCACTCCTGCCCTGACTCCCAGTTCCGAGGATCTCCCATTCCCAGCTTACAGGTCTTCTCCTCATTCTCTTGCCCCATCCCTGGCTCCAGCCAAACAGACCGCCACCTCTTCCCCACCACACCCCGCGATGTCCAACCTCCCAGTGTCTGCTCAGGCTAGTTCACTGCCCGGAAGCCCAGCCCCTCTTTTTCCCTAAGTCAAAATCCTACTGCTTGGGCTTCCCTGGTGGCGCAGTGGTTGAGAGTCCGTCTGCCGATGCAGGGGACACGGGTTCGTGCCCTGGTCCGGGAAGATCCCACATGCCTCCATTTATATGAAATATCCAGAATAGGCAAATTCAAAGAAACGCAAACCAGATTAGAGGTTGCCGGGGGTTTGGGGGAGGGAGGAATAGGGAGTGACTGTTCAATGAGTACAGGTTTCCTTTTGGGGTGATGAACATGTTATATATATCATAATGGTGATGGCTGCACAATATTGTGAAATGTACTAAATGCCACTGAACTGTGTTAAATGGTTAAAATGGTAAATTTTTTTATGTGTAATCTACCCCCCCCCCCAAAAAAAAAAAAATTCCTACTGCTTCCTTCCAATGCAGCCCCACCAGGAAGTCCTCCCTGACACCCACCCCAAGCTTCCAGGGCCATTGCCTCCTCTCAGCTCCACAACTCTGTCCCCAGCACGCTCTACAGGTCTGTCTGGATTTTCCCCTTCTCCATCCTTGTGAGCTACAAACCCTCTCATTTCTCTCCTCCATGCGGGAGGGGAGTCACTGAGGCAGGTCCACAAGTGAGTCAGTCCTGGGTCTCCCTCAGCACCCCCCAGAGCCCTGTGTACCAGAGATGTTGGTGACACCCATCAGTGAGCGAGTGAATGAATAGATGGCTGCAGGGGTGTCAGACCCAGGGTCACCCTGCACCCCATCAGTTCTAAAATGTCCTTCCTTCTCATGTTAGCATCGCTGACATCAGGCTGTGTCTGACAATCAATGGACCCTGGTCTAACCAGCGATGTTTTCTTTCTTAGTGACAGGTAAGTAACAGTGCATCTTACAACCCACTGGATGGAGACTTAAAATACACATTTTGAATAATGTTTTACACATTATAATACCCAAGTAATATGTAAACTCTTTCTTACTGGGCAAAATATAGAAAACGAGTCAGTCCCCACCCTCTCCCCACTTCCAGCTATCCCCACAATCCTCAATCCCAGGTTATAGCTGTAAGCTTGTTTGATGAGCTTCCCTCCCAAACGTTCTAGATGGGTCCTAGCGCTTTTGAAAGATGCATAGTTTGGCTTCACTTTGGTTTATAAATGCGATCAGATTCTATGAATTGCTTTGTAACTTGCTGTTTAAAAACTTAACACTGTGCCTTGGGGATCTCTTCTTGGCCACAAACACAGACCTAACTTTCCTTTCAAACCGTGCAGGCTTTAGCGGCTGCCCTGCCGGTGGATGTTCAGATGTTTCCAGGTTTCTTTTTCAGAGAAAGCTGCTGGAAATGGCAGGTTTTGCCGGCCACAGAGGTTTTTATTTCAAGCCCCGCTTGCCCACCCGTGGGGGCTGCAGATCCTTCCCCAGGGCAGTAGAGACAGAGAAAGCTGAGGTCCAGGCCTGCCCGCTTCCTCCTCGCCCTTCTCCCCACCATCCTCACCCCAAGGAGCTGAAGTCGGAGGATCCTGTTCTTGAGACCTTTTGTCATCGACACAAAAGAGGAAAAACCTGTTCCCCAGAGACCAGACTGCCTACCCTCCCTCCCGTCCTGGGTTCTGCCCCAACAAGCAGATAGCCGAGCAAAGGGGCGCTTCTGGGGACAACTAAGGCTTCCAGGATGGGGACAGTGACCTTTCTCAAAAGAATGGAGGCAGAGAGCATTAACAGCACTCAGCACCAGCCTGATCAACCACGGCCCCTCCCTGTGCTCGTGGGGAGACTGAAGCCCAGCGCAAGCCTGGGCTCCTGAGCCCATAGGTCTCAGGGCTCAGGACTCCAGGATCCGTGCTCCCATTTGTCCCAGGCTGTGCTCCTGCCCGCCTCTAAACACAGTGTATGTAAATTGTCTGCTCACCCTCCACCTGCCCTTTGGGCTTAGGAGCCCTGTAATGGCCAGGACCGTGTCTCGTGTCCCCTGGCTCAGAGAGCCAATACCTTCACCAATTCAGCCATCAGGCGAGCACCTACTGTGTGTCGGTGCTGTGCTAGGCACTGGGGCCCCAACAGTGAGCTAACTGGGTCAACCCCCATCCTCTTGGGCTTAAATGTTTGTGGAATGAATGAATGAATGTCTGTAGCTGGCATTCCAAGAATCTCAGTGCAATCTCATGCTTCCTCCACTCCCTTCCCTTGTACAATGGGCAGGGTTCATCCTACTTTACTTGCTGTTGTGAGGATCAAGCGACCAATCATCAGAGTTCTCCAAGCTGCGTCATTTACCAGAATCCCCTGCAGGCACTCATTAGAAATACAGATTCCTGGGCCCCTCCTAGAGCTGCTGCATCAGAATCTTCTTGGGAGAGGCTGGGATCTGAGTGTTTAACTAGGCCTCCAGGTCATTTGGGTCTTTGGAGAGAGCTTCCAGCAGGAGCCTTGCCCCAGCGTCCCTGGATGAGCCTCTCTCCACATCCCACCCGCCAGCCCCAGCCGCTAACCCCTCACCCGTGGGGACCTTTCTCAGAGCCGAACTGACCCAGTCATTCCAACATGGAAACACTTCCCCTCGTCCTCAGGGCAGAGGCCCTGCCCTTGGGATCTGTCCCAGGACTCCAGCCCAGCCTCCTTGCCCACCTCCCTTCTCCAGCCTTCAAGCCATATTGAATTTCATTCAGCTTCACCAAATCACCAGCCCACTCTAACTTCCAGACCTTTGCCCACACTATTCCCCAGGCCTAGGACACACTTTTCTCCCCTCCTTGGGCCACACCACTCCCTGCATTTGGCTCACTCAGGACCTACATGGACCTTCCACTCACAGAGACCAGACCCCTGCTGTGTTCTCCCATATCCTGCCTTTCTGGTGCACAAAGGGTTGCTGCTTTGCCCCTGAGCCTTGAGAGTGAAGCCAAGCAGGACCCTGTAGGGCCCTCCTGGGCACAAAAGCCTTTCCAGGTTCCCTATTTCTTATTTGCAGGTTAAAGGCTTCAGCCTCCCTAGACCTTCCCTGAGTTCCTAAGGGCAGATTCAAACAGCTGCTACTCAGGGAGAGGAAGGAATGCGGAAACAAAGGAGGAACAATCAAGAAACAATAGTGCAGGGAATTCCCTGGCGGTCCAGTGGTTAGGACTCTGCACCCTTGCACGGGTTCAATCCCTGGCCCGGGAAATAAGATCTCACAAGCCACAGGGTGCAGCCAAAAAAAAGAAAAGAGCAATAGTGCAGTGATTAAAGCAGGGTCCTGGTTCCTCCGCAAGGGATATACATAGCCACATCTTCCAGTTCTTCAGGAACTAAGATGCCCATGCAGGTGGGGGATGGTAACTTCAGGCCAAGCACAAGACTCCTGGAGCACCGCCCTGCTACCTCACCACCAACCAATCAGAAGGAAGCCACAAGACTCCTGGAGCACCGCCCTGCTACCTCACCACCAACCAATCAGAAGGAAGCCACAAGACTCCTGGAGCACCGCCCTGCTACCTCACCACCAACCAATCAGAAGGAAGCCACAAGACTCCTGGAGCACCGCCCTGCTACCTCACCACCAACCAATCAGAAGGAAGCCACAAGACTCCTGGAGCACCGCCCTGCTACCTCACCACCAACCAATCAGAAGGAAGCCACAAGACTCCTGGAGCACCGCCCTGCTACCTCACCACCAACCAATCAGAAGGAAGCCACACACCCTGCAGCCCTCACCCTAAATTTTGCCTATAAAAACTTCTCCCTGAAAGCCATCAATGAATTTGGGGGTTTTGAACATGAGCCACCCATTCTCCTTGCTTGGCCCTGCAATAAAACTTTCTCTGCTCCAAACCCATGATGTTTTTGGTTTGTTTGACCTCACTGCGCCTTGGGCACATGAACTTGTGTTCGGTTACAAGAGGGGACACTGCAGTGGGGTCATAATCCCCAGGCCTGGCAGATGCAAGAGGCTCAGCAATACTCCGTGCCCTCCCTTTTCCTTCTGTCTTCAAACAGAAGCCCTGAGGAAGTTAGGGCCACATAGTGGGTCTGGAGGCCAAAGCAAGACTGAGGGAGAGGGGGAGGGGCTAGTCTCTGCTGCCCCCAGGGGCTCCCTCCAGAAGTCCTGCATGTGCATTCAGCATGTCCCTGGTCCCCCGTCCTACCTGCTTGGTGGTCCAGCTCCATCGGCTCTTGCTCTGCCACAGGTAATTCCAAGCTTAATTCTGCAGACAAAGAAATACACACAGTCATCTCAAATGACAGAGAGGGCTGAACAGGACGGCCTGTGACCGTCTGCCCAGCCCCTGACCAGAGGTCCCTCCGTGCTGCTTCCAGTGCTCTCAGGCACCCAGGAGCCCCCGCCCCATCCACCCACCACCCCTGGCACTGGGCCTGCTTCCTGGACCCTTGCAGGCTGTGCTGTATGTGGAAAGCCCTGGTCACCCCCATCACCTGTGCCTCAAAGGCCCTTCTCAAACAGACTGGGGGCCTGGGACTCCCCTTCTTCCTTTGCAATCCTTTTCTTCTATAATATTTTCTTCCCCATCTGTACCACCCAACACTCCCCTAGGAGCCCCCAGCAGACCCCTTGCTGGGAGGGGCAATTGCCCCAAACCCCCCATCCTGGTGACTGTTTGCCTCTCTGCAAATAGGATTTTGTCCATTCTTTTTTTTACCAGCTGGTCATTCAAGGAAAGGAACCAGCTTGGCCAATGTGGAGGAGCGCCAAGAGCAGGAACGGACTCTGGGATGATCTCAGCCTTTCCTCCAAAGAACAGGCCTTCGGATCAAATTAGAGTGTCAGTTCTGGCATCTTCAAAAGTCTCTGCAGCTTTCAAGTTTGGGTTCCTTTTTCCTAGGTGATCTTTTTCTTATTCATATTCTCTTATTTCATTGCATGTGTTTTTTTAAAGGCTTCTGTGAATTTTGTAATTCAACTAGGATAAAACAATTTATTGTATAATTGGATAAGGAAAGCATAGAAGCAGCAAGTCAGAGCTGGAAGGGATCTTTGAGATTAGCTAATCCAGCCCCTTCGTTTTATTTATTTATTATTTATTTGAATAAATTTATTTATCTATTTTATTTTTGGCGTTGGGTCTTTGTTGCTACGCAAGGGCTTTCTCTAGTTGGGTCTTTGTTGCTGCGCAAGGGCTTTCTCTAGTTGCGGCAAGCGGGGGCTACTCTTCGTTGCAGTGTGTGGGCTTCTCATTGCAGTGGCTTCTCTTGTTGCAGAGCAAGGGCTCTAGGCACACGGGCTTCAGTAGTTGTGGTGCGGGGTCTCAGTAGTTGTGGCGCACGGGCTTAGTTGCTCCGCAGCATGTGTGATCTTCCTGGACCAGGGCTCGAACCCGTGTCCCCTGCACTGGCAGGCAGATTCTTAACCACTGCACCACCAGGGAAGCCCCAGTCCCTTCACTTTACAGGTAAAGAAACTGAGGTCCCAGGGAGAAGGAGTGACTTGTCTGAGGTCACCCAGCAAGTTGGTCTGCTGGTAAACTCAGAGCAGGTTAAGAAACAGATGAATTTTGAAAAATCACCAGGCAAAACACCCTATTAATTCTGACGATTGTGCAGTTTCTGATATGACTTTTCATGATCCTTATCCTCCTGATATTCATACACTATGTTCCCCGCCTAACACTTGAGTGTGGGCTGGACCTAGTGACTTGCTTCTGATCAAAAGAATATGACAAAAGTGAGAGGATGTCACATCCAGGATTAGGTTAGTGACTTCTGTCTTGTTCAAACTCTTCCTCTGGCTCTCCTTGCCTGGTTCGCTCTGATGGAAGCAGTACCATGTTTTGAGCTGCCCTACAAAGAGACTCATGTGGAAAGAACTGAGGGTGGCCTTTGGCCAAAGCTAGTAAGGAACAGAGACCCTTATTCCAATAGTCCTCAAAGAACTGAATGAGGGACTTCCCTGGTGGCGCAGTGGTTAAGAATCTGCCTGCCAATGCAGGGGACACGGGTTCGAGCCCTGGTCCGGGAAGATCCCACATCCCATGGAGCAACTAAGCCCGTGAGCCACAACTACTGAGCCTGCGCTCTAGAGCCCATGACCCACAACTACTGAAGCCCACGCACCTAGAGCCCGTGCTCCGCAACAAGAGAAGCCACCGCAATGAGAAGCCTGCACACTGTAACAAAGAGTAACCCCTGCTCGCTGCAACTAGAGAAAGCCTGCACACAGCAACGAAGATCCAATGCAGTCAATAAATAAATAAATAAAAATTTTTAAAAAAAGAACTGAATGAATCCTACCACCTGAATGGTTCTTCCCCAATTGAACCCTGATATGAGAATACAGCCCACCTGACACATTAATTGTAGCCTATGGTAGACCCTGAGCCAGAGGACTTAGTTAAGCCTCACCCAGGATCCTGATCCATAGAAACTGTGAGATAATAAATTTGTATTTTTTTAAGCATTTAAGCCACCATTTTAAGCCACTAAGCTTTGTGGTGATTTTTTAAATGCAGCAATAGATAATATATATTTTGGTGCCAAGAGTGGGATGCTGCTGTAACAAACACCTAAAAATGTGGGAGTGGCTTTGGAACCAAGCAGCCAGTGGAGCCTGGAAGGATTTTGAGCAACATGATAGAAAAAGCCTAAATTGCCTTAAACAGACTATTAGTAGAAGTCTGGTCTTAGAGGATGCTGCCAGTGCAGGCACAAAAGGAAGTGAGAAAGATGTTCCTAGATCCTGGAAGAGGACTGGCCCTTGTTATGTAGTGGCAGAAACATAGTGACTCTGTCATCAGCAGTGATGTGGAAAGCAGAATAAGTGATTAATGAACTGGGTGATCCAGTGAAAATTTCCAAGCAAAGTATTGAAGGTGCCTCCTGGTTTCTTCTTGACGCTTGTAGTGAAATGTGAGAAGAGAGAGAGAAATTTGAAGGAAGGACTGTTAAATAAAAATGAGGCAGGACTTAGTCATTCTGGAAATTTTCATCCTCTCCAGATGTCAAAAGATGCTAAAATTAAGAAATAGCTTCAGAGGACTGTTGGTAAAATGTAGCCAAGGCTGTGACTGTTTGTTATATCCTTAGAAAGATGAAAGATCAGAGTATTACTCAGTCCCACTAAAGGCCCTTTAAAGAGATAAGGACATGCCTCACAAATCCTCTTAATGGAACAATAGGACCTCTCAGAAGTTTAAGGATGCTATCCGTCAACAGAAGCCCTAGTGGAAAAGAATGTGACTTTTGTCTAATGGAGAAAATCCCTATAAGTTTCACAGCTTTTGAGAAAAGTATATTGGTGAAAATACTGACAGCATGGAGAGAAAGGGACAGAGAGAGTACAAAA